>NC_089763.1:6959084-7066584 GCF_040412425.1 Macrobrachium rosenbergii | reverse complement strand
TCCAATGGTCCTTCCTTGCTATTCATAATCGTCTTGCAATCAGGGGATTTTCTGTAATCCTTCTCTACCAGTCATTGAAATGTAATGGCCGGTTTAACCTTTTGACCAAGTTCTACAAGCCTGACTTGGGGGTTTGTTGAATTTATTTTCCTTGAGGTAAAGTGTGGACGTTACATGCAGATTAAATAAAAGGTTTAAACTCTAAATATGAACTGCATTAAAAGGACTGAAAGACTGACTCTTGGTGATACGTCAACGTGGTTAAAGGGTTGGAATAGGTCAAAGATTGCACTTTAGTATTTTGATATGGTTTGGTAACGAGGAAAGATTGGACGACTACTTGTTTGAATGGCGTCGTGTGTACAGGAGGCGCGGAAAGGCGCCAGTGATCCTTCGTAGTAGGTTTATAAAGAGGCTAATGCTGAAGAATTTTTCTGCTCAGGGTTTTCTTTTCATTCTCTCAAATATTGGAAATGATCAAAAGTCTAACGATTATAAAAAGAAGCAGTATTTTTTCCAGTGTTCAAGCGTCCAATTCAAGACTTTAAAGAACACCATCACAAAGGAGTCTTCATGCAGCTGGCCCAGAGCGAACAGCTGGAAAAAGAGCTGAAGAATGAGGAAAAATTAGGTTTCTCATCCGGAGCTCCCGAGGGCTGGCAAAGAACCAACTCGAGCTGCATAATATTATGTTCTGAAGAGACAAATTCACCTCCGGCTCCTTGTCTCTCTCGAATACGAATTTCGGCGTTCGTTGCAGAAAGAGGCCTTATTTTTGCCTCAAATCAATCGCATTATTCTTGCAAGTTTTCGACTAAGACGAGCTGCTGTCGGTGGAATTCTAATACACTGCTTGAGGACTAGGGATTCATATTTGCTTAACATGCCATTAAGGTTATAAGGCTTGGGCTGGAAAAGATAAATATTTCGTTATTGACTGTTTAAAAGGCAAAAAAAGCGATGCCAATTCAATTATGAACTGATTTGGAACTACCAGCCGGTGTTACAACTTGTATCCTCACCGATTCAGAAATATTTCATTTCTTGGACAATATGAGAATGAGTGAGTGATTACTTCAGACCTCATCCACTTAACGACTGATTGACTTAAGAGTATGACTGGCGTCCTGACGCCTATGGAAGTTAAAAAAAGAAAAGGGTGGGGGCGGGTTGCGCGCACCGGTTTCATTAAAATTTTTAGTAAGCAGAACCGAAAAAATACAGACAAAAATTCATTCACCACAAAATTAGTAAGAAAAGATAAAATCGACCATACCCGTCAGTGCAAATAGTTATGAAAATCTTACTTCTCAAATAACCCCCACCGACAAAGGCAGGTGTTAAACATGATATCTATTGTTCCAGAGACTGTTCATTCCTCATAATGTATGAAAAATACTTTAGCGAGATTTGAACTCGGGACCAGTCAAATGGTAAGACGCAGTTGATACCAGGACCCTACCACACCAATGATCATGATGTTCATTAACGAGATTTTTATAGTAAGAGCAATGAACCTTATTTTATGAAATTTGAATAAGAACCGGAGAATAAAAAAAAAAAAAAAAATATGTCACAGAATAATGCTCGTAAGAAGTCGAACCTCGGAAACTCCGCTAATGGAGATGAAGAATATTTGACTTACCTCGAGGCAATTCATGCCAGACTGTTTTCTCATCTTGAGAATTTCCTTAAAAGACTTTCATTTTATTTCTCTGAATTATCTTCTGTTTCAGTCAGTCTGCCAGTATGTCTGCTTGCTTCTCTCTCTCTCTGTCTCTCTCTCTCTCTCTCTCTCTCAGACACCGTATGCATTTCAAAGTCAATGAAAATAAAGCAGTGTGATTTGGAAGTAGGAAAAATAATATAAAAATGATTCAGTTTCTTCTCAACCTGCAGATTTAAATACTCAATAGGGAAAGAAATCTACTGCAAAGAGAGAGGGAACAAAGAAATACGTAATCCATTTTTAAAAGGGCAGATAACAGCTTCTTCTTTTCATAAACAACTGCTTGGAAAGTTTGTACGTTTTTTCTCGCTTTCGTACAACAAAATTTGTATTGTTTTCTGTCAAGTTTATAGGTTTCCCTGTAGGTATTTCATTATAATGAAATGGATTACAAACAACGCTTACATGATGCACGTTAGCATATAAACAGTTCAGTTTCTCCTCCTGTGTGTTGTTGTATACTCCTATTTTCTTATACAACGAAAATATCAGCAAAATAATAAAACTTAACACAGCTTCTCTCTGTCCGTGGCTGAGTGTCTGTTTGCTTATCCGATTTATTAAAAGGAACAAAATTTTCTTTGGTTCACAAAATCTTGTTTTAATGCTTGTGTCTACAAGCAACAATATCACCCAGCTGTGAGAAATTATGTTAATGTAAGAAATGTCTCAGTTACTGACTCACTTACAGGCATTTTAACGAATCACGTGGGATTATGTCCTTCACTCAAGTGATCATCAGTATTCCTTAAACTAATCACTGTTGTTAAGAGGCCTAGAATGCAGGAAGATTGTTGAAGAGAAAGTAAAGAGATGCTTGTGAGCAGATGATACCTAAGACATAAAGACTAATGGAAAATATCACATTAAATGAAGTGGTTTGCGCATGAAGAGAAACTTAAGGATTATAACCAGGTAAAAAATGTGTAAAAATTTTATATTTTAGAAGCTCAGCAACCTTGAAGACCAAGAATACTGGACATGATTAGGACCTTATATATATATATATATATATATATATATATATATATATATATATATATATATATATATATATATATATATATATATATATATACACACACACACACACACACACACACACACACACACACACATATATATATATATATATATATATATATATATATATATATATATATATATATATATATATATATATATATATATATATATATATATATATATATATATATATATATATATATATATATATATATATATATATATATATATATATATATATATATATATATATTATATTGTCATAATCATGTCCAGTTATTCATTTGTAGCCTTTTTGTCTTGCTTTATTTTTCTTTTAAATTAATGTAGCTTTGAAGGGTTTTGTTTCGGTCATGAAAAGTTTAGTTAACTTTTTTATTATTTACCTGGTTTCTTTGTATTATTGGTACTCTGCCCATGAGTTGTTTGTTTTCTTTTTGCATGTACAATTGTTTGTATGGGTGCTGGAGTGTTAAGCAGTTTGATGGGTCATTGTTGGAGACCCGTTTGTTTACTTCTGCCATGGTGGGGCCTTTTAAAGACAGTGTGTTGTTGGCTCTGAAACTACCACAAAGGCAGCTCTTGCTCTCTCTCTATGCTGGAGGGGCACTTCACCAAGCAGTATTTTCTGGTGGAATTTTACACTCTTTCGGAGATCCCACCTTGACTGCCTGGTTGACCATGGTCCCAGGTCCTCTTATTCATCCAGATCTGTGGTGGATTATTGAGTCTGCAGGGATCCTTTTGTGTGTGTGCGTGTGTGACACACTGCTGTCGCCAGAGTAACAACTACTTGTGCCAGTCCTGGTTGCATGCCTCAAGCGCTGCACTGCCTCCTACTTGTGCTACTGCCTCCTAAATGCTGTTAGCTGATTGGTGCAGACATCTCCTTAGCAGTTAACATATATTTACTTACGTATTTCGTAAAAACTAAAATGCATTGATAAAAAAAATACGTGTGAACAATCTGCAATGTAAAAAATGGGTTTATAAGTGTTTTTTTTTTTTCTCAGGATTATATAAAATGCTTTAGAGGAGGGAAATTATTTAGAGTAATATCATCATGCAGTGTTGTCTGGTTCCTGAGACTGACAAAGGAGGCAGAGATGGAGGGAGAAAGGTTGGAAGGAGGTAGAAGTTGCTTGGAGGGTAGAGATGGTGAACTATCTAATCAAACCATGCATAGCTTCATTAAAGATTTTGCTTATAACTCCAAAATCTTTAGAAGTTACTGTGGAATTACCATTTCATAAATAGATACTGCCGCTATAGTGACTGAAAATAAATATCGATGCAACTGCTACAAAATCACATTCATTGTCCACAACCCATTTTTTCAAGATAAGAGAGAGAGAGAGAGAGAGAGAGAGAGAGAGAGAGAGAGAGAGAGAGAGAGAGAGAGATTGCTTGTAAATTATATGCTGTTACTATAAGTATAACTTAATTATGTTGAACTGTAATTGTTCTAACAAGCTATCTAACCATGAAAGTGGGCCCGAAACTATGGCCTTTCTTGACTTTTGGCCAAGAGAAAACTGTTTTGTAAACCTCAAGAGACAACATCAACCAGAACCTTATAGACAATGAACTCAAAAGAGGAATGGCTTTGCCAAAGAGGGGCAATAGTTGCCCTAAGAGGGAGAGGCATGTAAAACGCTGCTGTTGCAAGGGAACTCGGCATTACTAAGCCAACAGTCAGACACTGGTGGAGGCAGTGGCAGGAATCAGGAAACCTCAACGATAAACACTGGGGCGGTGGGCCTATGAAGACATCTGAAGAAGATGATAGGCAAATTCTTAACTGCAATCAACAGTCTCCATTTAAGAATGCAGTATCCATTAGGGATGAGCTGCATTTAGAGGTCTGTGCACACACGGTGAGGAATCGTCTTCATACTGCAAATATCCATCATCGGATCCCAGCTAAAAAGGGCAAACTTGAAGAACATCATAAGCAGGCAAGATTGGCTTTCGCACGTCGGCATGCTGATAAAACTCTTGATTTCTGTTCTCGAGTAATATTCAGTGATGAAAAGACGTTAACTTTGGCAACTCACAGATGACTACACTGCTGGTGCCCAAACAACACAAGATACGAGTAACAGTCATATATCAAATTGCTGAAGTGGCTATATATCATGCAATGTATGGGGCTGGATACAATTACACGGTGTGGGAGAACTTGCTGAAGTTGGCGGCTGCTTCACTGCTGAGAAATGTATAGAAATATTAGAATTAGTAATGGTACCTTCTGTCCATGCATAAGCCCTTCCCTATCCTGAAAGAATAACATTCATCAAGGTACGTTAATACCACTAAGAGAATTTTTAACATGATTTATGCGATGTTCATTGTCTTGCATGTTCATTGCTCATCATAATTAGAAAATGGCAAGTTACTAGAGTTTCATAGCATCTAATACTAGATTTTCAATTAAATGATGTAAATTAAAGGTTTACAAAACGGTAATATAAGCCAAACATGATTGTATGTGATTACAAAACCATAATGACTTTGAGCTTAATTTAAGAAACTATGTATTCTGTATTTATATGGCTCAGGGGTTTTCAAAATGGGTTGATGGTGGTTAATTAGAAACAGATTTAAGGCTAGGAGGCAGGTTTTTAGGGAGCAGTTAGCCAATGCTGATTATAAAGAATGTGCCGGGGGTGTGGAAGATGTTCTGGCCAAGTTTGCGGACATAGTTGCACTTAACAGGATAAGTTAGGGTTAACAAATATGTTAGAACACAAGGTTCAGTTGGAGGACAAGACTAAGCCTATTTTTGTTCCTTCATATAGGATTCCTTTTAAGATTAGAGAACAGGTAGAGCAAGAGGTTAATATGTGGGAGGAAGAAGGCATTGTTAGGTCCAGTTCCTCGCCTTTTAATTTCCTGTTGTTGGCAGTGCCTAAGAAGGATGGTTCAGTCTGAGTTTGTGTGGACTTTAGGAAGTTGAAAAGAAAACCATTCCTGATCGCTACCCTGTGGCATGTTTGCCAGATTTATTTGTTGAGATTAGGGGCAAGAATATTTATCCTTCAACTGATCTGATGCAAGGGTATTTGCAAGTACCGCTTAGCGAGGAGAGTCGAGAGTACACAGCTTTCTCTTTGCCGAAGGGGCGTTATGAGTTCATGCGGATGAGATTTGGTTTATCAGGTAGTCCCATGACATTTACTATGCTAATGAATACAGTTTTGCATGGCTTGTTAGGGAAAAATGTCTTCCTGTATATAGATGACATATTAGTTGCCATGGATTTGGGAGAGGGACATTTAGTTTCTTGGGGAGGTTTTTAGGAGGCTTAGGTTAGCAGGTTTGAAGATAAAGTGTATTTTCTGAAGAGGCAGATAGTATATTTGAGTCATGTCAGTTCTAAGGAGGGTGGTAAAGTGACTGATGATAAAGTTAGGGCAATTGTGGATTTTGCTACTCCGAAGAATAAGAAACAGATGCAGTCATTCTTAGGCATGGCTGGATTTTCCCGTAAGTTTGTGAAGTTTTTCTATTCTAGTGTCGCCATTGACAGATGTCCTGAGGGATGATGTGCAGTTTGTATGGGGAGATGGACAGCAAATGGGTTTTCTGAAGATTAAGGATGCCTTAGTGAATCCCCCAGTGTTGAAATTTACTGATTTGGAACATCCTTTCACGTTGGTCA
This sequence comes from Macrobrachium rosenbergii, assembly GCF_040412425.1. NCBI lineage: Eukaryota > Metazoa > Arthropoda > Malacostraca > Decapoda > Palaemonidae > Macrobrachium > Macrobrachium rosenbergii. The sequence goes on along the minus strand of NC_089763.1, from coordinate 7,060,165 downwards.
TGGACGTAAGTTATGATGGCATAGGGGCATGCCTTATGCAGAACATCGATGAAGACTCCATCCGATTGCATTTTACAGTAGGAAGTTTAAGACACAGGGTAGTAATGAACGGTTATGGTCGGTAGTGGACAAAGAGGCCTTTGCCATAGTGTCTAGTTTAGTGCATTTCAAAATGTTGTTCATGGGTAATCAAGTAGAGGTTCTTACAGATCATAAGCCATTGTTGGATCTTTTTAATAAGCTGGATCTTTCCCCTAAAAGGGCTAGGTGGTATCTGACAATCAGGGATTTTGATGCTAAGCTTAGGTATTTAGAGGGTAGACATAATGTTGTAGTGGACACCCTTAGCAGAAGTTTTTCTGATGGAGATGGTACTCATGTATGTTATGTATCTGGAGATTACATAGACTGGGATATTAGTTTAGCACAAGTGAGGCAGGATGAGGATGAGGTTTTGGCAGACGCAAAAGCATTTCTTAGAGGGAAATTAGTTAGGAATGGTTATAAGCAGCCTTTTGCAGGGCTTGAATCAATGGGTAATTAGTTAGTTAGGAAGATTAGATACAGAATGAGGAATAGTGAGGATAAGGGTGATACGACGTAAATAGTTGTTCCTAGGAGTTTAGTGCCTACAGTTCTGGATATTGTTCACTGTAGGTCTGGCAGTCCGTATTTGGGTATTGAGAAGACATATCAGAGTATACGGAGACAATTCTTTTGGAAGAATATGCTCATGTCAGTAGAAGACTTTGTGAGAAGTTGTTCAATTTGTAATGCGTGTAAGCCATTGAGGTCGTTTCTTGTAAATTGGGTTCATTTCCTATTCCCAGTAGGCCATGGGCCAGAGCCCACATGGACCTGTTAACCAATTTCTGTGAATCTAGTTATGGCCATAGGCACCTGTTGGTGGTTGTTGACGAATTAACTAGGTTCGTAGAGATTTTTCTGTTAAAGCATAAAACAGCGGAAGAGGTAGCAGTCGCACTCTTTAATGGGCATATTTGCCGTTATGGGGTTCCTGAGGTGCTGATTACAGATAATGGGAGAGAATTTGTGAACAAGATGTTAGAATGTCTTGCGGATGTAATGGGCATTCGGAAGGTCACTATTATTTCCTATAGACCAGAAGCTAATAAGCTGTGAGAATGGGCAAATAGGAAGGTTATTTAAGCTCTCAGAATGACTGTGAGGGGAAATTATGTAAATTGGGATCGATAACTTCCACAGGTGCAGCATAGCATTAATTCCATGATTAGTGATACCATTGGAATGTCTCCCAATGAAGCGATGTTTGGTTACCCAGAGCGGGGTGCATTCGATTTGTTCCCTATTCCACCGGGGGATGATGCTGTTAGGGCGTTTGTGTCGACTGCAAAAGAGAGATATGCATGTCTTGCTAAGAATCTTGAAATGAAAACGCGGGATATGGTAGATAGAAGCAATGTAAAGCCATATAGAGTTAAAGTTGCTGTGGGAGATAGGGTTTTTGTGAAAATAAATGTCAGGAATCAGTTGAACTATAAACTAGGTCTTAAATTTGAAGGTCCTTTCCGTGTTGTAGAAGTAAAGAAGGGGAATAGATTTATTGTTCTAGATAAGAATACGGGTGTGTCTCTGTTGAAACATATGTCTAAAATTAAAAAAGACAGGTTAATGGGAATCTTATGGGTTAATTCCTATGTTATACTGTGGTTATGATCACTTCTTCTTCTTTCCTCTCTCTCTTTTTGTTTTCTTAATGGGTTTTAAATGGGTGTGACTTGTAGTTTTTTAACTGCGGAGGACGTTGGTCCGTAGAGTTATACAAATCTTTAATTGTTCGAGTTCAGTATTTTGCTCTTGTATTGCAATAACTAGTTAAAATTAATTGTAAAATACCATAGGGTTTATAGATATATGGGTTTCTGTTTTTTTCCCCTTTTCGAGATCTGGTATCTTATAGGATCTTTCAGTTCCTCATTGGGCGAGCGGGTTCCGTTCTCAGCTACCACTCTGTTGGCCATGAGTTCGAATCTCCGACCGACCAATGAAGAATAAGAGGAATTTATTTCTGGTGATAGAAATTAATTTCTCGCTATAATGTGGTTCGGATTCCACAATAAGCTGTAGGTCCCGTTGCTAGGTAACCAATTGGTTCTTAGCCACGTAAAATAAATCTAATCCTTCGGGCCAGCCCTAGGAGAGCTGTTAATCAGCTCAGTGGTCTGGTTAAACTAAGATATACTTAACTTAACTTATAGGATCTTTCTTTTATTTTTTATGCTGAAGTCTAGTATTCCCATGACTTTGGGAGTCGTGGCATGGGTTAATTCCGTAGTGAGGTTAGGCCCGTGTGTTATTATGTAGGAATATTATGATGTGTGGTTGTCATTTGACGCAATATCTTCGAGTATAGAGTTTTAGAATAAAGTGCTGTTGCTTAGGATTTTTTTGGGGGGTAAGTCATATATCAGACAGAATCTCTCTGATCTGTTATGGGTTTGGGCAAATCAGTTAGGGTTCAGGATAGGATTAGGAAGACTTTAATATGGCTTTCAAATTTAGATGTTTCGAATTTCCAGCTCTCTTCTAGAAGGAGTAAGAGGGCTGCGCCATTGGTAATTGTAGTTCCTATGATCATAGGAATGATTGCTAGTTGTCAATTGCTAATTTGCTGAGAATTGAGCAGGTATCAACAGTATTTGCTAAGCAGGGTAAAACTTTTATGACTTTACGAGATAGTTATGAGAAATTATGGTAAAGTTTTGGGACTTTAAGGACTTCTTTAAATGGGTTATTGGTCACAAGTTGATAGGATTGGGGGAGGTTTAGACTTTACGGTAGCATTGTCGTCCGGTCAGACTACCTGGTTGAATATTGAGAAAGTTTAAGGCAGTGGTTGCCGCTTCTAAGAGGAATTTTGGGAGATATTTTACCTCTTGGATATTTGGAATCACCTTTAATGAATTCAGTATAGCTGTATGGTTCTTATGTAATTTTCTCTGGGAAGAATTTGTATGGGAAATATCTCAAAGTTAACGTACCTGATAGGGAGTTGATTGTGGAAATTCCGGTGAGTAACTTGGAATTGTTTTATAGTTATATCATATGCCCTTTCCTTAGTGGTTTTAATGGTTCAGTAGTAGTATGGCATAGTGAAGAGACTAGGTACCTTTTAGGTTGACTGTCAACATGACCAAATTATGTTATACACCACTTCCTCACAGCAGCGCCTTATGAATGACTTCTATGAGCCTCAGCTGATACAAGTTAGATATGGGGCCATCTATGTTACACCTGAAGGTTTCTACACCTGCTCCTTCACGAGAGGATCCTTGGTTTTTTGGAGAGATGTTGGGCAGGACGTCTACAAGTTGCCATCGTTGCTGGGAGGCATCTTTTTGGCGCAAAGGGTTCATGGGTGTCGCATTCAACATGGGCTTGCGCAGTTGCAAGCCATTCAGGATAGTTGGATCGCCAAGAATTCAAGATGTGAAGAGAAACATGGGCTTGTACAGTTGCAAGCTATCCAGAATACTTAGACCATCAAGAATGCAAGATGTGAAGTGATGCGTTCTACAATGAACTGTTTGTTGGAATAACAATCGTCATACAAGACAAGTAATTTTTGTGTCTAGTGCATATGGTTTGCTATGTTTTTGGAGCTGGCCCTTACTGAATGTTTGATTGGACATTCATCATACTTGGGCAGTGGCACCCAGGGGTAGGTGGTCCGAGCTCCTATTAAGTCTTTGACGAACCATGTGCTGGCCTGTCAAAGGTACACCTGGGGCAAGTGCATTTGAGTTGACGTTGGAGATTTCTACAGTTAGCTACAGCAGGTATCTGACACATTCATTTGTGCTTTTTGATCGTGACCTAAGTGCATGGAGACAGTGTGACAGATGGATGAAAGCATTGTGATCCTTTGAACATTGAACCGGTGTTGTTGAGCTTCTCGGGGAGGGGGCGGGGTGGGGGTGGGGAGTTATTAAGTGAGTGCATATATGTGTGTACTCTCTAATGTTATATTATGCGAGGAGCAGACAATAGCTATGGACTTCGATTTGCAGCTGGGTCTGATTAGCTTGTTGTGCAGTGTTAATGAATAAGAACCACCACTGTGAGATCCATTATTTGCGGCCATAGAAAGTGAATAAGATAACTCATTAACACTTGTATCTTTTCAGACATTATGTGGAAATACCAAGTTTGTGTTGCAGTGAAACTCCTCTGATGCTCCATTGTGCATTTTCCTGTATTGTTCTCCATTGTGCATTTTTCTGTTTTGAATGTTGATTTCTTTTAACACCATTTCAGGTTTTAATATATGATATGTTTATTTTAACAGGAATTCTGTGTTTGTCCTGTAAGGACGAATATTTTGGAAGTGGTGTACTTTTACATACTGTATGACATTTATTTTGGTCTAGAATAATTATGACCTGTTTATTTAATTTGATGACCAGTGTTAGTCACTAGTATTGGTTGGTCTGGAATCATTAATTTGTTTGATTGCGAATCAGAATTTCTTTTAGTTATGATTATCATTTATATGGGGTGTGGGTCACTCCATTTTATGACTGTAGGTTTTGCTGAAATACTTTCATTAAATTTGCAAATAAAGTCTAGTTTTGTATCTTGGCGTTTAATTCCAGTAGGCCTTTGTTTGAGGATAGATTCAGTGAGAGGAGTCGACGGGAGAGAAAGAATGTGCTGACCCAGGGCCGACCATTTCCTACCAGGAGAAGCTTAGGGGTGTAAGATGATACGACGCTGTTCTTAAAACAAGCAGTAAGAGATTATGATCCTATCTGACCTGGGTGTAGGGTCTTAACATATACATAAGTACTGTATATAATGTGTGTGTGTGTATGTGTGGAGTGAGAGTGATTTGGTGGAAGGGAGTGTGGGCGAGTACATAAACTATATAAAAGCCAATCGGAATTAATTCACCAATTTATGGCCATTCACGTTTATGTAGAAATACTAACAGCCGCAAAAAAGAGTACTGATAATATATCCATGTGTTGTTGCTATAGCTCCGTTTCCATAGTGACAGATAGTTTGGGTGTGGTCAGTCGATTTGCTTTGTTCTTTGATGCACTTACTTAATTTTTTTATGGCATTTATTTCCAAATGCAATGGAATCTGAGACGATGGAGAAAATTGTTTTCTGCATATTTAGTGTCCGGTTTATTCACTCTTCTTCTCTTATTTTCTCTTCCTTAAAGTCTGGGCAGTATGATTGTGTAGTGTTGCCTCTGTGAATTCTCTTTAAAATCTGTTCCAAATCACCATTTGAAGACTGACTGATTCTCATTTTCCCTTCTCTTCCTTTTCTCTCTTCTTTCAGTTAAGTGATTTTATTTGGCTGTCAACTATCAGAATTTGCCAGGCAAGGAATTTCTGAAGTCTGACCGATTTGTTTCTTTGTGAGTCACAGCATCGAGTCCATTAAAATCCATTCTTAACAACTGCGATATTACACCAGCGGTTCTTTCTCTCTATAGAAAAGAGAGAGTGCTTTTTCCAGTCTTTAGTCGATTAATTTGCGATAGTCATCAGTGGCCTTTGAAGGGGATTATATCACTTCTATAATTTTCAACACATGGAAGATCCAAGAGCCTTTGGATTCCATGGAGAATTCTACAACTTCTTATTTGAATGAAACGACAGGTTTGTCAGAATGACTTTGTCCCTTTCTCACTTATTTCGTTCATTCCTGCTCTTTTTCTTTCTCAAAAAATCATTAGTGTGGGTAGAATGGAATTTGGAAGTGCACGAATAATTGCTTTTTTCAGCTTGTTCTACTTTTACCTGTCTCGCTCTCTCTCCTCTTAAAGTATATGATAAAATTTACAAATTAAAGTCACTTAAATTACAAATAATGCTGCATCATTACTTTCCATTTCTGATTCCTAAAGATTAGCAGTTTCTCTCTCTCTCTCTCTCTCTCTCTCTCTCTCTCTCTCTCTCTCTCTCTCTCTCTCTCTCTCTCTCTCTCTCTCTTTTAGTTTCTGTCTTGATCTTAAAATCTTGAAAGCAACTTAACTTTTCAAAATGTTTTGTTTGCTGAACCTCAGTAATGGCTTCCAGCATCCAGAGTCAACATAAACTTCCAGAATTACTGGAAGCCTTTAAGACTGAGTATCTCCTGATCTCTGCCTTTATCAGGGCTTCTGGAAATCTCGAGTTTTTCTAAATTATCTCTAATGCATTTTGTTACCCACTGCTGTTTCTAATGTATATATATATATATATATATATATATATATATATATATATATATATATATATATATATATATATATATATATATATATATATATATATATATATATATATATATATATATATATATATATATATCATGAACCAAGATACAGCCACGACGGAAAGAGTGAAACAATGAGATGCTAAGTACTTTCGCCTTATTACCAAGGCAAGGTCACAGTAACTAAATATATACAGGGCCAAGGGCATATGTGAAGTATATACGGTGGTTATAAGTCCTAAGGATATATATATACATATATATATATATATATATATATATATATATATATATATATATATATATATATATATATATGTGTGTGTGTGTGTGTGTGTGTGTGTGTGTGTGTGTGTGTGTGTGTGCGTGTGTGTGTGTGTGTGTATAAATTTTTGAAACAATTTGAAAACTTCATAGACAGAATATACATTTCGCCTGTTTTTTCTCTTGCTCGCTTCAAAACATAAACAACCGACTCTTCATTTTGAAGAGAAGGTTAAATTACCTCTCTCTCTCTCTCTCTCTCTCTCTCTCTCTCTCTCTCTCTGTCTCTCTCTCTCTCTCTCTCTCTCTCTCTCTCTCTCAACTTCTATTGCTATGAGGCTGTTATTATGTATGCGATCACTGGCTCCATTCCTTTTTCCCGCATGGCTACAACTCACGATAGTCACGTAAGTGCCAGGTACATAGCAAATATGCTCCGGAATCTTCTCATGATTCAGTCTCTTGTTTTCTCTTTTTAGTTATCACTTCTGCCACACTAATCAGTATGTTATTTTAAGAAAACAGATTAGGAAATGTCAAAATTTTATGTTTGAGAAAAACTCCATAATCCTTGCTTCTCTCTTTTTTGGCTTCCATCTAACGAAAATATATAAATAAAATGTATTTTCATATTAAATGTAACTCTTTGGTGTTTATTTTCGGTCTCACTTTTTAGCCCTGAATATTTGGATGTATATGTTTTAGTTGGTCTGGTTTTGAAAATTTGATTTATATCCTGACTGGTGGCAAAGCGTTCATATTTTTTTTTTTTTATATTTTTGCTCTTTCGTTTCTCGGCTGATTTTTATTTTTCAAATTTTGATTCGGTTTGTATGTTTATTAGTTTTATAGTGATATAAATTTTTTATGTTTGCTTAATAATGTTCGTCTATTTACTAGTGTGAATTTTAATGGTATTTGTATTGCTAATCTTATTACTTTTATCATAAATCTGCCAATTAAGATCTTCCAAATCTAAAAAGATTTGAATATTATAGAAGCACCAGAATGTACCGATTTAAACTTAGTTTGATATGTGAAAGTCTAAGACAGAATATACTTGGAATAGTTTTACGCTAATCAGAAACATAATTTTGATTTTATGACTAATATCATCAGTCATGAACGTTGTACTTCATGATATAGGCAATAACCACACAAGTAAACCCGTTTAGTTATTTCATATAACAAAAACATAAAAATTTTCAATGATATCATATAACAAAAGCCAATGTATATTTAACTGTGTTAAGATGCTTAACCAATACGTCAGCCCCTATTAATAAACACTATCAGCAATATGATACTTGAGATTAATTACCCTCTGCAAATATCTATAGGATTTACAGCAGTAAAGAATATTTTACATCGTTTCTCGTAAGAGAATTGGTTTTGAAACGGAAACTTACAAGGAGGCGGGACACGGTCTCTGACTTTATATGTAAAACATCGAATTCGCGATAGATTGATGCAACAATTATATATTGCACAACACATTACAAAACAAGAATGATTATAGACCTCATAATGAAAATGCACCATTTGGCATTCTATGAAGAACTCTCTCGTGAAAGGTTCGGCACTGAAGCCCAGATACAACAGGGAATGGCGCAAGTTTAGACCAAATGTTATTCAAACTTGCAAAAGATCTTTCCTCTCTCACACAAGCAGCAATGAATCAAATTGGTTTACACAGCCAAAAGAAAAAGTGTCCCACCAAAAGAGTAAGCACCAGTGAATAAGATCTCCTAAAAGAGCTCGGGACCAGGCTAAAATACCGTGGTTCATTCACAATCATTTTCCCATCAATGGGACTTCTCCCGTTCACTGCTGATGAGTAAATACAGCAAACGATGAATGCTTCGCGTTCTGTCCAACTACAAAACATGTTTGATCGGTCATCAGGTCTGGCACTCAAAAACTCATCCTCATATTGATGAGTCCTGACAAAATGTCAGCAGGTATGAATGATTCTTCGTTTTTTATGTCGATTTTTTGACGTCATTTGTGGATGTTGAAAAATAATAATTCGAAGATTTGGAGTAATGGAATAGGTTATAATTTAAGGATTAAGGTAAATTTTTTTTATTTAAGGTGTAGATTGAGAGATCTTGAAAATCTTTGTGATTGGAAATGATCTGAGAATTTCGGATGTGATTTTCGGATTAATTGTAAGATTAATCCAGGGATATCGAATCAAATTCTGAGAATCAGGTACGTAGCTGAACATGTGGTATAATTGGGATAGAAGTTAGCTAGATAAGTTTCCTTCCTATTAAGTATTCATATATACACATGCAAAGTTTACAAACAAATACACACACACTCCTATTATATAGTATTCATATATATACATATATATATATATATATATATATATGTAGCATATTTATATACAAACAAATATATATATATATACACATATATATATATATATATATATATATATATATATATATATATATATATATATATATATATATATATATATATATATATATATATTATATATATATATATATATATATATATATATATATATATATATATATATATATATATAATATATATATATATATATATATATATATATACTATATATATATATATTGCTAATGCCCTGACTCTCACTCGAAAGACTGGGGTTCAGTCCTGTATTGGAGTCAGGAATTTAGTTCAGTGAAACACGTTGCCATGTGTTAAATTCCTGACTCACCACGGGACTGAACCCCAGTCTTTCGAGTGAGAGTCCAGGCATTAACAATACACACACACACACACACACACACACACACACACACACACACACACATATATATATATATATATATATATATATATATATATATATATATATATATATATATATATATTGTCATAAACTGGGATCTTGGTTGAGAGAGAATTGGAACAAATTACAAATTATTACTGCCAAGGAACCAAGTGGGCCCGAGTTTATGAACAAAAGGAAAGTTATTTGAAAGTCACCTTAGATTTCCTGGATGTTACACTTAATTGATGAAGGTCATCATTTGAAATTAGACTTCTTTTACAATTAGAAGGGATTTATTTACAGAAGCTAAGCAATTGGGCAAGGAGACAAAACAGAATGCAAAATGGTAACCAATGGGCAGGCTCATTAATTATATACAGTGAGCAATCATGCAGTAATTGGCAAACAAGCAAGCTAATTAAGAAAGGGCCAATGTACAGTACAGTTATTCCCATTATAATAATAATTCGGTTAGGCCAAGATTACATTAAATTGTCTCAGTTAATTATGCTGCAACGGTATGAACTCCAGAATGATGGAATCAGTAATGTAAATGTTCTGTTGGGCCACAACGGAATTCGGCAATCAGGCTGCGACCAGGAATGGGTTTCACAATTTGAATGGCAGTCAGGCTTAGCAGACACAGATTGCAACGGAGCAGACGACATCTCCCCTATAAGAGAGGTTATGAATTAGCATGGCACACACTGAGAGAAATGAAATCTCCCTATAAATGTTACACAACGACACGTTCTTAAATATTAAACACTACGTAGCCCAACAGATAATGATAAGGAATCACGTAATCACAGTCTTTGAATATTAATGGATTCGGGCCCAGGTACAATGAACACGTGCTCACCATCACACAAAGAGAAAACTTCAACACTTGTATTACTTAGACTAATTTGCCCTTAGGTTGCACTGGGGAAGGGAAAACTGTATATTTATCACTGGATCTTTTACTGGAATTCAAGGCACGTTATGGGGCACATTATGGGGCAAGTTACGGGGCCGAAGTAGGACACTTAACAAAGGAAAATTGCTTTGTGGAGGAAGGATTTAAAGTTTAAAAGAATGGGAAATTTAAGGGGCTCTGGGAGAAGGGAAAGGGCTGGCTTACTGACTATTTGCATTGCACGAAGTTGGACTAACAATTGTAGGCGTCAACAATCGATCGGCCGTTCGTCAGAAATACTTCAGCCAGCTGGAGTGGAAATGAATGCCAGACATGCGCTCAGAACGGAGCCGAGGAAGCCTCTAACCATCTTCCAGACAGCGCAGCATGCTGGGTCCTCAACTTAGGCCGACATTCCCTGCAAAAAAGCCAGACAGCCAGCAACGAGGACAGAGGGAAAGATTCCTTAAAGGTTAAGTACTTAAAGATTAAGGTCCTACCTGGCCACTAGCCCTAATAAGCCCATTAACCTTCCCAAGCACTAACTACTCCCACATCATGTGATGGGGGTGAAAAGGAGGTCCCATTGTTCCCCTGATCGAACAATTGAGGCGGCGAAGGGGGAATCCTATCGGCAACCCACTGGTGCTAACAGCTCTGATCTGGTTCAGACTATGCCTGTTTTCCACCAGTCGCCCGCCAACTTTCCCGGCCCCAACAGTCAAATGAACAGCAAACTGCGGTTCAAAATTAATTATGCACTGGTGTCTACATGAGGGAGGATATATCTCTGATAATATATATATATATATATATATATATATATATATATATATATATATATATATATATATATATATATATATATATATATATATATATATATATATACATATATACATATGTGTGTGTGTTACCTCTCTAAAATAGTGTAATCATCTGCATTCGCTGTCTGGTAACTTAGACTCAGCAGGGAAGAACCTCTCTCTCTCTCTCTCTCTCTCTCTCTCTCTCTCTCATACCTTCTTTTTAACTAGGGTATTTAAATTAAATCCTAAGTTACAAAAATATAATTTATTTTGCAAATTTAACATAATCCTGATTACCTAGAAATAAGCAAAGAAAATAGGTTTTGAACTCTCACTTCAAACAAAATAGAAAATGGAAATCTAAATTCCTTTCCACCCATCGTCACTAATCATTTCATCTTAATCAACATAAGTCTATAACACATTGTCCTAAATGTCGGTGGGTTAATTCCAACTGCATGGCCACTTCCACACACCATTTTAAATGCTCGTTACATCAGAGCATTTTTATCAATCAGCACAAGTCCAAACAAACCTTTCTGTTGGGGAAAGGAAATGTTCCGACATTAATAAAACAGAAATGATAACACGTCCTCTGTGCTTGGCTCGACTCACCAGAATGATCAATCTATCATATGGCTATTTGCACCAAACATTTCGTAACAGACGCACGCACGTATATTTCAGTTTCACACCCTAATATCTGATTAAAAACACACTAAAAGATTCCATGGAACTTTTCCATCGTTGCCATGCGATCCTGTATCTAAGCACCCCGTGAATGATGTTCGAGTCATCGGCCACCCGAAGGCCGAGTTGATTTCTGGTCTCACAGGGCAGATTCGAGACAGTTTCTAACCGGACAGACGAATGCTAAATCTCACCAGTGACTGAACTCGAGTCGCTGAATAATCATTAAGAAGCCTGCAGGATCGCTTAACTTATCAATCGGTTGTATATTATAACCATTATCGCCTCTTTATTTAACACACACACACACACACACACACACACACACACACACACACACACACACACACACACACACATATATATATATATATATATATATATATATATATATATATATATATATATATATATATATATATATATATATATATATATATATATATATATATATATATATATATATATATATATATATGTATGTATGTATGTATGTATGTATGTATATGTATGTTGCGTGTGTATATATGAGTATGTGAGTAAGTATGTGACGTATGTTACATGTAAACATATGGTGTTATTCAATAAATTGCAAGCAACATAAAAAGGCATTTTTGGGACTGATGCTTTTAAAAGACATTATTAGCTATTCACTTACTTCCATTTTGCAAGTTCTGAAAACGTTTTTGTAGTGTTTTTGTCTTTCCTTTTTCCTTCTTACTTTAAATAATTTCCCCATGTTTGCTATTCGGTCCAGTCCATCTTGCTTACTTCTTAATTGTCTTCATTGAAAATATGAAAAAAATGTAACGTACAAATAATTAACATTAATTAAAAAGGAAATTCCACAAAAATTTGATAAAAGTATCAGAGCCTATGTGTGCGTTGGTCGCAGATTATTGGGAAAAAAGTTGACATATTTTACCTAACATATAAAAGTAAAATTAACTTTCGAAAACATACAATAGACTCGTTATCATTGTGAAATTTTTTACGGCTGTTGGAAAAGGTTAGTAAATTTCGAAGCGTAAAATTTATGTGCAATTTTTTCATAACAAAATAGTATAGCTAAATGTTGGCCCCTGATGAACTAGACCAACTATTTTACTGGTGTAATGAACAGAAAACTAAAACAGGTTTCCATTTCTATTCTACAAAGGAATAGAATAATTACGTTACCGGTCAAAGCAATTTTTATTTCATTTACATGTCAATTAATCTATCACTTTTAACACGAGTAAACAATTTGACGCTGAGAGATGAAATGATTTTTCAATTATCTTCGTGTCTTCACATTGCAAGTAATCATTCATCATTTTCTACAAAAGGAATATATTCGCCTTTTATAATCTCGGAGTCTCGTTTGTGTCTGAAAAATACCGTTTTTACATCTTATTTCTAATTATATAAAGTCATGATTATTTTTGTCGTTTTCTTTTCCTGTTGCATTAGCGCGTGGGATATTGTTTGAATGTTTGGGATTTTCTGTCAGTATCAGTTCGTGTTCCTGACTAAAATCAGAGTTCGAGAATTTCTTTCGTGTTCCCAGATTCATACCACTTAATTTTGTCAGAGGAAAAGAAGCCTAAATTTTTGGCGGAAGAATATATATATATATATATATATATATATATATATATATATATATATATATATATATATATATATATATATATATATATATATATATATATATATATATATATATATATATATATATATATATATATATATATATATATATACAACACACACACACACATATATATATATATATATATATATATATATATATATATATATATATATATATATATATATATATATATATATATATATATATATATATATATATATATATATATATATATATATATATATATATATATATATATATATATATATATATATATATATATATATATATATATATATATATATATATATATATATATATATATATATATATATATATATATATATATATATGTATATATATATATATATATATATATATATATATATATATATATATATATATATATATATATATATATATATAAAATATCTATTGCAATTTAGTTTTCACGGGAGCCAAACCCTTTGAGGTGATAAGATTCTCTGATTAAAAAAATGACTTTCTTCCTTTTCCTCAAATGGAAAAGTATCATTCCTCTGAATATCTCCCGTTCCATTGCATTCCCCGCTCCGCAGGAAAGCATTCCAGTCAGTCAACTGTGTGACAACAGATGAAAGACAGCTTCTATATATAAACATTACTTGACAACATGATAGCGAGATTCCGTCTTAATACCATTTTCTGACTTTTATAAATCTGTAGATCTAAATATCTAGAAGATGAATGATATTCTTAGATTATGATACAGACTCTCATAGTTATACACAAATAACAGAGGAGAGTTTTCAATGATTCTGAGAGTGATAGAGAGAATCCGGATGAACACTGAATCCAGGAATCTAGGAGCACCTAGACTTACCCCTGTTCAAGGATGCTAGAGGACCATAGAGTGCAAATATATTTCTTCTTATTCTTCATCTTCTTTTTGGTACGACCTTAATTCCGTTTTCCTATGAGATCAGCCACTCGAGTCCTCCTTCTCCCGAGAATTCTATCATGGGCATCTGCGTGTTCTGCACCCAGAGATTTCATATCTCTTTCTACAACGTCATTCCACCTAATTATCTGACTACCTCTGCTTCTATCCTGCACGATCGTATCATATGCTCTCTTAACCAGAGCATCCTCATCCCAGATAACCACATGACCATACCCCTCATTCTACCTTCACTGTCTTTGTCTTTGGTTTTGCAAACACCCACTCTTCTCTTTATTTGCCCACTGTCAATCATTTCCAGCAATGACACTCCCAGGATCCATCTCATCCTTCTCATCTCTTGTCTGCGTATTACCCACGTTTCTGCACCACACAGCAGCACTGATCTGATCACTGCTTAATAGACCTTAATCCTAAGCCTTAAAGGATCTTCTGGTCAAGGATCACCCCTGAGACCTGTCTCCATTTAGCCCAAGCTGTTTTAATTCTCTGCAGCACCTCCATCTCACATGCACACTCTCTGCGTATGTAATGACAAAACCTAAGCACTTGAAACTATTTGTTTGCTTTAATCCCTCACCAGCTCTACGCATTACATGTAGTTCCTCTCTTCCCTCTCTACTGCACTTCTCAGCATTGCCTCTATTTTTTGCAACACTTGCACTTCTCAGCATTGCCTCTATTTTTTGCAACACTTGCACTTCTCAGCATTGCTTCTATTTTTGCAACACTTGCACTTCTCAGCATTGCTTCTATTTTTGCAACACTGACTGTGAGTCATCAGCTTTCAAGCCATTCCTGCAAACAAGCCCTCTACCTCTTCCGTTTCTGCTATTAAAACCAGGTCATTTGCGAACAGCAGGTCCCGTAGCGCATTTCCTCTAATATGCTCTCTCAAAACATCCATTACCTACGAAGAGCGCACAGTTATTTATTGGCCAGTAATTACCTATTTATCATTTGTAAAAGCTATTTAACATTGATGAACAAATCAGTGGACACCTGGACTTGAGACATGCAGACAGACAGACAGGCAGAAAGCATAAATGATGATCATTAATTTAGCTACTGCAAAGAGAGAGAGAGAGAGAGAGAGAGAGAGAGAGAGAGAGAGAGAGAGAGAGAGAGAGAGAGAGCTGGTATTTGCTCTCACAAAGATGCATTTTTGGTTGAGTAAGTGTTATGTCCAAGCATCCTCGTCATAGTTCGAAATATTAAAACGGAGACAGTTGCGTCGTCTTCAAAATTTTCCTTCCTAATATTGTTGCGATTTTACGTTTCTCATTCACGAGAAACCTTTCGCACTGCTGTTGGAAGTTTCCTTTACGAAATCTTTCCTGTTACATCGCTTCTGTCACCATAAGATCTCGTGTTTTTTTTTTTTTTTTTTTTTTTTGTCGTTATGTGTTCTGGGATCCAACCTTTAGAGCAGTGGTCCTTAACTTTTTTCAGGGTCCGTACCCCTCGATATCTCAGAAAATTTTCTCGTATCCTCCCATCCAATATAAATACAGTACAAACATGAAAAGGATTAGTGACACAAACATTGCTGAGAAATTATTAGATGTATTCAATTACTGAACAGAGGTAATTTTTTTTTATTTCAAATGAAAAGTGTCAATTAGTAGGATACAATGAATACACAATATAACAGCAATAATTATGAGTAATACTACATAGTGCACACCAACACATTCTTAGTGGTTCTTTTGTTGTTATTTCTCATTGATGATGATGTTCAAACGCGATTCTTTCTTTGAAAGTGCCAGACGCATGTCCTCACTTGCATCCAAACGGTTTCTGGCTTTTGTCTTGATGTGTGGGAGCGTTGAAAGACCTGACTCGCATAAGTACGCAGTTGCAACTGGCACGAGGACCTCCATAGCTCTCCCTGCTAACCGTGGGAATGTTTTGAGTTTTGCACACCAAAACCAATCCAGTTGCATTTTTCAAACTCCATTCGGATTCTGTTATTGGTCTGCAACTCCACAAGATCATCTTTCATCATATCATTATCATCCATGGAATCAAGGTTTAAAAGAAATGGATACCGTATCCACCTTTGCCATTGCATTGGCTATCATGTCTCGTACCCCTTGAGGTTACAGGTAACCCAGGTTAAGAACCACTGCTTTAAAGTTTGATATTTTTCGGAAAACTCACTCTTTACGGGGTTGTTGGCAAATGTTTTCGTTGTCATTTAATTCTGGGATTGAGATTTTGAATACCCAAAACATAAAAGAAAAGAAAAATGTACAAACACGACAATATTTACCAATCCAAATCTTCCTTTTCATAAATCACAACTTTTAGAAAGTCGATTTGCTCGAGGAATTCGGGTAATAACGCCAGTGACAGTAATCGTTGAATACATGCTTGCAAGTGTATGAAGTCATTCAGTACAGATGAGGGAGAGCCGGGGAAAGGACACCCCCACCCCACTCTCACAAAAACATTGATAGAATTACGTTTTACAAAGCTACATAGATCTTGTTAGGTAAGTTTGAGCAACAAAACAAAACTGAATCCATATTCATTTTGGGCAAACAATTATTTTTTCCTGCATTACGCGGAGGATTCTGGTGCAGAGAAATGGCGGTATTTGGCAACTGACTTATTTTGGCAAAAATCAAATCCCTGAAAACATCTGTCACTTGTCACGAAACTCTTTACAATGTTCCGTTACTGGGTTGAAAGAATCTTGTGCTGACTTTTTTTACAGGGGTATGTCTGACACTGAAGGCTCTTTTCGTTAATTTTCAAAAGGAAAGGTAATAGTGGCAGCAGGAGCTTGATGAAATCACTGGTGTTTAAACAGTTTGAAGTTTTTGAACCAAAATAATACCATGTCATCAGTTTCATCAAGTCTTATGCAATTATTCTTCTTTCTGAAAATGTCAGTAAACAAGTCGCAGGCAGCCACTTATTTAATAATGATAATGTTAAGTGGGGAAATTCTGAGAACCCTCGGAGACTTCCGGGTGAGATAAAGGACCTGAAGGTCGCTATTTACCAGAAACCATTATCGGATATGCAAGTCTCCTCATGAGGGCTTATTTCCAGGGTTTTGTCGATAAGTTTCCTTTACGGTATTATGCCAAGTATGTCTACATTCAGAGCAATTGAGATTTTATATTTATTTTCTTTTACCCAATTAACTGATATCATTCGAGGCCCTTTGGAACTCTTATGTGCCTTGTTGTCGTTTCCCGGATTTCTTTTCATTTCTTTCAAGATGGTGAAGCGCTGTCGTCAAATGCATATGGTCATTTTAACACTTTTAGGTTTCATTCTGTTCAAGCTCTTTTTCTTTGCTGGATTCCAGTCATTTTTGCCGTCTCATTTCAAATGGCAAAATTAAAATGAATTTCCAGAGAAAATAAAAGAAGTTCGAGTAAAGATACCATAAAACAAAAGTTAAATAAAATTCTTAGCTTTTTTCATTTTTAACTAAATATGATGCATTCTTGAATCAGATGGCAAGCTGTTCCTTTATTATAATTATTATTATTATTATTAGAGTGGCAAATCTTTCGTCTATAAGTGAATTATTTCACAGATGCCTAATCATCCACATAATTATAAATATTTAATGTATTTTTTCTAAAAGCTGACTAGTTTTTCTCTCTGGAATATTTGGCTTGCTATTATTAGAGCAGCTGCGTGACATCAGACTATTACAGTTAAACACTTGGTCTGGATTGATGAAGAGACGATTTCACTCACGCTTTACATAAATACTTAAGCATTTGCCATAAACAACCTACCTAATAATTAATCGTTCGGCTGCGATGATCTGCCTGCTGAAGCCTTCAAATTCTGCCATCCGATAACTTACATTTTGCTGGCTGCTCTGTTCAGTGTGTGCATAATTCATCAGTTTCTCCCAGACTCCCTACTCTTAGTTCACTTATTACCATTAATAAAAAAAAAATTCCAAAGGATGAAGCTGACCCTGGCAATTACGCCCGATTGCAAGTACAACAATTGCGTCGAAGATACTCGAGTCCGTTCTTCTAGTGAGACTTCTCCCCTTTCTTCACACTACTGACAACCAGTTCGGCTTTAAAGCAAACCACTCAACCGACACCTGCATCTACACCCTGAAAGAATTGCTGAACTGTTACCTATCATCAGCCTCTCGTGTTTTCCTATGTTTTGTAGATGTGAGAAAAGCATTTGACAGAGTAAACTACCTGAAGCTGCACAAACGAGGCCCACCTCTATATCTAATTGGCATTTTATGTTGTTGGTTCTCCACACAGCAGTTCTGTGTCAAATGGGGTAACGTACAGTCGTACACCTTCAGCCCCCTAAACGGGCTCCGGCAAGGGGGCATTCTCTCTCCATACCTGTTTAACACGTCCACAGATGCCCTGAATGTCAAACTGAACTCACTCCCAGTCAGATGCACTATCAACGAAACAACAATAAACAACCTCTGCTACGTTGATGGTATGGTTCTGATTTCCCCTTCAGTGCAAGGTCTCCAGCGACTCATCGACACCTGCCGCCAATATGCAGAGGAATTTGATGTCCTATACAATGAAACCAAGACCCAGTGTATGTCGCTGCTCCCGAGATCGCTTAAGCTTATTGCTGAACCACTAATTTTCCTCGGAAACCATCGTCTGGAATTCGTGCATGAATTCCCGTATTTGGGACACATTATCACGGACGACCTAAAAGATACGGCAGACATAGAACAGAGGCGTCGTAAACTATGTGCAACTGGCAACATGATTGCATGGAGGCTTGCCTTCTGTCACCGAGAAACGAAACTGCTGCTCTTCCGCTGGTACTGCTACAGTATATATGAGTGTTCCCTTTGGACGAACTATACACGAGAGACCATGAGACGTATCACTGTTGTTCACAATCACATTCTGAGACGCCTTGCAAACACACCTCGCTATCACTCAGCCACCCAGATGTTCACAGAAAACCGCCTGGATAATTTGAAAATCATAATGAGGCTAACGATGACCAGTCTGATCACCCGACTGAGAGACAGCAGCAATTCGCTCATACAAAGCATCCTAAGCAGTGAGGGAAGAAGATCTAAATTGTGGGAAAGATGGAATCATGAGGCGTCTGTTCTTTGAATGACTTATTCTCTATTTTTGCAATTATGAAGTGTCATCTCCAGAATCTGTCATTATTATTATTATTATTATTATTATTATTATTATTATTATTATTATTATTATTATTATTTTACTCTGTTTCTTGTTATTTTTTTTTTTTTACTTTTTATTATAACTGTGATTAATATCATTGTAGAGTTTTGCAATTTTCAATATTCGTATTTAGCCTTCTGGACTTGACTTCTGTAAATACCTAAGGTCCCCAGATGGAAATTAATCATCTGCAATCTGTTTTTTTGTTATTGTTCTCATTTTCAATTTTTTTCTATTATTCTCCTTATAATTACTGTTATTACCGTTATTATGAATTCAATTTTTTTTCTACTTCTTCAGCAACTGTGTGGATACTGCCGATAATTATTTTTATTATTATATATGTTACCTTAGTTATCTAGACTGTGTATTGCATTTGTATATTCCATGTATATAGCCCTGGGCCGAAATAAAGCTTATTATTATTATTATTATTATTATTATTATTATTATTATTATTATATTATTATTATTATTATTATTATTATTATTATTATTATTATTATTATTATTTAATGACAATTAAACACCGAAAGGTAATTACCGACGGCTTTCGGAATTTTCCCTTGAAGTCTCTATTATGGTTAAATAAGGATATAAATGAGTGTTTATTGCTCCCAAAAAAGAAGGCAGATCCAAATTTCATATTAATAAGCTGATAGCTTCTGGAACTAGAGCAAGCAGTAATGCGAATGTGTATACAATAAAAAATATCTGAAATAAAATCCTTTGGTCCGAAAAGGAATATTTCTCGGTATTAAGGGCATACTTGTAATGGGCGCCTTATAGATTCAGATGAATGGACAAATGATTAATTAATGACTATAAAAATCGTATTAACGCTCTGCATTCCTTGCAATATTGTTCATTTTCTTCTAGAATCTGACTGCTTTAGCATAGATGCTGATCACATTTTTCTTGTTGCCAACGTCACTTTTACAAAGAAAGTCTTGGGTGGTCAAGTTTTCATGAGATCCAGTAACAAAGAGAAGACCAGAAAAGAAACTTTCCTGTTTCGTAAATATTTCCTTAACAAACAAGCCTTTAGTAACATCAATGAGATAAGGTCGGAGGAGAACTTAAGAAAGGCGGAGTGAGACTTATGAAAGGTTTTCGATTTGTCAGAAGCCTCACCACGAGTGAAAGAGTTTCTTCACAGCTGAAAAGATAGAAAGAGTTTTCTGATTTCTTAGAATCTTGCACAAATTTATTAGGGTCCTGACGCCGAAGATACTTGATCTGCTGTGCTGTTGCAGTAATAATTATACCACCCGCAGTCATCATTGTAATAATAGTAATCACAATTAATAATCATAAGTAGGAAAAGAAGGAGGCAGCAATGACAAGCAGAATGACAGTAACAAACAATTAAGAATATACATTAATTACCCGGTTTTGTTGACGATGATTCTTTCAAGTGTTCGACCTTTGAAAGAGAGAATCCATTTATTAGAGACCGAGATTTCTATTAATAATGATAAATGACATTGAACTGGATATCACAGTTCACTAATTGCAGGATCTACGTGGGCATTCGTTTCCATTGGCCAATGTGCACAGTGCTGCCACAAAGACATTATACTTATGTCTCTTAGTAGTCCAGCAGATATTGGCATGAATTGTGCCTTTTATGATAAAAGCATGAAAGTTGGCAGAAATGTTTAGCAGGTCAATACAAATAAATTTAGCTATAGGGCCATCTCAGATTTTGCCTGTAACAAATATGGCGGCCATTTTTGTTCCGCCATTACTGAAATATCATATTTGGCTTATAAAATGAAAACTATGCAAGCTAGGATAACAAATAAGGTGTCTTTTCCTAGGTTTTCAGGGTCAAGGAGCATTCTGAACACACAAAAGAAGCAATATCTTTGCTAGTTTATACTATTTTGATGTTTCAGCACACGATACATATACTTTATGGGGTTCGAAAGTTCTTGTGTTGACAAGATATTTTGTAATTTGTTAAGTCACACTGCAATCATTTATTATTATTTATGCCAATATCTGCTGGACTAGAGAGAGAGAGAGAGAGAGGTAAAATATCATAAGATTCGACCACTCATTTCGAATCAGAGAGCAGTTTTCCACTGACACTCGCGTACTCTCATTTGCTAAAGCAAGAAAACTTATCACTGTAAACAAAACGTCGGAGTGTCAAAGGCTCCCAATACAAGAAGTTAACTGATCTTAACGACCATCAGGTGATTATCCCAAAACCGGTTATTAACTGAAGCAGATTCTTTCGGTGTGTCCCATATTCACGAATTTCAGTATTTTTTGCTTTTGAGATAAACCAATTATTTGCTTTAAAGTAATAAAGCTACTTCAAATTAAACTAAATTACAGTATTTAAAGCAATCATGCTGGTCCAATGCTTTGTTGAAGACTTTACCTTAATCTCATAAAAATACTTTAAAAGAAGAATAAATAATGGAAAAAACTCATGTCAGTCAAATTCCCCTGATGATGGTTTTAATAGAGTTTACATTTCGGAGTACTTGCAGCAAATCCCGGATGGTTGGTGCAAACGGCAATAGTTCATAAGGCAAAAAAACCAGCAAAGGAATTTCAGTCACTAGGATGTTCTTGACATCTTTCAAATATGTACGAAGAGCTAAAACTCCTGCTTTCAATCGTGGCCATAATTAAATACAGTATTAATACCGAGCTCCACTCTCTCTCACTCTCTCTTTATCTCATTCTCTCTAATGATGTGCTTTTCTCCCACATTCACTCTCTCTTATAACAGCAGATTAGTCTTTGAAGGTTACATTGCATTTTCTTATTCACAAATGTGGCCCTGAATTCATATTTTTACAGATTTACAGTTTATAAAAATTTAAATAATGACTATGAAAAAGAATGAAAAATTTTGAACTAACTGTGACATTAATTCCTTGTCAAAAAAACCTATCAAAACAAATGAACAACGGCAAAAACAATCTCCACAAATGGGAGAGGGAACCAAAAGAGACAGGAGCAGCAACAAAAATAATTTTTTCTACTTTATCTTTATCTTTGCTTTTCCAGTTTTTTATTGAATCATTGTCGTATTTCATAACCTTCTTTATATAATATATATATATATATATATATATATATATATATATATATATATATATATATATATATATATATATATATATATATATATATATATATATATATATAACATACCACCATATATATATATATATAGTTGGTGGTTAGTAAGGCTTGCAACCCAGAGTCACATAAACCCCCCTGACTTGGTGGTTAGGCCGACTTCACATAAAACCCCGACTTACTTCACAACTCTGGAAATATTCAACCGATCAGGATGAAACTTTAGCTTTAGAGGTTTCCCACTAAGGTCTCTAACCGTGCCAAATTTCCTCACAATCCGTTCAGCATTTCCGGAGATCCAGATATCAACCTCCATGGTAGTTGGTGGTTAGTAAAACCCAGCTACCCGGAGTCCACAAAAACGCCGACTTTGGCCCTTTATAACTCAACCAACTGGGATGAGACTCTGGCTTTAGTGGTTTCCCACTAAAGTCTCTAATCGTGCCAAATTTCATCTAAATCCGTTAAGCTGTTCGGGAGATCCAGATATCAATTTGGTGTCCAAGGGATGTGGTAGGGGGTGGGCGGGTGTGCGAGGGTCCTAACATCCCTGTGGAGCAATAACGGTATAGGATACAGCCGTGAAACTTAGTTTTTCTGAAAGCTCGTATTTGGAGGGGTTACCTTTCGGTGTTTGTTTTTTGAAATAATGAATTTTAAAGGTACAGTGGGCCATTCAAAGTATTCTTAAAATTCAAATTTCCTGATACTCAGGTTCAGACTCCTCACGGCATTAGAAGAGACACCGATTTCTTAATGTGTGTGAATAGCAAGTGGTGTTAGGAGAAGCTGGCTGACTTTCTCTCAATTATCAATCTATCTATCAATCTATCTATCTATCTATCTATCTATCTATCCATCTATCTATCTATATAATACTAAAACTCCCCCTCTCCCTCCTTCCTCCTACCCTCCCCTCACCTCCCATCTTCCCTCCCTTTCCCTTTTCTATCTCCTCCCCTTCCCCTCCCTCTCCCTTCTTTCCCTCCTCCACGAATACAAGATCAAGTGTTAATTTAGCTGTGTCCTCCTCTCCTTCCTTCTTCTTCCTCCTTCCCTTTCCATCCCCTTTCCCTTCCCCTCCTCCCCCCTCCCTCTCCCTCCCCTTCCCCCTTCCCCTCCTTCCCTTCCTCCTCACCCTCCCCTCTCACCTTACATCTTCCCTCCCCCTCCCCTTTCCTCTTCCATTCCCCTCCGCCTCTCCCTCTCCTCCCCCTTCCTCCTCCCCTGCCACTCACCTCCCCCCTCAGTCCCTCCCCTTCCTACTCTCCTCCCCTTTCCTTCTCCCTTCCCCTTCACTCTCCCATCCTCTTTCCCATCCCCTCTCCTCACCATCCTACTCCAATTCCACCTTCCACCTTCCCTCCCCATTCACCCTTCCCCTCCCCTTCCCCTCTCCATCCACCTCCCCCTTACTCCTTCCCTCCCCTACACCTGTTGGCGGGCTGGTGCTACTGTAGACTTTTGCTGACTATTGTTAGTATGGTTAATTTAGCTGTGGGTATGGGTATGGGTATGGGTATGGTACAGATATGGGTATGGGTATGGTAGGGATATGGGTATGGGTATGGGTATGGGAATGGTAAGATATCGATATGGGTATGAGTATGGTAGGGATATGGGTATGGGTATGGGAAAGGTATGGTATCGATATGGGTGTGAGTATGATAGGGATAAGGGTATGGGTATTGTAAGTTAGGGATATGGGTATGGGTATGAGTATTGGTATGGGTATGGGTATGGTAAAGTTATGGGTATAGGTATGGGTATGGTATAGTGCATATATGTGTATAAGTATGGGTATGGAATGGATTTGGGTATGGGTATAGGTATGAGTATGGTACAGATATGAGTTTGGGTATGGGTATGAGTATTGGTATGATATGGATATGGGTATGGGTATGGTATAGATATGGGTATGGAATGGATATAGGTATGGGTATAAGTATGGTACAGATATAGGTACTGGTATGATATGGATATGAGTATAGTACAGATATGGGTATGGTTATGGAGCAGATATGGGTATGGGGATGGGTTTAAGTATGGGTTTGGGTATGGTACAGATATGGGTATGGTATGGATATGGGTATGGGTATGATACAGGTATGGATATGGGTATGGCGTTGGCATATGGGTATGGGTATGGCATGGCTATGGGTATGGGTATGGCATGGCTATGGGTATGTGTATGGTTATGGTATGGTATGGATATGGGTATGGTATGGATATTAGTATAGGCATGGTATCATTATGGGTATGGGTATGGTATGGGTATGGGTATGGGTACAGGTATAGATATGGGTATGGGTACAGGTATAGATATGGGTATGTGGTATGGTATGGTTTTATGAATATGGGTATGGATATGGGTATGGGTTTGGTATGGGTATGGGATTGGTATGGTGCAGATATGGTATGGGTATAGGTATGGGTATGGGACTGAGTATGGTGCAGATATGGGTATGGGTATGGAATGGATATGGGTATGGGTATAAGTATGGTACATATATGGGTATTGGTATGATATGAGTATGGATATATTACAGGTATGGGTATGGAATGGATATGGGTATGGGGATGGGTTAGCCCTTCCTTGGCTGAGTCGGTTGAGCTTCAGACTGTCACTCGATGGGCCGGAGTTCAATCCAGGCCGGCTGATGAAGAGTTAGAGGAATTTATTTCTGGTGATAGAAATTAATTCTCGCTATAATGTGGTTCGGATTCCACAATAAGCTGTAGGTAAGTAACCAATTGGTTCTAGCCACGTAAAATAAGTCTAATCCTTCAGGGCCAGCCCTGAGAGCTGTTAATCAAGCTCAGTGGTCTGGTAAAACTAAGGTATACTTACTTTTATGGGGATGGATTTAGGTATGGGTTTGGGTATGGTAAGGATATGGGTATGGGTATGGTATGTATATTGGTATGGGTATGATACAGGTATGGATATGGGTATGGGTATTGCATGGCTATGAGTATGGGTATGGCATGGCTATGGGTATGGGTATGGGTATGAGTATGGTTATCGTATGGTATGGATATGGGTATGGTATGAATATTGGTATGGGCATGGGTATCATTATGGGTATGGTATGGTTATGGGTGTGGGTACAGGTATAGATATGGGTATGGGGATGGCATGGTCTCCAAATGGGGTATAGGACATGGTATGGCTGGGTATGGGTATGATATGGGTTTGGGTCCATTCCTATGGGTATAATGGGAAAATTTCCGGTACAATATGTCAATGGCCATTGTATGGTATGGATCCTGGAATGGTCTGACATGGATAATTATGTTGGCCGACTTTAAAAAGGCATCACATTTCATCCGCTTTGAGTTATCCTGCCCCGGTCAATCAAAGTTACAAATGGACCTTGTCAGGGGACATTTAAAGTTCTAATAAAAATGTCCGTTCTATTCACATCAAACAGGTGTCCAGGAAACGTATTCTTGGGTGCAAAACGGAATTTTTACTGTAAAAATTAAATTGTTTATGAGACCCTAGTAGCTGGGAAGGCTTCACCTGCATACCATGGGACTACAAATGGACCCTACAGTATTTTTGTAATTATACGTTCTATTAAAATTCTACCAGTTTCAGATCAGAAGGAAGAGCTCGAAATTTTATTCTTCAAATGGGTTATGGCCCTATGAGGGCTGAAATTTTTATTTTAATATATATTAAAAATGCCGACTCATCTTGTTGGCATTTGAATTGTTTGATTTTAATTTGTCTGGATTAAACTGAGGAACCCTGTTAGGACATCTCTCTCAAATGGTTGAGGCTCCAAGTATTTTAATTTTTTTTTCTATTTTAAACTTAATGTAAATTTCAGTCATTGTCGTGGTGTTCTTGAGTTGATGGATTGTTCCTGGAAATTTAACAGAAAAAAATTAAAATGGGCTTTAATGTCCAAAGGCTGGGATGGGTTACTTGAAGCATCATGATTTTTCTCCCAAAAATGGACCACCATTGCTTTGCCACAATGCCAAGGGGGCCTATTAAAAATGCAAATCTCAAATCAATTTTTGTCCTGGCAAAGATACCTTAAACGGACTGGAATTCCTGAATTTTGTCTGTTTAGCGAAAAGACCGATTCAGTTTTCCACTGGTAGCTCAGACTTCTGATATCTTCCTAAAGACTTTTGAGGAGTGAGAGTTTATTTTTGAAGAGATTCCATTTATTGGAAAAGAGAAAACTTAATTAGGAATTAGCTGAGTCATTCTCGTGTTATAAAAAGTTTGTTTGTAATTGATAAACTGTATTTTTTGGAATTGGTGGACTAAAAATAAGGGAGCTGAAATATCCTTAGGAATAAAAGTGTGTTGTTTATTGTTAAAAGACCCAAAAAGAATGTTACAAGAACATCTTTTTGGGTGGTTAGGTAACTTCATGAGTTAAGTTTTGGTTTTATTGGGTGGCTGTTCGATCTCCTTTTTTTGCAACTAGTTTCGTTGTGAGAAATTCCAATCGGTGACTTTGTTTGTGATTGAACAACTAGTACTTTTTGAAATTGAGAGATGTGGCCAGCCATAGATCAAGGACCATGACAGGACAAAGTTAGTCCTCTAGTGTGCAAAATTAATTCTGGGGGTCTTGTTTTTGCCATTTTTACATGAATGGACTATTGTTCTAGATTTATCAAAATGTCAACAAACAATGTTTAGCAATAGGGTCTCCATTTTACACTGCAGACTTCTTCTTCACACACACACACACAAAATAAGCAAACAGTGACATGTGCATTTTATAGAATATTTCAATGTTCATTTCTACCATTTATATTCTGATAGCCTTTCATATTGAATTTGCATTTGATTTAATGGTGCATATGTATGTATAAAAAATGGTTATTGATCAATGGCAATAATTTAATCATGATATGGAAGCTGTATTTTTCAAGATACAAAAAAACTACAAAAAATCCTTTATACTAAAATGGGCACAAGTCAACTCTTCAAAGCCATACTGAATAAAAATATTGTTTTTCTTTATATGACAGCCATGTTAAAAATTTTTTCGTTTATCGATTCATGATAGGAATAAAATGAACACTCTTTTGGTGTGGACTTGGTAGTTATTTTGTGTAATTGTCTTTGAAAACTCGACATCTGGTGGGCCTGATTCCGTTGTTGATCATGATTTGCTTGTTCTGTGCTCGATGTATGGGTGCTCTACCAGTCATCAAATCCAAATTTAAAAAGAATGAAGACAAAGAGACATAGGAACCCAAATGTTTCTGCGACAACTGAGTGACTTCAACAAATGCTAAAGAGGTTCCAAGAGATGATGGAGATATGAGTACTGAGGGGCAGATTGCTACAAAAAAATTTTGGCCTGACATTTAAAATGAAAACATGGAATTTTACTAAGAAGAGCCTGTTGTAGAACAAGAACCTTCATCTGTGGGCTTAAACTTGTCCATTAAATGTTTTGCAAATATTTATCATATAACCAAGACTCTTCTGTTAAAAAAGAGGACATCCTTACTATACATTTTTCTCCTGAATCTATGCCATGATTAGCCCTTAATTACATGAATGAAATATGCTCTGTTTTGAAAATTACAGGACTTTTTTGTTCTTGCAAAGGGACTGTTCTTCCCCTATCCTGAAGCCAACATAAATAAAATAAATTACAGAGCTTGTCATTTTATTGAATTTATCCTATTTCTCCATTTACTATAGCTGGTCAATTCTTTATCATTCATTGAATTTGGATTTATTTTGTAATTTTTTTTAAATGAATTTGGTTCCTGTACCTTGTATTGATCAGGTGGCATTTTATTCAACCTTTTATCTAATGATATATCATTTAGTAATCTCTTGCTGAGGGGAATCAATCTGATGGACAATGAACAGATCCACAAAACTTTTTCTTCTTGTATTTGAAAATGCTCAATAAAATGGTCAATATTCTCAAGGCTTTCTGAAAGTATTCAAAGAAATACAAAATTTGATTATAAAATATTGTGAGGTCATGACTTCAAGGCCCTTCACATAACAATATTTTCTTTATCTGGACATGAGAATAAAAATGGAACATTAATTTTGTCCATTCTATTGGAATTGAAAATTTCCGATCAATACGTCAAGCCATTCTTGAGTTGTGGAAATCCTGAAATTTGACTGGTGGAAACGGGAAACATGTCATGGCCGACTTTGAGGCCACATAGCTGAGAGGGGAATCCTGCCCCGGTCATGAGTCTACAAATGGACCCCTGGTATTTTGGTCCATTCTAATAAAAAATGTAAATTTCACATCAATACGTCGAGGTATTCTTGAGCTATGGAAGCCTGAATTTTTACTGTAAAAATTAAAAGTTAGACTGAGACCCCGTAGCTGAGAGGGCTTCCCTGCCATGGAGAAGAGACTGCAAATGGACCCTGTGTATTTTGGTCCGTTCTATTAAAATTGCAAATTTCAGATCAATGCGTCGAGGCATTCTTGGGTTATGGAAGCTGAAATTTTTTATGTAAAAATTAAAAGGCCGACTTTGGGGCCCAGTAGCTGAGAGGGGAACCCTGCCAAGGACATGGGTCTACAAATGGACCCCAAGTATTTTGGTACGTCTATTAAAATTGTAAATTTCAGGCCAATATGTCGAGGCGTTCTTGAGTTATGGAAGCCTGATTTTTTATTGTAAAAATTAAAATGCCCACTTTAAGGCCCCGTAGCTGGGAGGGAAATCCTGTCCCAGTCATGAATCTCAAAATGGACCACCATTATTTTGGTCTGTTCTATTAAAAAATGCAAATCTCAGATCAATATGTCAAGGCATTCTTGAGCTATGGAAGCCTGAATTTTGTCTGTAAGACCGACTTTGAGGCCCTGTAGCTCAGAGGGAAATCCTGTACGGCCATGAGGCTCCAAGTATTTTCGTCCATTTTATTGGAAAAAGTAAACTTAATGTAAATTAGCTGAGTCATTCTCGAATTATGGAAGTCTGAATTTGAATTGATGGATTGGTGGAAACGGGAAATATTGGACAAAAAAATTTTCGGACCCCAAAAATAATGTACAAAGAAGAGTTGGTTAGGTCGAAAATCATGATAAGTTTTATTTGTGGGTGGCTTAACTCCTTTTTTTTTTTACCTAGTTATAGGAAATGCCACCTTCACCATGCAAGGCTCCTAGCTAAAATGGGTCCGTCGGCCCCATAATCAAACCCACAAAAACTACCCTGAACAAAGATATCCTCTGGAATCGCTGGAGTTGGCCATTATTACATGAATGACTATGCTCTAGATTTAGAAAATGACACCGTCTTCGTGCTGTCTCCAAAATCCCCACTGAAGACTTCTTCTTCACTGAAGACTTTTTGCTCAACAGAGTGACATGTGTCGTTTTTTAATTTCAAGGTTCATTTCTACCATTTATATAGCTGATAGCCTTTCATCATTGGCATTATCTGTGGTGCATCACTATGTTGTGATAAAAAAAATGAGTAAAAAAGCCACAATAATGTAATTGATAAACTGTATTTTTCAAGATACAAAAAAACACACAAAAAAACTAAAAATAAGGGAGCTTTCGACCGTTTGCGCAACGGTCCTCTTCAGCCAACTGAATAAAAATACTTGTTTTTCTTAAAAAGACAAGTTGAAAAGAATTTTCGTGACAGTCGATTCAGGAAAACATGGAACACTCTTTTGGTGTGGACTTAGCAGTTATGTAATGGGTCTTTCCTCGTATCTGTGGGCCAACCGTTGTGATCATCTTAGCGGCTGTCGCTCGATCGTATGGTGCTCACCAAGGGCAACTAGGTGGTTCGTGGGTGGAGAATGACTTTCAGCATCGGTGCCCGTTGTTTCTGCGACAACTGCCACTTCGACAACCTGTGTGGGGAGAGATGATGGAGACACAGTATCAGGGGCCTCAAGAAACTGCCTGACATTTAAATTTATGGAATGACAGACTAGCCTGTCTGTATGTATGTCCTCCTGCGTAAAGGCTTTATTGCCATCTAATGTTTTGCAAATATTTATCATAGCCCCTCCACTACTCTTCTATGGCCTACTAGACTACTTCTATATATAGTTTTATCTCCCTCCCAATCTATGACGTGATTATTCTCCAAACAATGTTTAGCAATAGCGCTGTTTTGAGCGAAGTCCCTGACCGCTTTTTTATGTTCTTGCAATCTGATGTTCTTCCCCCTACCTGTCTCCCCAAAATAAAATAAATTACAGAGCTTGCATTTTATAGAATATACTCCTATGTCTCTCTTGTTACTATCACTATCAATTCTGTGGCCATTATTCTTATTGAATTTGGATTTGATTTAATTTTCATATGTGAAAGCTACTTTAACATTACCTGTACTATTGATCAACTGGGCTGTTGATTTTAATTTTTCATGATATGGAAGCGTTATGAATCTCTTGCTGTGATCAATCTGATGAGTGAAGGGTTGTAAAACTTTTTCTTATCCTTATACAAAGCATCCTCAATAAAATGGGCAAGGTAAGTCAACTTACTCAAAAGTATTTCGAATATGGGCAATTTCATCATCTAAATATTGTGGGTCACAAACTTGAAGAGCCCTGACAGCCATGTTAACAATATTTTTCTTTATCTGAATACTATGATAGGAATAAAAATGAACATTAGTTGACTTTCAGTAAACCGAGAATTCAAACTTCTTTGTGTTTGGATTGTGCAAAACTACGACATCCAAAAAAGGTAATTTGTGCTCTGATTCCTGTTCAGAAGTGAACTTGATTTGTTGTATCTGACTGTTGACAAACTCTACCAGCTCATCAAATAAATCGTCATCATGAAAAAAAGAATGAAAATTTCGTCCACATAGCGAACCCAAAATATAGGTTTAAACTGAAACGGGTAAGAACTCAGAATAGTCTCCTCCAAGAACTCCATGCAGATATGAGCCAAAACAGGTGAGAGGGGGGGGGATCCCATTGCTACTCCAGATCTTTGTTCATACGCATCACCATTGAAAATGAAAACAGTGGACTCTACGCACAGTTTAATGAGGTCAAGAAATACTTCAGTGGGGAGTGGGCATAAACTTGGGTCATTATCAAACTTAACACGTAATTTTTCAAGCATATAACCAAGAAGGACATTGGTAAATAAAGAGGTGACATCCAGACTATACATTTTCCCCGAAAAGCCATCCAACGCCCTTAATCTCTGAATGAAATCATCCCTGTGTCTGATAAGTGCGGAGGATATAGTGCCTACCAAAGGGGTAAGTTGCTTGGCAATCCATTCAGCCAACATGGATTGGGGGTGCACCACACGTAGCTACAATGGGTCGTAAGGGACATCCAGTTTTATGTACTTTAGGGATCCCGTAGGAAGGTTGCTGAGTATGTCTTTATGTAACTCTTCATTGGGAATTCTAGTTGCAATATCTCTAATTTTTTTGTTGAATGAATTTCGTACTACATTGATAGAAGGCACTTTATTCAACCTTATATAAGTATCACTATCATTTAGTAATCTTGATGCTTTAACATTATAATCAATTTTATCCATGACAACAATGAAGCTTCCTTTGTCTGCCTTCATTACTTTGATATCATTATTCTTAGATAACTCCTCCAAGGCTTTCTTGTGTCTCAAAGGAATACAAAAATTGCTTTTACTTAATTCGGAGGCATGAATCAACCCCTTCAAAATATCAAGTTTTTCTTGTGGGTTATGATATTTAAAATAATTGATAGAGGCTAGGCTTTTAATGAGATCTTTTCCAGGACCTAAATTAAAATTCAAACCTAAATTTAGTACCTCAAAATAAGTGCTATCCAGTCGAAAAGATGAAAGGTCAATGACCTGATTAGGTAAAAGTAGGTGAGTAGGGAACCCCACTACAGAACTGAGGCTCGAAATGGACTGCCAGTATTTTGGTCCATTCTATTAGAATTGTAAATTTTCGATCAAAACGTAGAGCCATTCTTGAGTTATGAAAGCCTAAAATTTGATTTGTGGAAACTAGAAACATGCCGAGGCCGACTTTGAGGCTCCGTAGAAGAAAAGGGAATCCTGCCCCAGTCATGAGTCTCCAAATGGACCCCTATTATTTTGGTCCGTTCTATAAAAATTTTTAAATTTCAGATCAGTACGTCGAAGCATTCTTGAGTTATGTAAGTCTGAATTTTTAATGTAAAAATTAAAGGGCAGACTTTGAGGCCCCATAGCTGAGAGCGGAACCCTGCCACGGACATGAGGCTCCAAATGGACCCCTAGTATTTTGGTCCGTTCTATTAAAATTGCAAATTTCAGATTAATACGTCCAGGCATTCTTGAGTTATGGAAGCCTGAATTTTTAATGTAAAAATTAGAAGGCCGACTTTGAGGCCCTATAGGTGAGAGGGGAATCCTGTCACTGTCATGAATCTCCAAATGGACCCCAACTATTTTGGTCTATTCTATTAAAAAATGCAAATTTCAGATCAATATATCAAGGCATTCTTGAGTTGTGGAAGCCTGGATTTTGATTGTAAATTTCAAGGCCAACTTTGAGGCCCAGTAGCTCAGAGGGAAATCCTGCCATGGCCATGAGGCTCCAAGTGGACCACTGGTATTTTGGTCCATTTTATTGGAAAAAAGCAAATGTAAGATAAATAAGCTGAGTCATTCTCGAATGATGGAAGTCTGAATTTATAGAGACTGATTTGTGAAAACGGAAATTTTGGCCAAAAAATTTTTGAACCCCAAAAATAATTGAATTGTACTAAAAAGAGTTGGTTAGGTCGAAAATCATAAGAAGTTTTATTTCTAAGCGGCTGGACGCTTTATTTTTTTTCCCCTAGTTTTAGAAAATGCCACCTTCACCATACAAGACTGTTAGCTAAAATGGGTCCATGGGCCCCATAATCAAACCCACAAAAAGGACCCTTACCAAAGATATCTTCCGGAATCGGCGGAGGTGGCCATTATTACATGAATGACTATGCTCTAGTTTTGGAAAATTACACCACTTTCGTGCTGTCTCTATAATCCCCAGTGAAGACTCCTTCTTCGCTGAAGACTTTCCTTAACAGAGTTAAAGGTGTCATTTTTAAATTGAAAGGTTCATTTCTACCATTTATATAGCTGGTAGCCTTTCATCACTGGCACTCTGTTGGTCGTATTCCATCATGTGTCATTTTTCAATTTCAAGGTTCCTGTAGCCTTATAGGTAATGCATGTGGCATTTTTTAATTTCAAGGTTCATACCTAAAAATAAAAATAGCCAACTTTGAGGTCCCTTAGCTGAGAGGGGAATCCTTCCACAGCAATGAGGCTCAGAACAGACCCACCATATTTTGGTCGTTCTATTTGAAAATGCATATTGCAGGTCAATACGTCGAGTCATTCTCGAGTTATGGAAGCCTGAATTTTGATTATAAAAATTGCAAGGCCGACTTTGAGGCCACATAGCTGAGAGTGGAACCCTGCTACAGAAATGAGGCTCCAATGGGCCCCCGTTATTTTGGTCCATTCTATTAAAATTGCAAATTTCCGATCAATACGTCGAGCCATTCTTGAGTTATGGAAGGCTGAAATTTGATTTGTGGAAACTGGAAACATGCCAAGGCCAACTTTGAGGCAAGGTAGCTGAGAGGAGAATCTTGCATTGGTTGTAAGTCTCCAAATGGAACCCCAGTATTTTGGTCCGTTCTAATAAAAAATGTAAATTTCAGATCAATTTGTCAAAACATTCTTGAGTTATGTAAGCCTGAATTTTTATTATAAAATTAAAAGTCAGACTTTGAGGCCCATAGCTGAGAGGGGAACCTTGCCATGGACATGAGGCTCCAAATGGACCCCCAGTATTTTGGTCCATTCTATTAAAATTGCAAATTTCAGATCAATATGTCGAGGCATTCTTGAGTTATGGAAGCTGGAATTTTTGATATAAAAATTAAAAGGCTGACATTGAGGCCCCGTAGCTTAGAGGGGAACCCTGCCACGGACATTGGTCTCCAAATGGACCCCAGTATTTTAGCATGTTCTATTAAAATTCTAAATTTCAGACCAATACTTCGAGGCATTGTTGAGGGTGTTCTTGAGGTTATAGAAGGGGAATTTTTATTATGAAAAATTTAAAATGCCCACTGTTTTTAAAAACGCAAATTTCAGATAAATATAGCAAACGTTGTTGAAATTCTTTTTGCCCTGAATATGATCTCCAGAAATTGACCCCCACTATTTTGGTCCATTCTATTTTTTTAAATAAAAAATTTCAGATCAATATGTCTGAAAGACGTTCTTGAATTATGAAGCCTGAATTTTGATTGTTAAAATTAAAAGTGAGAATTTGAGGACTCTTTATTTTCTTTTACCCTAGCTCAGAGGTAAATCCTGCAACGGCCTTGATGGGCATCATAATTCACAGTGGACCACCGGTATTTTGGTCCATTTTATTTGAAAAAGCAAACTTTCGTGTAAGGTAAATAAGTTGAGTTATTCTCGATTTAACAGATTGAAGGTGTCATTTTGAATTTGCAAGGTTCATTTCTAACATTTATTGGTGGACTCTTTCGTCATTGGGAATTTTATTGGCCCAAAAATTTTTCAATTTGGAACTGTAGCCAAAAATAATGTAATTGTACTAAGAAGAGATGGTTAGGTCGAAAATCGTGAAAAGTTTTACTTCTGAGATGCTACACCCCCTTTTTTTTACCCTAGTTTTAGAAAATTCCATCTTCACCATGCAAGACTCCTAGCTAAAATGGGTCCATCATTTTGGTCCATTCTAATTAAACAAGTTTCCGAACAAAAGGAGCCATTCTTAACAAAGATGTTACATGAATGACTATGCTCTAGTTTTAGAAAGCAGTGTCATTTAGAAAATGATACCACTTTCGTGCTGTCTTTAAAATCCCCACTTAAGACACCCTCTTCTCTGAACACTCTTTCCTCAACATAGTGACAAGTGTCAGTTTTGATTTTAAAGGTACATTTCTACCATTTATATAGCTGGTAGTCTTTCATCATTGGCACGCTGTTGGTCGTACTCCATGGACATGGGTCAGTATTTTTCATTTTTAAGGTTTTTAATTTCAGACCAGCCTTGTAGGTTCTTAAGTTGTAGGTGGCATTTTTTTAATTTCAAGGTTCATACCTAAAAATAAAAATGGCCAACTATTTTGAGGTCCCTATTTTTAAAAATGCTGGATCAATAGGATGCTTCCATGGCCTGAATGAGGCTCAGAACACACCAACCATATTTTGGTCCGTATTTTCTATTTTTTGAAAATGCAAATTACAGGTCAATACGTCGAGTCATTCTCGAGTTATGGAAGCAGTGATTGAATTATGATTTTAAAAACTTTTGCAAAAATAATGTAATTGTACTGACTTTGAGGCCACATATCTGAGTTTTACTTCTGAGGGAACCCTAGTTTTGAAAATTCCATCTTGAGTATCAGGCCCCAAATGTACCTTTAATTAATTAAACAAAAAGGTTATTTTGGTCCATTCTAGTTTTAAAATTGCAAATTTCCGATCAACACGTCAAGCCATTCTTGAATTATGAAAACCTGAAATTTGATTTGCGGAAACTGGAAACATACCAAGACTTTTAGGCCCTGTAGCTGAGAGGGGAGTCCTAAAAATAAAAATGCCCTTTGAGTCATGAGTCTCAAAGTGGACTCCAGTATTTTTTGGTAAGTTCTAATTAAAATGTAAATTTCGAGTTATGGAACAATTTTGAGGCCACATATCTTGAGAACCCTGCTATGAAGAAACTAAAAACCTGAATTTTTATTCTATTAAAAATTAAGCCATTTTTGAATTTGAAAACCTGAAATTTTACCAAGCGGAAGGCCCAGCGGAACCCACGGACATGAGGCTCTGAATGGACCCCATTGTTTTGGTCCGTTCTATTAAAATTGCAAATTTTAGATCAACACGTCGAGGCATTCTTGAGTTATGGAAGCTTGAATTTTTATGTAAAAATTAAAAGGCCAAGTTTGAGTCCCAGAAGCTGAGAGGGGAGCCCTGCCACGGACTTGGGTCTCCAAATGGACCCACAGTATTTTGGTCCATTGTATTAAAATTGTAAATTTCAGACCAATACGTCGAGTCGTTCTTGAGATATGGAAGCTTGAATTTTTATTGTAAAAATTAAAATACCCCCTTTGAGGCCCCATAGCCGAGAGGGGAATCCTGCCCTGTCCATGAATCTCCAAAACCCCAACTATTTTGGTTCTTTCTATAAAAAATCAAATTTCAGATGTATCTCCAAATGAACCCGAACTATTTTGATCAGTTCTATTAAAAAAATTACAATTTCAGATCAATATGTCAAGATGGAAGCCTGAATTTTTATTGTAAAAATTAAAGGGCCGAATTTGAGCCCCTGTAGCTCAGAATGAAATCCTGCCACGGCCATGAAGCTCCAAGTGGACTAGCGGCATTTTGGTCCATTTTATTGGAAAAAGCAAACATAAGGTAAATGCAAATTGCAGGTCAATACATAGAGTCATTCTCGAGTTATGGAAGCCTGAATTTTGATTATAAAAATTGCAAAACCGACTTTAAGGCTAAATAGCTGAGAGGGGAACCCCGCTACAGACATGAGGTTCCAAATGGACCCACATTATTTTGGTTCATTCTATTAAAATTGCAAACTTCCGATCAATACGTCGAGTCTTGAGTTATGGAAGCCTGAAATTTGATTTGTGTAAGCTGGAAACATGCCAAGGCCGACTTTCAGGCCACGTAGCTGAGAGGAGAATCATAGCCAGGTCATGAGTGTCGAAATGGACCCCGGTATTTTGGTCCATTATATTAAAAAGTGTAAATTTTAGATGAATACGTCGAAGTGTTCTTGAGTTATGTAAGCCAGAACTTTTATTGTAAAAATTAAATGGCAGACTTTGAGGCCCTGTAGCGGAGACGGGAACCGGGCCACGGACATGAGGCTCCAAATGGACCCCCAGTATTTTGGTCCGTTCTATTAAAATTGCAAATTTCAGATCAATATGTCGAGGCATTCTTGAGTTATGGAAGCTGAAATTTTTGATATAAAAATTAAAAGGCCGACTTTGAGGCCCGGTAAATGAGAGGGGAGCCCTGCCACGGACATGGGTCCCCAAATGGACCAGCAGTATTTTGGTACGTTCTATTAAAATTGTAAATTTCATACCGATATGTCGAGACGTTCTTGAGTTATGTAATCCTGAATTTTTATTGAAAAATTAAAATGACCACTTTGAGGCCAAGTAGCTGAGAGGGGATTCCTGACCTGGTCATGAATCTCCAGATGGACCCCAACTATTTTGGCCCATTCTTTTAAAAAATGGTAATTCCAGATCAATATGTGAAGTTGTTCTTGAGTTATGAAAGCGTAAAATTTTACTGTAAAAATTAAAGGGCCGAATTTGAGGCACTGAAGCTCAGAAGGAAAATCCTGCCACTGTCATGAGGCTCCAAGTGGACCACCGGTATTTTGGTCCATTTTGTTGGAAAATAGCAAACAAAAGGTAAATAATTTGAGTCATTCTCGAATCATGGAAGTATGAATTAGCATTGATTGATTGGTGGAGACGGGAAACATTGAGCCAAAAAATTTTGGAACCCCCAAAATAATGGAATTTTACTAAGAAGAGTTGATTAGGTGAAAATCGTGAGAAGTTTCATCTATGAACGGCTGGACTCTTTTTTTTTTTTTACCCCAGTTTTAGAAAATGACACCTTCACCATACAAGGCTCCTAGCTAAAATGGGTCCCTGGGCCCCATATTATACCTAGAAAAAGGACCGCTTACCAAAGATATCTTCTGGAATCGCCGGAGGTGGCCATTATTACATGAATGACTATGCTCTAGATTTAGAAAATGACATCGATTTCGTGCTGTCTCCAAGATCCCAACTGAAGACTCCTTCTTCACTGAAGACCCTTTCCTCAACAGAGTGGCAGTTGTCATTTTTTAATTTCAAGGCTCATTTCTACCATAGATATAGCTGGTAGTCATTTTTCATTTTCAAGGTTCATGTAGCCTTGTAGGTAATGCAGGTGGCCTTTTTGAAATTCAAGGTTCATACCTGCCAAAAAAAAACAGTAAATACCAAAATTTACAGCAAAGTATTAAGACAATAGCAAACATACCACATATAATAAAAACTCTTCAAAGTTAAAGTTATAAAACATACAATATGAAAAAAGTATTATTACATAGCTTCAGAAGAAAAGAATCTCTAGTTCCTATGATACAATGGAAAGATATCGTCTCATGGAAAATTCCTGAATGATGTTAGGCAACTTACATGATAGAATTTTCCACCCTACAGTATTCTGATCGGGATGACCGAGTCATATAGGAATGCATTACTTCAGCAGCTTTGTATATTGACGAAAACAGGTTGCCTCCCCATGGAGAACAACTAATCTCTGTTTCTCTCTCCACCCATATATGGACCTTATTATAAATCCTACAGGGTTTAACCACATTAACTTTAAGCTAACTCTTCATGGAATTTGTGCATCTGAAAATAAAATTATACAGTATACAACAATACACACATGTACACAGCGACTAAGGAGAGATTACTGCATTATGAAAACCACAGCATAAGAATATATATATATATATATATATATATATATATATATATATATATATATATATATATATATATATATATGTGTGTGTGTGTGTGTGTGTGTGTGTGTGTGTGTGTGTGTGTGTTGTGTGTGTGTGTGTGTATGTGTATATATTCTGTTTGTGTTACATTTACTGCTATCTAGCCAAGAAGGCAAGGAAAAAATAAAATGAGGAAGAGGAGCTGGAATTATCTATCTCTACTTCCGGAAATTAATGTTGTATGAACCCAGATAGACAAAGGTCATTATGGATCCGGAACAAGCAAAGCAGAGGAACTAAGTCTAGGTTGAAGCCCGTCTTGTTTATCTTGCTTTCTTTCCTAGGTTCCAGGCAGGAATGATAAAATCCAGAGAGGTGACATTAGACCTCTTCTTTTAATTTTGTATTGTTCGACTGTGCTTCGCCTTGAGGCGTTTTTCCAGCTTTAATTCACATAAGGAAAAATGTTCGTTGTTTTAGGTAAAGGTTTCCTTCTGTTAGGCTGTAAATGACAAGTCAAACGGAAATTCTCTAAATTTACGCGTCCATAACAAATTATCATTTCGTCTGTAAGAAAACTGAATTCCTTAGTGTTACTTATTCTATAAGTTACCTCAACCCCAAGAGACAGCCAGTGAAATAAAACAGTAAACTTATCTTATAAATATTTATTAAGAAATCAGTATACTGGAGTAAAATCAACGTTAAAAACAGTATTAAAACCCCCTGCCATTCACTGTATACACCAACAGGAACCATGTACAGTAATATAACGGAAGTTACTGATGCGTTGGATGAGTTTTGATAAGCTGATATATTCTCTTTATCATTACTTTGCTTGTTAAGCTGTATAATTTGAAACCAACTTATATTTATTAACTGAAAAATGCTTTATAAAACATATTGCAATAGCTCAGTACATCCCTGCAAAAAATGATTACAAATATAGGGAACATCAATAAACAAAATGATAAAACACAGCATGGAAAATAACCCCAGATTTGTCAAACGTTTAATTATCGAATAAACGCTCTACTGAGCAGTTCCAAACATGGGAGAACAACGAAGATTTAGTGCAAAGAAACATACAAGTTAACTGCTGCGTAATTATAACTTGAATATACTATTTAAATGCCCAGCAACTTTGAATAGGATTACTGACCGACTAGTTGCTAGGGAATCTTTTAAAAATAACTGGAATTCACACATCATAATAAACTATATATCCGTATCAATTTACCAGTTTAACATGAACTAGATCCTTCTGAATTACTAACAAGTAAATTACTCCACACAGCAAAGAGGGCTGAACAGTAAGCTACCTTTCCCCTCTCTAACTTTTGAACATTTCTCATCAATACTGTGCACGCTATTCATGTTTGATCTTTGGCCACCAAAAGCTTGATTTCGCGGCCCTTTGTCATCAGCAAACTCTCTGATACCATGTTTCATCTTGAGACAAAACAATGTAAAAAGCTGCATAAGCTTCCTTCAATATGAGAACACTCTTGAAGTTGTGCTTGTACACAGTTATGCATTATTATTTTAAAGAACAGGTGTTACGTTAGCTTTGCATTTGTATAGGAAAAATGTTCACTCAGAGCCAATTTTGACATCAAGATATTATAAGATTTCAGGAAGAAATCTTGTGCGACCCAGCTTTCACTGAGATGTAATTGACAAGATCAGAGCTCTTTACCACATAATCTAGCAATTATAAATGTATTTTAAATCACATGGGACCTGTTGATATAGGTGCATATAATCCAGAAACTATAATAAAAAAAAATGATTATTTTTATGCATCTGCTGAGCAAATGATAACAGCAATTTTGGCCTCTTGATATTTCTGATTCTTGGAAGAAGAGGAAAGTCGTGTGCAGTTGACACCACTTTGGATACTTATCCTGATCAGTATCTTGTACTCATCTGAGCTGCCGCAAGGCTTCTGGCAGCTGTGGTTGCATGTTGCTGGGGTATTCCAAACGGTGTCACTGGGTAAGCAGCTGCCTGTGGTGGTAGGCGTCCTTGGACAATTGGATCCACGCCAAATTTCAGGAAGGCATTCCACTGTGGATGATCAATGATCAAGGCATTGACTTTGTCGTTGGTTCTAGGACTAATAGCAAAATTTTGCACAAGGACAAATAGATAACAATGAAGTATTGAAATGACAAATAAGAACTGATTCCATGGGCAAAAAAGACATAAGACTCCTGAAAGTCCTCTACATGTAATCTCACAGGCTTGACTAAATATAAATAGACTAGCGTAGGTCGGCTTATAATAATAACAAGTGTTATGGAATCAATGAAGATTTTTAAAAGAATTTTCAAGTAAAAAATTTAGAGTATTTTCTGCAATTTGCAAGACTGAGAAATGTATTTATTAGTCATTAACCTGTCTGTCTGTCTTACTGTCTGTCTTCCTCTGGGGATTAAACATTATTGGATTGCTGAAAACATGCGAAAATCTCTCTCTCTCTCTCTCTCTCTCTCTCTCTCTCTCTCTCTCTGGCGCTCTACCAACTGTGTGACGCCATCAGCGGGGCGATGTGATTTTATGCAAACAAATCATTTCCTCTGTGATTTTTGCTTGCGCATTCTTTAGTTTTATGGTGTAAACTATAATACAGCTTTCCAAATTTATACTTCCTTTATGCTTACCATCTACGTGTTGTAATTTTGTGCACAGGATGTGCGAGGCTTTAAATGTCTTTTAAAATTAACCTTTTTTCTGCTGAAAGGAATTCAGTAGTTTTCTTTTCATTTCATAGAACCTTTTCTCTTTTATAAGAACAGTCTGACTATGCATCCTTTTTTTCTATATCCAGTCTGACTATTTTTTCCTTTTTTTATTTTTAATTCACATTGTTTCGGGACTGCATGCTGATATACAGTATATTTCCAGTGACTTTTATGAATGCACTGTTATAATAAATCTCATAATTTCACCTGACTCTATAAATATTTTTCAACATTCTGTCTATGCTGTGGAGTCATTGAAATTACATCAGTTCTTATTCCGTCTGGACTATCTAAATTCCGAATTAAAAAGGGACCAGACCAATGAGATGTT
This sequence comes from Macrobrachium rosenbergii, assembly GCF_040412425.1. NCBI lineage: Eukaryota > Metazoa > Arthropoda > Malacostraca > Decapoda > Palaemonidae > Macrobrachium > Macrobrachium rosenbergii. The sequence continues at coordinate 7,017,985 of NC_089763.1, read as the reverse complement.
ACTTTACATCTGTAGTGGTAATAAGGAGCAAAAAACAGATAACTAAAAAGGAGAATATGAATGATATATGGAAAATGGAGAGGGGAAGTGTTTGAAAAGTATCCAGTATTTACTTCTTAAGTGTGGTCATTAGCACCCAAGCAAAATCTCTTGAGTGACCAGACAGCCTCAAATATTCCAAAATAATCGTGAGGAGATCTGACGAAAGTCATATATTACTTACTTTACTGTAGTATCGTTGAGTCAAGGGGCCCAGAATTAATAGCCAAATAAACGAGAAGCTACATCCCAACGCAACAGCAGCATAGACATCAACATAGTGGTAGGGGCCTCTTTCAATCGAGAAGCGAATAATGGCAGAGATGTTTACACCAATCCCTGTGAGAGTAGCTGCCATTAACTTGGAGGTCGTGCTTCGAAGTTTCTTCAGGTCTTCTTGAGAGAAGGCGTCGCCACACTATTGGAGGAATGAAACCGAAATAAGAAAATACTTGGGTAAAAGAACAAGCTTTACCATATTGACTTCGGCAACTCCGCTAGCTGTAATCCAAAGCAACAAGCACTTACTTACTTATCTTTCAAATAAACAGTCTCTAATTCATCAACTTTCACGGCTGCGTTTCCATAAGTATCAACCGTTATTTTGAAGAGTGTTTTCTTCGTTCGATTCAGTCTATATAGTTTAGTTTATCTAAATCCAAAACCAGGTAATCACTTGTAGAATTTCTTAAATGCGCAAACTATCAACAGTTCTATTGTGCCAAAGTATATTAGTTAGATTCTGTTATACTGTCGAGAAGCTGTTTAGGAACACATGCCAGCCTGAATGAACCTTTTCTTGTATGATAAAAAGTGAAAGCATTTATGAAAAAAGAAGTATGAAATTCAGACTCTAAAGCACGGGCAACCTTTGACTGCATCAAGCATAACAAAGCAAACAGGAAAATTCCATAGCATCAGCCACTTCATATTTCTGTACAGAAGGTTCTATAATAAATAAGTTCGGGAACTCTTATGTTCAGATTTCATTCACAGCCAAAAGGAAATAGAATATCAGTTCATGGACCAGCTTATTGCTTCAAAAAACATAGATGCTGAGTTGTATTCGTGGACTGCCATAGTGTTCAAGAAATTAGACACATGAGATTGGGGGAGGGGAGGGGGAGGAGGAGAGCAAATGGGAAAGTTGAAAAGTCAGACGCAGAAATGAAGGAGGCTAGGGACCTGGGGCGACACTTTGCAGTATTGTATCAAACACTCAGTAATCATTCTTCAATGTTTCTGTATATTTGCACATATACTCTGTGTAAGTATCTTGTTGGTGCAATAATTTGTCACATGCATTTTTATAATTTATGAGAAGCATGGAAACATATTTACTGTAGATGAACTAGCCACTTGGGGCTGGGGGAGGGAAACCCAACTGAGCTCGGTGCCTATCCTTAGTCTTGGTAAATAGGAAGGATTGGCAACATTAGTGGAACGGAATAATGGGAAAAAAGTGCAAATGGTGATACAAGCAACAAATTTGGCATGAGAACTCTTATTATCCCAATAAATCAAAATCAACCTCTGGCCACCTCAATATTTGGCTATTTCCAAGATGGCTGACACTTTTCTAAAATGGCGGCAAATTTGCTGTATATTTCAAATATTTTCATTTCATAAGCCTATAAAAGTTGCATACTGTCCATATAATAACTGAGAATTTGTATTTTGGCATTCTTACTGTCATGAAGAGATAAAGTAAACCCATCTTTCCAATACGGCCACCATATGAATACCATATTTCCAAAATGGCTGCCAAGATAAAAAAAATATGTATCTCCTGAGAGAAACCAATATGTTTTGCGTATCAGTTAGTTTTAGCAAGTGCAGCTGCAGAGAGCTGTGCAGCTAAGTCCAGATTTATAGGACTTGCACCTGCCATGGCATTCCTTTTTGCAGCCACGCTTATTCAGTTTTTGGCAAGATTTTGCTACTATTGGCAAATCTGTCCAATACGGAAACCAGGTGCCATCAATCTGTTGCCCAGTGTCTTGGACTGGGCAAAATTGGATGACATACTAAAGACTGGCATCAAATGTGCCCTGCTTGGAAGGCAGCTTTCTTGCAATGCTCTCTAAGAGCAGCCCTTGTAGGGGGAATGCAATCATAAGCTCTTTGCTTTCTTGCAAAGAGATCAAGTTTAGCCTCATTTACATTTTTATACGAACTGCTTCTGTCGTACATTAGCACCACAAACTCTTCAATAATTTGCAGGTCTTCATCTTCTACAGCTGCTGGTGTTGAACTTAGTTTGGTGAAGGTGGGTGTGGCACGCTGAAACACAGTCCATGTTTGCCATGCAGACTTCTTCCCCTTTCCATGAAAGCCAGACATTGTGTCACACCCGCTAAATGCATGGAAAAAGGGAATGGCTGAGGCTTTTGGTCCCGTGGCTGCTGCAATTTCATGGATAGGTATCCACCTCATTTCTTTTCCTCTACCAAATTTAATCTGTAGTTTATTCAAACCAGTTTTTTCTATGCTAGATACTGCTATAATGACAACATCACTGTCTGTACTACATATGATTGCACTTGAGATATCTTCATGCTTTGCAGCATATGCAGCATGTAAAAGGACTCTAGTATCTGCCTCTTGGTGAGTGCAGACTTGTAGGTCAGCAGTGTCTTGTTCAGCTTTGCTACAAAGTGCAGCATCTCCTTTAGTGACAATTATGCATGATGTATCATTTGCTTGAGATGAAATGATTGTGTCGGCCAAATATACAAATAGTTCAGTTTTGTTGTGGTAATTCCTGAGGAAGTTGGCCCAATTGCCAGGAGTTTTCGCTGTGGTAATTACTCGCTGGCGAACTCCTGCGCCTCTTTTTTGTCTTGTTTGTGCTTTCATACTGTCTGTCCTATACACATCAAATACAATGTGTGTTTGCTTTTACTTCTGTATGTGCTTCTGAATCTTGGATAGGACTTCTTCTTTAGCATAAGACTCAAATGTAGACCCCTTGATTGGTCTCAAAGCATTTATAAGAGCTGCACCATCCATTATGATAACATTGGCGGTAGGCTCTTTGTCAGGGATGTCTGATGCATGCTGTTCTAGTAGAGGCAGCAGCTGTTTCTTGGTGCCCTGATGCATCTGTCCATTCTGTGCTAGTGATGGTGGGCAATTTTGATTTTCATGTTGAAAGAATTCATTTAAATCTCACTGTCTGTTCTGGTATGATATGAAGAGGCGTGAGAATAGATTACAATTATCCTTTATGGTTTGCAGTGACTGTTTGCTCTTGGATTCTGTAATAGACCTCTTGCTACTGAACTACAGAATTTTGTTTTTATGTACTGGTTCATAGAATTTGCTGGGTGTCTTGAGCCTCTCAATAAAGTTTGTGAATTGTGTCTGTCCAAGGCCCTTCATAGATCTCAAGGATTCACTAGCTTTGCTGTCCATAATTTTATGACTTACTTGCACAATCAGATCCACTGAATCTTCCTCAAAAGGGTTGCCCATTTCTTTGATTACTTTTGCCAGATTTTCAACCATTTCAAGAAACCTTTTCTGCACAGTTTCAGTTTCATCATGATGCTTACCCTCAGATTTTGGATCAGCATCACTTCTAGTCTCAAACTCAACGATCAGGCGGCTTACTTCAGGATCACCCACTGTCCACCTTCTGAGAGCATCTTCATCTTCAAATAGGCCAACGGCTCCCCCATCTCCTTTCACATGAGCATTATTCTGTTTGTGTGCTTGGTCTATAGCCATTGAGAAAAAAGGCCGTGTGGTTTTGTGGACAGTGAAATTTTCCTTTGTGGATTCATCAAATGTGTCATTTTGGAGAGCCCCTATGTCCCTCAAATGAATTGAAAGCCACCTGGCATAATGTACATGGTCCAGGGCAAAGAAGAAAGGAATGAGTTCCTGCAGCACATCTTTCTACAATTGGAATTAGACTCTCGGTATGACCTTATGAAAACAAACACTAGAAGTTCTAGCTGAAGCACAAGATTCCAAAAGTAGAACTGGGGACACTGATTCTCGTTTTCTGATCCAGCTTTCACAGATTAGCTCAATTTCTTCTTCTGCTTTCTGGATATATGCCATATAGGCAGCTTTGCGCAGCTAATAAATTATAAACTGCAAACTGTCACCTGGTGGGCTAGACATGTCTTCTTCAAATGTGAAGCAGAAATAAACGAATCTGCTGTTCCAGGAGTAGCTATTTCTGCTTCTGCAAGAGCACCAGTCCAACCACTGTCTTTCAAGAGATCATCCAGAATTTTGAATGCTGCCATTTTTATATGCAGCCCTACAAACATAATGACCATATCACCATACTGCAATGGCCAATCCCATTGGATTTGCTTAGCAATTGCAAATAATGGCTGATCAACTGCTAGAACTGGTGTTTGGCCAGCATTGAGAAACTGTGTGGTTGCTCTTGAAATATCCATGGCATGTTTTATCATTGCAACTGAATGAGGTACCTCTTGAAAAAGAGGCAACATTGATGACAAGCTTATTTCAAATAAGAAGCGTGATGTGCTGCCCAAGATATGGACACAGCATTTTCACTCCTGTCTGATAGACTGACTTTCTCAAGCCATTCATACTCAAGAAAAAGATGCTTTGAAAGCATGACCTGTTGGTGTCCTGCACTTCCACTGGATGAATGGCAGGGATTCCCATGTTTAATTTGTGTAATATTCAGGAAGAGAAGGTACTTTTTTTTCTTACTTTGTTCCACTTTGGATGATTTGGGCCAAATTTCTGTCCTCACCCTTTTCATCAGTGCTCGGATGCTGAAACAAAGATATGCCTGTCCCATGGAAGGATGTTTGTACAGTTGTGGCACTTGGATTATGGTCCAGATTGTCAACAAAGTTGTAAAGAGCCCCTTTCTAGTGGGCTTCTTCTCCACAGCCCTTGTTACAACTGCTTCTTCAACCTTTCAATTACAGAACCCTATCATAGCCGACGCTGATTCCATGGTGATAGAATGTATCAATTAATTGACGCTTCCTGGTTTTTGCGAAGACCAGGAGACCAATATATATTATAAACAGAGGTTCTCTTGACTTAGAATGTCTGGAGAATGTTGAAGATGCTGGATTCTTTCGACAGTTGAAGTGCAAAAGTTTTGCTAAAACTAGATCAGTAGATGATCTTCCATATTTAAGTTGGGATTTTATATCGCCACCGTTTTTAGTTAACACTTACAAATTCAACAAACTTGGTGGCACAGATTCTCTTCTAGTGTCTGCTGTTAAGGTTCCATCAAATTCTATCTCATGTTCAAGCGTCTGTTTCCTCAATATCTTAGCTACTTTGACCACGTTAGTGCATCATTGTAGTCACATGCCGTGGCTAGGCCTTCTCCCATTTTCCTTTTTGTAGGCAAACCAAATTTTCTTCCCTTTTTAAAGTCCTCCAGTTCTGGGATGCGGGCAAGTATCTGTTCTTTCAACCGTGTTCGGTGCACAAAGGAAGCATCAACATTTAGCTGTTCCAATCTTTGTTTGTACAAATCATAAAGTTCTACCATTGTAAAATAGCAGCTCCCATCTGTAGTCAACTGCTTGTCTGTTATGTACATCTCAAGCTCAGCAAAAGCATGGGCACATCCCTCTTGTCTGTACTGCACATAATCATCTCCAATTTTCTGGGAATTTAGCCAGGCCCTTTCCCTGTTTTACACACCTGTCAGACAAGACGGGTGATACATATGGTCCTGAAAAATTATTTCCAGCACTAAGCTTGGCCAGAAGTTTCTCATCTAGTAGGTTGGCACATTGTTGCAGCTTTTCATGTAAAGGCAATGTCATGGCCAATCCTAAATCTTTGATTGTTGCTGGTTGGTCACAAATAAAGCATATTCCTTCTTTCTCAGTCTTAGATTCTTCTGCATCTTCTTCATCTGCCTCTGGCTGTACGTGAATTTTGCTGATGGGGCATCATCTTCTTTTGTCTTACACAATGACTTCCTTTTCCTTTCTAGTTTTGTTGTTTTGAACTTCAGCATACATGATTCATGATATGTTGCTTTGTTATTTTCAAAGGTCTCCAGAATTCTATCACCTTCATCAAGCCTTTTGGGATGAAATTGTATAGCCATTGCATTTAACTTATAGAATTCAGGAATATTTGTAGCAAGGGTAACATAGCCAGCACCAGATGCATCAACTAATCTTTCATATGTGTCCTCTTGGCACAAACAACAAAGCTTCCAGTTGGTCATACTATGTCCTGCCATTGCTTTTGTTCTATAGGCCGAGGGTTTATCCTTTTACCACCTATATAACATATATATACTTTCAGATATGGGATACAACTAGGCTCATAATCGTACCCCTAGCCTGATCATTCATCCAGTGCTGTTTAATTCCCGTGTGATCTGCACACCATCTAGAAGACTAAAGCCCCATCTTCCTTGGTTCAACTCTCCTGCGCTGACACATCCTGTCAATTCAGGTGCAGCTTTTTAACTTTGAAGTGGGGCTAGCTAAACAGCATTTGGGAAGCTAATAACAAATCTCTTCCATTAGCTAGCACTGAAACCCCATGCTGAGTTTCACAGCTATAATGTTAACCAGTGTGCCCTGGTAGTACACTGACACTACACTATTACACTTTTACATTGCTTATTACCCATTTTTTTTTCTAAATGAGGATAAAAATGAATTAACTGGGATTAATTGATTTCTAATCTACAAAAATGAACTGATCAGGCTGAAGTTACCCCAAATCCATGTATTACCCGACCTTTGGCCTCATACATGAGCTTAAGTACCAATTTTTAGCATTTTGGGGGACATTTTTGATATAGTGACAGCCATCTTGGATATTTCTATGAAGAGAAATGATGTATCTACATATATAAAGGCTTGTTTTTTAATATTTTAATATAAACTAGGAGTGACTTAGGGATCTGAATGTGATTAATCAATTAAATACTAATATTCAAATATCCACAGGACGCCATTTTGAAAACCTGTCGGCCATTTTGGAAAATGGCAAAATTTTGTGTGGCTGGAGGTTGATAATGAGACCATGGGACAAGAAGAATAGTTGAGCCAAGTTTCATGCGTAATATCACCATTTGCACTTTTCCCTATTTTTGTAGTTACCGGCTCCACTACATCCTGCACCAAGACCAATCGTGAAATGAGCTATTAAGGACAAAAACAGATGAAGAAGCCTCATTAAAAAAAGCGACTCTGACTAGCGATTAAGCTTAGAAGAAGATGGGCGTATGTTTAGATTCATTCTGACCTTTAAGTTTATAACTAACCCGGTTTTTTTTTATTTTGTTTCGTGAATTTTCCAGTCTATGATATTGTCTCTCAGTTATAAGCAATAGTGAAAAATGTAGTCTTGTGAGTAGACTAGGCCAGAAGACAATGTATTTGTTTAAGTAACCATGAAATCTGCTCTGATGCTCACAGGGTTTTTGTGATAAGCTAATGCCAAAGAACTTTGTCCTAAACAGCCAGAAAGAGTCACTGTGTTTGTACTTTCAGAATAACGGTTCCATCAAACTGAAATAGAAGTTGCCAAGACTTCTGTTTTACTGACATTACCTTAATGAATATTTTCTTCAGCACTCCTATTGATTTCATGAATTCTTTTCTCAATATCATTGGTCTTGTGAACACCAAAACTCAGGTTGAGAACTAGTCCTTTTAATATTTTGTGATTCTCTAGACTGTATGTAGGCTGTAATTAGAAAAACTCTAGCCACACCAAGGTTTGACTGCGGTATGTTACATACCAATCGCCAACACACACTTCATAGGGCGATGTGAAAAACTTCTCAAATATTCTTGACTGGAGGTCCCTGATGTGCTCTGAGTAAGATTTCTGTAGGGAGCCACAAAGTATGCTAAAGGATTTACTAATCTGTCTAGGCAATTTTTATGTAACCTCGACACCAACCATCCTCCACAGAAACCGATAACGAATTGATGATGAGACTCACCGGATGATGTATGTAATTGCAGATGTGTAAAAGATGTAGGCAGTGTTCACACTAGAACTAGTAGGGACAATGACTATAATCGTTAGATCTGCGTCTGGTGGAGAAAAAAAGAAAAAACAAAGCGTTACCTCGGTGATGCGCTTCTTATCAATGTCAGTAATGCAAGTGTTTATGAATTCCACTTTTCTGTTACCTACACTCTTCTGTGGCTCTCAGATGAGGAAGAAACAGAAAAAGTTAAGTATTTATTTAGCATTACTGATTTGTAAAAAAAAAAAAAAAAAAAAAAAAAAAGGGAACAGTAACACTGAACCTTACAACAGAGTAAGGCGAATGAGTTAATAGGCCACAATGAGAACAAGACCCATGTAAAAAACAAAATGTTTTTCGATAGATGCCTTAAAATAACGTTCACCTCATACAGTCATACGAGGGGAGAGACGGAGAGCAGTGTAAGACGAAGAAGAAAGACTTATATGAGAGATGAGGAACTGAGTGAAATGATTTCTGGGAGAAAATATAACAAAAACACACGAAACCCCTCAAAGGATGGTATGCCACATAGTGGGCGTTATCATTCCTGGCGTCTGTTGCAAGTTCTGCTAATACTGAAAACTAATCTGCTACCACGTCTCCTCTTTATATCCAAGTCTGTGTTGGCTGAAGCCCTCAACTGGTACGACTCTGAAGAAAGATCATCAAAAATTTAAAGGTGCGTCCATACTGCAGTAAAACATGTCATAAACACATGTCGGCAACTTATGGCACACACATGACAGCTAAGGTAAACGCAAGTCAGTGGCTTATTGTTAGCTCTAACCAGTGCTTCATACGATTATTCAGCATTTGCCAAGGATCCCTTATTCACTTTTACAGTTGTTGACTTGCTTTTCAACTTGTATGTGCTATATATGCGATAAGTTGCCGACGTGTGTTTATGACATATGAATATGTATTCGACGATAGCACCAGAAGTTGAAAGAGAAAATCGTTAGAACTCTAAGAGTGCGGCGTGGATGCATTCCAACACATGGTTCGAAGCAGAGTCCTGCTGCCACCCCAATCATCCAATCCAGATCTGTTGGAAACAAATTATCCTTAGAGATCTGTGAAATATCATAACCTACTCGAGCAACAGTCAGTTCACCTGTACCAAACATGTTTCAGCAATTACTTAGAACATTGTCACTGGAAGATTCAGTAGCTCATGAATCGCTTGAACAAAAGTAGCTTTTAAAAAAATTTCGTCTTATTTTTCTTATTTAATAACACTTTCAGTGTCTGAAATTTACTTCAACAGTGATGCTGAAACACAAATTTAAGTTTCTAGTTCAAGAATGACATAAAAACACTTACAAACCCAATTATAGCGATAGTCCATATACCAGCCTTAAGACAAGTAGAATCATGTTGGAAAGGGTATACGCCATTCCCAGGAATCTGCATCCTAGAAAAAGAGATTGCATGGAATTGACTAAAAAATAAAGACTTCAAGTGCCTATTTTCTAAGCTGCGAAAATACAAACATAAAAAGGTAAATGTAGAAAGAGGATGAAATACAAACTAAAATTAGAAAAAGGAAACCCTGCTATAAAGAGGGAACCTTGTGTTCCAAAATAATGTGCTTGAGCCAACTAGAACTGGCTCCTGCATATCAAGAAAGACACACTACCCAGACAAGTAAACATATAAACAACACAAATTAAGGTCTACAGGAAGGTAGATTGTCTCCGTCAAGGTATTGATCAAACAGTAGAAGTGTTAGCAAAAACAAGTTGAAAACCTAATTTGAGGAAAGCTGTTTTGATGTATTTCGTGGAACTTTTTACTTACCATATAGCTACTATATGCAAAGTAAGGATTGAATGGCGTACTTACAAATTTATTAGCAGCAATGTATACATCGGTCTGGAACGAAACTTCTCATAAAAAAAAATTACGGTTTTTGTAAAATCAAATTCGAGGAGTAACATTCTCAATAAAATAATGGTGGAGGAAAACAATGTCTCTCGTGAAAAGTTCACCAAAGCTGAATAAACGCTCGTAAATTAAATATAAATTTAATTCGTGCTGAATTAAGGATACGTCGCTCTGGAAAATTGATGAAATTTGTCCCGAACCAGTAACTGTACGTTTCCTGCCAGATTTTTCAAATGTGCCTTTGGCTGAATATCTGGAACATCCAAAAGATGACAGCTTATTGTTCTGTCACTTCATAAGTAAAGTATTAGAGGTGACGAGAATGAGACTATTCAGAAAACAAATCCACGTTGCTTCATGAGATACAAGGAAAGTATCATTCACATGCCTACTGTCAGACAAAGGTTTGGAACCAGTAGATCATTCAGACAACCAAATCTTTTCATAAAAACCCATACAACTGTCTGCGTATACTTCCAGGGAATTTCCCCTTGGCAATTCTCGTCTAATTGATTATATAACTTAGCCTCAAAAGTAAAAATGACATGAACAGTAGCCAAATGTGTGCTGTTTCAAGTCTGATTTGATAAGCCCAAATGTTAATAAATGGTTTCACAAATATTTTCAAGAATGATGGTAGGTGTTTTTGAGAGGTATATTCGTAAAAAGGGAGGTAACATCAAAACTAGCCGTTATAACATCTTGGTTAAAATCGAAAGAACATAATTTTTTAACAAAACTGGAAAAAATGAAATGTTAAATTCATTAAGAGTTAAATTTAAGCGGGAACTAAATTTTTACATATTGTAAATTAAGTACCTACTGAAGAAATCGTCGGTCTCCAGGGTCTTTCAATTTTAAGTTTTGAAATTCAAAAACTCCGATATTATATACTTTGTGCTACAATAGATCATGCTCTGGCGAGGCTGTTTAGTATTTTTTTGCCCTTTTCATGCCCGAGTATTTTAGGAGTATCTTGGCATTAATTATAATTCTTACAATCCGATGGGTCTTTGCATATCTCCTCCGTGCTATAGTTTGACAGCCTTGTATACCTCCGCTATGCCACACACATCAGGATTGACCTGTCGATTTATTATAGTCTCCCTGAAAATAATTTGATATCTGTGAAGATATTCAATAAATAGATTCAGCCACTTGAATAGCATCTAAGAGGTCAAGTCAAATGCGCGCTGTTTACGCACCTGTGGAGTTTTACTTCGTTGAGACATTGATCAATTTTGTTTTATTGCTCTGGTTTTAACAGTCAAGTTCTAATGCAAGAATCACTCTGCTTCTAAGCTAAACTTGGTACTCATTTTGCAGGCTAAATGTATCTCACTTTACGACCGAAGCAGCTGTTGATGTTAGCTCAGAGACAGCGAAGAGATGATAAGGACAATCATCTCGGTAGTGTTCTCGATAAGATTTTTTATGTTAATGGTATTTTCACGAATATCTGTCATCAGATAACTGGTCGAATTTAATCAAGTAGTTGCTTTGTCCTGTGCGTCTTATTGATAAAATTTTGAATATGAGAAGAATAAACTAGGCCATAGTATTAGTCTCTACTGTATTTATTCTTTCTCAGGGTCTCAGCAGCACTTTGCCTTTCGAACAAATTCCTCTCCACCATCCACATTCTCCCTCTTCCCGCAGCCTGAGGTACTTTTTTTTCCTAACGCTTATGCCATGAATTCAAAACGGCACTTTTTAGGCTTCCCTCTTCCTCACAGTGTATCCAGATCATGTTTTTAGCAGTCAGTTTGTGTGACTCTGGGAGTCCTTTTCGTGTTCCTTCCACTTTATCGCTAAAAAAAAGGATGTTATCAGTCATCGAGCAACAGTATTGCTGCTGTATTGAATTGAGACAACGTAGATTCTGTTTTTTTTTTGTGTTTGTGGGTGGGGCCGTCCCCGGTGTAGTGTAAAATAGCAAATACCTGAAAATATCTGTCTGGGGTTGGTGGCTTATGTGGCAGAGGTCCAGCTTTTTAGGAAGATGTTTCGCGGTCAGATGATAGTGATACTGGTGACAATGAGCTTCTTCTGATATGTTGGTGATGATGGTGTTACTGAATAAAGAAGCAGCGTCGTGAGGATCTTAGGAAGAATGACGTCAATGTTTTCACGAAGTGGTGCTGAGGCGACTGTCATCCTCGAGCGTTTTTCAGTCGGGTTTTCGGGCGTGGTCCTTCCAACATTGCGGCCCAACACTGAACAACTGCTTGTTGATGACCCCGGCTTGTCAAGGGATTGACGCATCTCACTTTCTTCTACTCGAATGAGAAGAGACGAGGCAGGAAGGAACTTTGACAATCAGGTGAGGGAAAATACCATTTGTTTTTCCACGAGCCATTTTTGTTGCCTCAACATTCTTCAATGAATATTCTTAATCACCTGCTTCTTCATTCATCATTATTCGCAGTGTTGTCAGGACTCTTATTATCATTCTCTTTTTATTCACGTTGATGATGAACTGTGAATGAAACATTGATTTAGGGAATTATTGTCATCATCATTAATCCATAATTATTCACAGTTTTTTTAGAATTGTGACTAATATATAGACACCATTACATCTTTACTCTTGTTTATTGATGAAATTTTTTAATTTTTTTATCAAAAACAAATGGTTATGGGGGTGGGGGTTTGGGGCAAAGCTTTTTATCAATCACAAGTCATTGTCAAGTCACGTAACAAATAGTTTTGGGAATTCATGCCATAAAGTTATCAAAAAAAGAGAAAATTTTTGCGTGCATAATGGCGGGGGGGGGGTGGAGAAAGCGACGGACATTCCCTGATCATCGTGCAAATGTCTCGGAATCTAATGACCCTTCTGAATTGCTATATAAGCTGACTTGACATAATAATAATAATAATAATAATAATAATAATAATAATAATAATAATAATAATAATAATAATAATAGATTAATGGAAATAAATATTGGCGGTTAAAACCGACCTCAGACACGCACTCAGCAGGTGTCACCAGCGTTTGAATCGTTGCGCAACATTCAAGTAACTTCGAAAAAATGGTCAATGATTTCTAGGTAATTTCATCCACGAATGTCGAAATCAAAAGTAATTTCATAATTTATGGTGGGAATGATTGAATTCTTTTATTTAAATCAAATTTGATATGAAACAAAGTCAAATATATCATGATCTATCTATCTATCTATCTATCTATCTATCTATCTATCTATCTAGCTCATATATCTATATATATATATATATATATATATAATCTATATCTTATATATATATAGAACAATATATATATATATGATATATATATATATTATATAAAAAATATTTTCATCGTATCAATTACCTGGTTATACAACTAATCTCAAGATTCAAAAATGGTTCAGCCAGATTTTGAACTCTCATAACATTAATTGTTTCATGACTGAGTAAGTTCTAAAGGTAACAGTGATCCCTTAAGAAAAACTTATTTATCAGTCACTTGAAAAATCAAACTAAGTTCGTCAGAATATGTGGAGTTGTATAAAAATTAAACTAGAAATCTTCTAGAGTAAAAGTGCATCACTCCATCAAAAAACTCTAACTGTTTTCCTGGTCTTAATTCACTTTAGCAAAACTAAAAAGAACAAAACATGTTTATCACTTTGCCTTATGCACACACAATCAATCCTATTCACTGGTGATCAATAAATGAAACACTGTTTTCTAAAAATGTTAATATAAAAATTTATTTTCAGATTCAAAGTTTATAACTAGAATTCACAATTAATTAGAAATTCTACAATCTTCCAAAATTTACTATTAGTTGAAAATAACACAAAACTCAATGAATTCTTGAATTAAATTATGAAACAAAACTAATTCACAAAAACTTTATCAGGAATTTAAATTAATCAAGCAAAATTTAAACTATCAAGAATTACTCAAGATTTAAAAAGAAAATCTCAATAAATGAAATCAAGTATGCAATGTTAAATTAAGTATGCAATGTTAAATTAAGTATGCAATGTTAAATCAAGTATGCAATGTTAAATTACCAAGAAATATTTACAATGCTATGTAAATAAATGTTACATCACAAACATAAAAAATGTGAAAATATAAAGAAATTGTAAATAGAAAAACACACAAAAATACACGTAAGATTTATCAATAATGATTTCACTTGTTCAAAATTTCTAACTTATCACACCATAACCTCCTAACTTATCATACCATGGTATCAATAAGTAAAATTTCACGTTACCTTACACAACTTGTGAAAACCTCTGTAAATCAGTGTTGCTGCAATACATCACAATAAAAATGACTTTTTTTACCAGGAACGCATTTTGAACTAAATAACTTTCTAAAACACAGATCTCAAAAGTTAATGTTAACAATCTGTTAACAAAAATTTACGTTATAAAGTAATCTCATTTCTAATTAGGAATAGAGAGAGAGAGAGAGAGATGATGGAACAAAAATCGACTGGTCTCAGAAATCAGAATGAAACAACTTTTTAGGATTCCAGTAATTGTTGAAACAATTACATGATGTCATTAAACATTTGGGTACGAGATACAAAAACTTCTAGAAGCAGGAGGTGACGTCATTAAAGCGTTTTGTGGAGATACAATGGAGAAGCTTCTAGAAGGAAAGTTACGTCATCCCAGCAAAACGTTTTGAACGCATCTTACAAAACATGACGTAATTGATCAGGACACGTATTCTTTCTTTCAAAGTGGCGAATGGGACTCAAACAATGCATGCAACAACATGAAATCACTCGTCTTGAGCCTGTTATGGGACGAATTGGCGTTTGTTTTGCAAATCTGTCATCTAACCCAAAACAAAGCGTTCCCTCTTATCTCAACTGATGACAACTGAAATGAAACAAGCCATTGTGGACACAAACACGTGTTCACATACTACACTTTACCAAGAAAGATATTCGTTCTAAATTACGTTACTATTAAAATTATAACAACAATTCTAAATTACGCTATCAAGTAATCATTAGTACTTTTGAGATCTGATGTCAAACTAAATATGACACTTCAACAACCATTATCATTAAACATAACACATGAAAAAGTAAATATGTCAATATTATAGGAGGATATACATATTACAAGGCAACATCATGAAATTCTCCCCCTAGAAGATTATTTATCCGGGTTTGAATCCAACGATTCACAACGGGATAAATAATCTGCTATGACATTATCTTTTCCTGAAATGTGTTTAACTTTTACATTATATGGTTGCAGGCATAAAGACCACCTGGTCAGTCTCTATTATTATTTTTCATCTTATTGATGAATGAGATTGGGTTGTGATCCGACAATACTAAAATTTCTTCATTCCTAGGTCTGTTCACATACACTTCAAACTTTTTCAATGCTGTGATTAATGCTAATGTTTCTTTTTCAATTGTTGAGCACGTTTTCTGGTGCTTTTTCAACTTTGAAGACATAAAACATACTGGATGTAAGATTCTGTTGTCATCTTTTGAAGTAGAACAGCTCCAATTCCACAGTCGGATGCATCAACTTGTATCACGAACTTTTTATTGAAGTCTGGAGCTTGAAGCACTGGTCTTGAAGTTAAAATGGCTTTAACCTTCTCAAATGATTCTTGACATTCTGGAGTCCAATCAAACTTTCTCTTTTAGGACTGGTTAAGTCAGTTAAAGGGAGCTACTATGGCTGAGAAATTTGGACAGAATCGGTGATAAAATCCAGCCATGCCCAAAAATCTTTGTAGCTGTTTCCTGTAGCAGGAGGATGGGTAGCCTTACGGATACCTTCTACATTAGCGTCAATAGGAGCGAGAAGGCCTTTTCCAACTTCAAATCCTAAATACTGTACAGTTGCCTTTCCAAACTCACTCTTTTGTAAGTTGATTGTTAGTCCTGCTTCCCATAGTTTCTTGAACACTTTCCTTAAAATATTCAGATGTTCTTCCCATGTATTAGAATAAATCACAATGTCATCAAGGTATACACCTACTCCTTCTATGGATCCTAGCAGTTGATCCATCACTTGTTGGAATGTTGCAGGTGCATTCATCAGACCAAACGGCAAAACAGTGTATTGATACAGTCCAAAAGGAGTAATGAAAGCTGACAGCAATTTAGCATTCTCATCTAAGGGAATTTGATAATATCCTTTCAACAAGTCTATCTTGGAAACAAATTTGGCTTGCCCAATATTATCAAGTAATTGATCAATAAGAGGCAAGGGATAATTGTCAGCCACACTGATGGAATTCAGTTTCCTATAATCAGTACACATCCTAAATGAGCCATCTGGTTTCTTCACTAACACACAAGGAGAACTATAATGACTTGAACTGGGTTCTGCTAATCCATGCTGCAACAAATATTCAACTTCTTTCTTCAAAACATCTCGATGAAAAGGCGATAAGCGATAAGCTCTCATTTTAAAAGGTTTTCCATCTTCTCTGATCTTTATCTCATGCTTTGTCAGATTGGTACACCTAGGTACATCTGCAAAAATTTCAGGGAAACTTTGAATAACTTCACTTAATTCACTACTTTGCTCAACACTCAGATGTTTTTTTTTATCTTCCAAATTTTCTAATATTGAAGAATTGTTCATCTTGTTTTCAGCTCCTAATTCGTAGCCATCATCGTCCTCTGTAGATGAAGTTGTTTGTGTTATTGACACTGTTTCAGTTTTAGTCTCTGAGAAGTAAGGTTTCAAAGATTCACATGTATCTTCCTCTGTCGTTTTCTTCTTCCTGGTGTTTCAATCACATAAGTTCGATCACTTAACTTCTCTATTATCTATAAGGACCTTGAAACTTATTGGTAAGGGGGAAATCTTTTCACTGGTAAGAACACTAGAACTTGCTGTCCAATACTAAAATTTCTTAGCTTAGTTTTTTTAGCATCATATTTCCTTTTCATTTTCTCTTGACTTATTTTCAAATTTTCTAAAGAGAATTTTTAATTTCTCTTAATCTTTTCCTCAAGTTCTTCACATATTCTCCTTGGATTTCCTCTTGATTTTCTTCCTAATTCTCTGCAAGAATCTTCAATGGACCTCTAATGTCTCGACCAAAAATCATTTCATTTGGTGAAAATCCCATCTTTCTTGATAAGCATTCCTAACTTCAAATAACATAAAGGTAAACCAGCATCCCATTCTCTTCCTGATTCATTACAATACTTAGTTAACATACTTTTCAATGTCTGGTGGAACCTTTCCAAGGCTTCTTGAGTCTCTGGATGATAAGCAGTTGATAACTGTTGTTTTACTCCTAACAAGTTCATCACATCCTGGAATAATTTTGAAGTAAAGTTCGTTCCTCTATCACTTTGCACAATTTCTGGTATTCCAAACTTGGAGAAAAACTCCACCAACTTCTCAGCAATTACCTTTGCACTTATACTTCTTACAGGAATCGCCTCAGGATACCTAGTCACTGGACACATTAATGTTAATAGATATTCATTCCCTTTCTTTGTTTTCGGAAGTGGCCCAACCACATCTATAATCACCTTGCTAAAGGGTTCTTCTCTAACTTCTATGGGTTGCAGGGGGCTTTCTGAATGGTTTCATTCGGTTTTCCAGCTATCTGGCATGTGTGAAACACTGCAAAATTTGCTAACGTCCTTGTGAAGTCCAGGCCAGAAAAAATACTTCATAATCTTTTCAACAGTCTTCCTGATTTCCATATGTCCAGACTCGTGTGCTACTGTTACCACTTGATTTCTCAATGGATATGGAATCAGAATTTAATGATATTTGCACCATTCAGCATTTCCTGCCATATCTGCAGGTCGATGCTTCCTCTTTAGCAATCCTTCCTTTAGACCAGGAGTTTGTTGCATCTCCTCTTGATCAACAACTCTGAAAAACAAATCAGCCAACGTTGTATCCCTCTTCTGCAGTTTCATTAGCTTCTCTCTTGTCACTTGACCAACTTCATAGGGCTGAACTCTCAATATCTGCTAACTCTGCTTCTGTAGTTTCACTACTATCTTCAGGAACTCTTTGACTACTCGGAGTCTCTTCAGTAACAACAGGATCCTCTTCTTCTTGGGAAATCTCTTCACTACTAACACTAGGGGAAACTTCACTTTCCTGGAACAGTTCTTCTAATCTTAAAGATCCTTCACTTGATTCTTCTGGTGCAGGTAAATCCTCAGTATCTTCACTTGCAGACATAGTTCTCTTCATACTCCTGGTAGTTACACAACTTGGAAACAGGTGGGGTTTTTCTTCTCTAAATCTACTGTAGGACTAACCCTAACGGTTTGTCTGTCACTATAGGACAAGGAACAAATGGTACACCACCAACTTCATTACCCAGTAAAACATGTACACCTTCAACAGCTAGTGAGTCCTTTACAGCAAAATCAACATTTCCTGTCACCAATTCACAGGACAAATGCAAGCGGCATATAGGAGTTACCTCTTCTCCTCCTATACCCTTCAAAATAACTGAATCTCCTGGTGAGATTCTTCTCCAACTGTGGGTGAGCACCACGAACTACCACACTATGGTTACTCCCCGTATCACGTAATACCTTGACTGGTACCTGCACACTTCCTCCTTGAGTTGTCAGCGTACCTTCATAGATATATGGCTTAAAAGCCTCCAAGCTGCTCAGCCACTCACTGCTTGAAGTTACATTTCCACTGGTTGCTAAACACTCTGCTTGTTTAGTCTCAGTCGTTCCCACACTGCTCTTCGTAGTTGCTTCACCTGGTTACCTTTAACCACTTGACCAACTGGTTTGGTCTGCTGTTGTGTCTGATAACAATCTCGACTGTAGTGTCCTGCTCTTCCACACTTGTAGCAGACAACATTAGTCTTCTGTATCTGTCTTGAAAACTGACTGGATGATGAGGATTTAACATTTAATTGCTGAGGGTGTTACCTGACTTTGTATTGGCATAGCCACTAGAAGGATTCCCAGTTGTAATGTTCCTGAAATTTGGATGAGATCCAAAACCTGTGCGTTGTTGGTTCTGGTACTTGACATTATAATTTCTTTTGCTAGAAATTATATTAAAATCTTCACTCAATGTAGCAGCTTTGTCAAGTTTTTAACTCTCTCTCTCTCTTAAATAGGCTCTTATGTGTTCAGGAATTCCTCTAAGATATTGTTCTAGAACTACTAACTCCTCAAGTTCGTCCATAGATTTAACTTTAGCAGCCTCCAACCATTGTTTAAAACATCTTCTTACTTTGTAAGCATAATCCAAGAGAGTTATCTTGTCATCCTTTCTCAAAGATCTGAATCTTTCATTATAATATTCAGGGTCATCTGGTAAACTTGTAGCACATTATGTTTGAGTACCTTGTACTCTTTACACTGATCAGCTGATAAGGCTAAATAGGCACTTCTTCCTTTACCAATGAGAACACTCTGTAACAAGACTGACCATTTATCTTCTGGCCATCCCATACCTGAAGCTACTTTTTCAAAGTGATCAAAAAACTCATCTGGGGCTTCTTCTGTAAATTTTGGAATTAATTTCTGCACTCTTACTACATCAAATACAGGGTCTGAATTACCTTGAGTAGGGTTAGACAGTATTACAGGTAATGTGGATCGAGCTTTTATTAACTCCATCTCCCTTTCATGTCTTGCTCTTTCTCTCTCCTCTTTTTTCTCATTTTCTCTTTCTTCTTTTGCTCTTTCTGTTTCCTCTTCTACTGCTTTTTCTTCTTCTCTTTCCTTTCTTTCTCTTTTCTCTCTATCTTCTCTTTCTCTTTCTGCCTGCATTTTCTCTCTTTCAGCCTGCATCTTCAGCTTAATCAAATTTTCTTCTGCTTCTATACATCTAAGCTCTGCTTCTGCATCACTTTTCTCTTTCTTTTGTTCATGTTTCAGTGCCTCTTGCCTATTTATAAATTCTGCCTCAGCTGCATTCAACAATTCTTGCGCCTCACTTAACTCTTCATCTATTTTACCAGAGTCCATCAATGCTTGATTGCAATATATTTGATTTGCACCTTAACCATACCACTAGACACATTTCACCCGCATGCCACTGCTAAAGTAGCCACTATGCCTTAGTCAGGTTGGATTCAGATAACTCTTAGATGGATGGGGCAGCTAAAAGCTTCTGAACATTGAGCAGAGACATTTTCTCTACGTTACTCAACCAAATAATTCACAATAGAATGGAAAAATAACTATGTTGCCATTCTCCTACCAAAAAGCTATCCCTAACACCAACAGTATAAATCATCAACCAGAGTGATATTTTGTTTTGTTCCCGGGTCTGGGCACCAAAAATTTCTTATTGTCACAAAGTGTCCCAAGTACCTGGTGATTACACAATTAATCACAGAATTCAAAAATTTACCTCACTTCAGCCAGATACCCGAACTCTCATACCAATATAAATTAAGACTGAGTACTCTAAAGGTAACAGTGATCCCTTAAAAAGCTTATTAATCATGAGAAATATCAGACTAAGTTTATCAAAACAAGTGTGAGGTAACAACAATTAAACAAAAAAATACACTAAAGTAAAAGGGCATCACTCCAAAACAACTTAACTGTTTCCCTGGTCTTAATTCACTTCAGCAAAGGTAAAGTAACAAAACATGATTATCACTTTGCTTTATGCAAACAATTAATCCTATTCCCTGGCAGTAAAGAAATGAAACACTTTTTTTTTAGTTTTAAAAGCAAAAATTTATTTTTAAATTCAAAAGTTATAATTAGAATTAACAGTGAAAAAAATTTACTATTACTTGAAAACACAAAATTTAATTAATTCCTTAGTTGAATTACAAAGGTTAATTTAGCAAGAAATTAAATCAATCAAGCAAAATTTAAACTATGAAGAATTACTCAAGATTTGAAAAAAAATCTAAGTAAATGAAAATTGAATCAAGTGTGCAATTTTAAATTGATATGAAATACTTAAATTACTAAGTAAATAATTGTTGAATCGCCAATATACAAAAAAATGAAAAATTAAGAGATGGCAAATGCAAGAACATGCAAAAATACACAAAAGATTTACCAAAAACAATTTCACTAAGGCAAAAATCCCTTAATACACCTTATTACACCATGGTTATAATAAGTAAAATTCACTTTACCTTACACAAGCTTGTGAAAACTTTTGCAAAATTACCTGAAATGCAGCTGCTCGAGATTCAAAAAACACACTTTTGATAGGTGCCATTATGAATATATAAACTTTCTACTACCAGACCTCAAAAGCTGACACTGATATCAATGACCACAAATATTTTACATTAACAATTTTTCTCTTTTGAAGAGAGAGAGAGAGAGGGAGAGACAAAGGGAACCACATGAAAGGGCTCTAAAATCAGAATGAGCAATCTTTTAGGATTCCAGCTAGGAATGAAACAATCAGATGACGCCATTATTAAGGCAAAACGTTCTGAACTGCAATCTTACAAAACTTGACGTAATCAATTGACATGTGCTTTTTTTCTAAAAAAGGTGTGCGTCACTCAAACAGAAAATCATATTGGTTGCAATGAGATCAATACATAATCAGAGTATTGTAATGTTAATCATGTCAGAATTTCCATGTGCTTCGGTGTAACATCTTGTTTGTATTTCTCCAGAAGGTAAACATCTTTACCAGAAAATCATATGGGACAAAGCTTTTAATAAAATCCTAACATGATTCGACTGTTATCTCACGCTTGTCAACTCTCAAATCTAACAGGAAAAAGCACCCATCTCATCTCAAAGCAAAGCAATTTTGATGACAGCTACAACATCTGGTCTAACTTATACTTTTTTCCCCACTACTATGCTATCATCAAGAAAGATATTATTAATTGTAAATTACATTCTCAAATTATCTAAATCACTAACTCTTCGGAGATCTCACATTACAAAAAGGCATTCACATATAACTAATAGTAGTATACAGAATACACAAACAACTAGAAGAGTAAATACATCAAATCATGGAATGCTATGCATATTACAAGGCAATATCATGAATATATATATATATATATATATATATATATATATATATATATATATATATATATATATATATATATAAAAATATATACATATATATATATATATATATATATATATATATATATATATATATATATATATATATATATATATATATATATATATATATATATATATATATATACATATATATATATATATATATATATATATATATATATATATATATATATATATATATATATATATATATATATATATATATATATATATATATATATATATATATATATATATATATATATATATATATATATATATATATATATATATATATATATATATATATATATATATATATATATATATATATATACATATATATATATATATATATATATATATATATATATATATATATGTATATATATATATATATATATATATATATATATATATATATATATATATATATATATATATATATATATATATATATATATATATATATATATATATATATATATATATATATATATATATATATATATATATATAATATATATATATATATATATATATATATATATATATATATATATATATATATATATATATATATATATATATATATATAATCATAAACTATAATGTAAAGGTTAATATCAAATCACGCTACCTCCGGAATATTCACGATAGGGAATTATCACCAAAGGGAATTTATAGTGATAATTGGACGGGCACTGCCGAGTCTCGATCTCACGAAAAGACGCGCCATCCAGCAACCCAGTCGACTGGTAACGTCGACTGGAGTTGCTGGATGGCGCGCCTGTGTCCACCAGTCGACTGGAGTTGCTGGATGGCGCGTCTGTGTCGTGGGATCGAGACTGGCAGTGCCTGTCCATTTATCACTTATAAATTCCCCTTCGTGGTAATTTCATCGGGGATATTCACGAGGTAGCATGGATTTGATATTAAGCGACATTTTGTAGCTTCATGATTGTATATAAATCATGGAGTGATAAAAAATGTCATATATATATATATATATATATATATATATATATATATATATATATATATATATATATATATATATATATATATATATATATATGAATATAAGAAAGGCCCATAAAGCACTATTGAATTTTTGCAACCATATGATTTCAGGCACTTGCTTCTGTGCCCTCTGTTCACTGTAGAATATGGACAGATGAAATGTTACAAGGGTATATATACAGAACATATATAGTGTGGTATTAAGTCTCCGATGGTATGCAGGTGACCGTTTCCTAGAAGGAGGAGAATGCCAATTCCTAGTGGTTTTTGGTCTCATTAGCTCCCGTTTGGCGACGATTTTGGAGGTCGCGTTTCTTGTGGCATCTTCTTCAGGAAACGCAACCTCCAGAATAGTCGCCAAACGGGAGTTAATGAGGCCAAAAACCACTAGGGAATTGGTTATTCTCCTCCTTCTTAGGGAACGGTCACCGGCATACCATCGGAGACTTAATGCCACACCTATATATGCTCTGTATATATACTCTTGTAACATTTCATCTCTCCATATTCTACCAGTGAACAGCACAGAAGCAAGTGCCTGAAATATATGGTTGCAAATGTTTAAATAGTGTTTTATGGGCCTTCTTATATTCATAGTACACTGTGGTATTACAGGATGAGACATTCATATATATATATATATATATATATATATATATATATATATATATATATATATATATATATATATATATATATATATATATATATATATATATATATATGTATATATAAATATATATAATATATATATATATATATATATATATATATATATATATATATATATATATATATATATATATATATATATATATATATATATATATATATATATATATATATATATATATATACATATATATATATATATATATATATATATATATATATATATATATATATATATATATATATATATATATATATATATATATATATATATATATATATATATATATATATATATATATATATATATCAGAAAACTACAAACGTCCTTTAATTCAATTACTTACTGGCCGGAAGTAATATATTTTCATATATGTTACTGAAGGAATTTTAGTTGATAATAATAAAAATTCCTTCGGTTTATATATGAAAATATATTACTTCCGAGGTAGAGTGAATTGGATATTAAAGGACGTTTGTAGCTTTCTGATTGTATATGAATCACGGTGATGTGTTAAATAGTCATATATATATATATATATATATATATATATATATATATATATATATATATATATATATATATATATATATATATATATATATATATATATATATATATATAAATATATATATATCTGACAAAGAATGAGATAACGATCAGAGTAGATGGAAAACCTTTTAAACAGAGAACATATCACTCATCACTTTTTCACAGATTTTTTGAAGAAAGAAGTTGAGTATTTGTTGCAGCACGGCTTAGCAGAACCCAGTTCAAGTCATTACAGTTTTCCATGTGTGTTCATGAAGAAAGCAGATGGCTCATTTAGGATGTGTACCGATTATTGGAAACTGAATGCTACAAGTGTGGCTGACAATTATCTCTTACGTCTTATAGATCAATTACTTGATAATATAGGGCAAGTCAAGTTTGTTTCCAAGATAGACTTGTTGAAAGGGTATTATAAAATTCCCTTTCCCTTAGATGAGAATGATAAATTGCTGTCAGGTTTCATTGCTCCTTTTGGATTGTATTATTACACTTTTTTACCGTTTGGTCTGATGAATGCACCTGCGATATTCCAACAAGTGATGGATCAACTGCTAGGATCCATAGATGGAGTAGTTGTTTACCTTGATGACATTATAATTTATTCTAATACATGGAAGAACATCTGAATATTTTAAGGAAAGTGATTAAGAAACTATGGGAAGAAGGACTAACAATCAACTTACAAAAAGTAAGTCTGGAAAGGCAACTGTTCAGTATTTAGGATTTGAAGTTGGAAAAGGCCTTCTCACTCCTGTTGTCCTTAATGTAGAAGATATCCGCAAGGCTACCCATCCTACTACCAGGAAACAGCTACAAAGATTTTTCGGCATGGCTGCATTTGATCACCGATCATGTCCAAATTTCTCAAACATAGTAGCTCCTTTAATTGACTTAACCAGTCCGAAGACAAAGTTTGTTTGGACTCCAGAATGTCAAGAATCATTTGAGAAGGATAAAGCCATTTTAACTTCAAGACCAGTGCTTCAAGCTTCAGACTTCAATATAAAGTTTGCAATACTAGTTGATGCATCCAACTGTGGAATTGGAGCTGTTTTACTTCAAGAATATGACAGTAGTCTTCTACATCCAGTGTATATCATGTCTTCAAAGTTGAAAAAGCACCAGAAAAATTATTCTACCATAGAAAAAGAAACATTACCATTAATCACAGCATTGAAAAAGTTTGAAGTGTATGTGAACAGACCCAAGAATGAAGAAATTTTAGTTGTGTCTGACCACAACCCTATCTCATTCATCAATAAGATGAAAAATAATAAAGAGAGACTGACCAGGTGGTCTTTATACCTGCAACTGTGTAATGTAAAAGCGAAACACATTTCAGGAAAAGATAATGTCATAGCAGATTATTTATCCCGATGTGAATCGTTGGATTCAAACCCAGGATAAATAATCTCCTAGGGGGAGAAATTTCATGATATTACATTGTAATATGTATATCGTTCCATGATTTTGATATATTTACTGTTCTAGTTGTTGTGTATTCTGTATACTACTATTAGTTATATGTGAATGCCTTTGTAATGTCAGATCTCAAAAGAGTTAGTGATTTAGATATTTTAAGAATGTTATTTAGAATTAATAATATCTTTCTTGATAGTTTAGAATGAATACCTTTCTTGATAAAAGTTTAAGTTAAACCAGATGTTGTAGCTGTCATTTCAAAATCACTTAGTTGAGTTAAGGGGAGGTGCTTTGTTTTGGGTTAGATGACAGGTTTGCAAAACAATTGAGACATCCCAGTCGGGCTCAAGTTAGTGATTTTGTTGTTAGCTTTGTCCCATATGATTTTCCACTTAAAGAAAGAATAACGTGTTCTATCAAATACGTCATGTTTTTTAAGATTGCGTTCAAAACGTTTTGCTGGGATGTTTAACTTTCTTCTACAAGTTTCAACTTGTATCCACACCCAAAATGCTTTAATGACGTCAGTTCTGTCTTTCTTTTGTCATCTTGACCCAAAATGAGTTTAATGACAGGATGTAATTGTTGAACTGTTACTGGAAACTAAAATTTATTTCATTCTGATTTCAGTGATTTAAAATTCAGTTAATTTCTCTCTCCATCTCTATGAGAAATAATTAGGAAGAGATTAGAAATGCGTATATTTATAGATAAATAAGATTATGCCCATATTAACAGATTAACTTTTTAGCACATTTCTGAATTTTGTGTTTTTAGAATGTATTCTGACGTTCAAAATGCGTTCCTGGTAAAAAGTGTTTATTTTGATGTGTCTACGTAACAGCAAGTGATTTATGTTTTCACTGATGTTGAATATTAACGTGAATTTCCTCCAGTACATTGTATGTTTTAAAAACGTTATATCTACAGGTTTGCCTAATTTTGATCACCATAATCATTATTATTAAATCTTATGTGTATTTTGTGTGTTTTTCTATTTACAGTTTCTTTATGTTTTACATTTTTATATTTGTGATATAACATTTATTTATATATATATTTAAATATTTCTTATATATTTAACATTGCATATGTGATAATTCTCCATATATAACATTCATGATTTTATTATAAATCTCGGTGTATAGATTTCAATTTATATCTTGAGTAATTCTTGATAGTTTAAATTTATATTAATTTAATTCTTGATAAAATTTTGTAATTAGTTTTGTTTCATAATTTAATTCAAGAATATATTAGTTTGTGTTATTTTTCAACTAATAGTAAATTTTTATATATATTATAAATAATTATATTTTTAATTATAAACTTTGAATTGTTAAAAATAAATTTTTATATTTAACATTTTTAGAAAACCATTTCATTTATTGACTTCACAGTGATTAGGATTATTTAGATCAAAGGCAGAGTGATAAACATGTTTTGTTCTTTCAGTTTGAACCTGGGCTTAAAGTGAATATAGACCAGGAAACAGTTAGTTTTTTGATGAGTGATGCAAATTTACTCAGAATTAAGATTTCTAGTTTAATTTTTGATACACACACACATACATTCTGATATACTTAGTTTGATTTATATATATATATATATATTATATCACTGTTATATATAGTATTATATAACAATTAATATATATATATTAGGTATCTGGCTGAAGTGAGGTATATTTTGAATCTTAGATTAATGTATAATAATATATATATATATATATATATATATATATATATATATATATATATATATATATATATATATATATATATATATATATATTTATGTATATATATATATATATATATATATATATATATATATATATATATATATATATATATATATATATATATATATATATATATATATATATATATATATATATATATATATATATATATATATATATATATATATATATATATATATATATATATATATATATATATATATATAATATCAAAATATATATATATATATATATATTTGTGTGTAAATATATTAATAGCAAATATCTCTTAATTATGAATTTTTTCCTTCTCTCTCGTTTTCTCTCTGAATTTTATGCGCTCTATATATATATATATATTATATATATATATATATATATATATATATATATTATATATATATATATATATATATAAACATATATATCAAATGTATGTATTTATGCACACTAGCGTTCATATCTTTAAATTTCTGATATATGAATGAAATATAAGATAACATTCACAATCCCAGGCATTTCCGCCGTGAAAACAATAATAATTAAAATATGTGTCGAAGGTTCTTCGGTGTAATTGAGTTTTCTGTACATACGCCACCGTTTATAATCAATGCCACCGAAAATGGATCTATATTTTAGTGGTCTCGGTATAAAATGAGCTTCAGCGAAACCATGAAACTTTAACCACTGCCCGGTGTCGGCCTATCCTATTATCGTTATATAAAGTTACGATTATCATTTTAATTTAACCTTAAATAAAATAAAACTACTATTAGGAGGGCTAATATTCTGGTATTTTTTATGAACAAGGGTAGATGATCAACAAACCAATTTGCAGCCCTCTAGTCTGGGTATTTTTTAAGATCTGAGGGCGGACAGGAAAAGTGCGGACAAAAAAAAAAAAGTGCGAACAGAAAAAAGTGAGGACAGACAGACAAAGCCGGCACAAGTTCTCTTTTCAGAAATCTAAAAGCTATCTCCCCATTTAAAAAAAAAATCCATATTGCTGCAACTTCTTATCTTGCATATCTATTTCTTTTGACATATCAGTCTTGGCACTTTTATTGGTCTCTCACTCTTTATCTTAGTTGGTAATCCGCAAGTTTTTTCACATACCTTCAACAGTCTTATAAAATAACGATAATGAAATCTCGATAACAAGTTTATCTAAATTCTTTTGCGTCGTATATTTCCTTCGCCTTCCTACGACGTTGGTTCAGAAATGTGAATACGCCTCTTCATTGCGTGTTTTTTTTTTTGTTTTTTGTTTTTGTATGTTCAAAAAAAAAAAAACATTTATAGCATGTGATGGTGTAAAATCGCGTCCGTTAAATAATCTTAGAAATATGACGTTATTGCTTGTGACTGATTTCTTGTAGTTCAGGGTACGTTGACCATATCTTTTCTATTAAAAAGGCTCTGAGACTCTCTCTTTGGAGCCTTCCTTATTAACAAGAAAAACCCAGACGTTGATTTTACCATCATCATTATCATTTTAGTTCTGTCAGTCTGCCTGTCTCTCTCTTTGTCATCGTCAGTGTGCGGTGTGTGTGTGTGTGTGTGTTTGTGTGTCTTAGGTATAACTGCTTAGAGTCTTACATAAAAAAAAATCATAGATAAACCAATTAATTCGAATGGCCATCTTTGTTTCATTCTTTCAAGGAGGCTGTAGCCTTTGCTTCATCCAGAAGCCCTTTCAAACCCTTCGCGTGAACGTGATCACAGTGACAGTGGAAGAGCTTTGGACGTTTCAGATTTTACTAATGACTGGAATTCTATTTGTTTTCGTGGCTACGACAGTAAATAATTGTGGAGACACATACTGTTCTGACAAGAATACCGTCTGGGAAAAAAATAAAAAATAAACATGGCCTGAAAGCAGTGCCCAATTTTGTGATACTTATGGCGCCATTATTTTGTCAGAAAGCCGATGAATTTGTTATATTCCTGACGAGCTTTTTTATGCATGTATTTTCCGCTGATGCTTAGAACAGCAGTATTTCTGCGTATAATCAAACTGTACACACGTAACTGTGATTTTCACATTATGTTAAAGAGATATGAATCTGAAACATGCTTGCAATGTCTTTTTATGCAAGCCTTGGATGTTCACTGTATGCATACAAAGGCATGTATTTATTTTATCAAGTAAATAAATAGCAGTTACTGTATATTAAACTGGCCGATAAAGAGGTACCTCCAGTTCTCAAATATACTTTTACTTTGAACCTTAAACTCTCCCAAGTAAGATATTTGTGACTAAAGCTTCGTCTTCTTCGCCTTTATTGCACAGCTCCTGGAGGTGATAATCTTCCTTTATCAGAGATCGCTGGGTCGAACCACTTCATCTTCACGCCAGGGCAGCCCTGAGGATACACACATGGTGTTTCGAAGCCATGCAATTTCATTTCTGTCTTGTTCCTGAGGACTCTTCCTTAAAAAAAAAAAAATTAATGAATCGATAAATTAATTATTGTATAAATAAATAAATAAACAGTAAGTAGTTAAATACATAAGTAGATAAAATATAAATTGATAAATATATTAATAAATCAATAAACAGATAAAGAAAAACAAAAAAAGATAAACAAACAAATAGATTGACAAATAAATTGATAGATAAATAGATAAAGAAGATAAATGAATGAATAAATAAATTTTAAAAAATAAGTAAAGCCCTCATAGCAATGGAAAAATCACTGCTTCACACATGCAACATTGTATAACGGATACAATGAAGGTAATTGATGAGGGTGATATTCAATTTGCAAATAATGTTAATTCACTTATTGAGATTTGTTTAGCTTCTTATCATCAGGATGAAAAATGAAAGTCAGTTGTCTTCCAAAATCCTGCGGAGTATTTTGAACACCAATTTCTTTGTATATTTAAAGTTGAATGTGAGAAGGGAAAAGCATGAATGACAGAATTTCACGTACTGAGTTGTAGCGATCGTTCGAAAATCATATCTGAAAAGAGAGACATAAATGTTTCAGGACTTATTACATCCCCAGAACATAAACATTTATGTTCTTAACTTATTTGGATTCCCATGACGCTGGTTAAAAAGGTCTCTAGAATATTTTCTATATCAGGATTTTTCCTCTGAAACTGGAATTACATGCAACTGAAAATGCCATTGTTAGATTTAGGTAATAGACGTATTATGGATACAAAACTATTGTGTTTCAAGATTTTGTATTGAAACTTCTTAGATTTTACATTGCTGCAAATGCCTAAGATTAAGATTTTTATAGGTTTAAATAGTACCCAGATAACTGGCGTTTATACTAAAACGGATCTTCCCTGTAAACCAATTGCTTCTAAGTTCGATCCCCCAATCTCTCAACTTCTCCCCAATTTCCATCCAAATTTTAAATTGTGCAACGATTGTCTGTCTTTGATCTCATAATATCGACTGCAAATGATCTTGTTTTTCTGTTCCAATGCACAAGAGAGAGGAGAAGAGAGAGAGAGAGAGAGCTTGTAGAAAGAGAGAGAGAAAGAGAGAGTTTAATTAGAGAACAGGACAGATGTATAACTCTGAAAGTAAAACTTGCTTATAAAAATTAATTTTTGCCATTAGAAAGGAATGCTCCAGCACATTAAGATTTAGGACTTTGGGATTAACTAAAGGCCGCAAACACTTGTGTTAATAAATTGGGCACGCTGTCGGGCATGCAAGTTGTGATTGAGAGGCCGTTGTTTTAGTGCCTTTATTTTTTCTCCAAGAGAAAAATGAGGCCATTCAACAGGCTGCCTATACGTCATTCCATAATTGCTGGAATAAGAAATTTTTTTTCATAAACACAAATTTCCCTTCATTACTATTATTGCTTTTACTCTTTGGACACATGTAATGAAAATCTTTTGTCTTTGTATTTAATGCCAATCAAACAAAATGCAAGTTTTGTCATGCAAAATTATCATATACTATATGTCTGCTTGTTTCTGTAGATATTGTGATAACCAGGTATTTGAGTCAAACAAAACGTTACTTGTATTTCATATGAACCAATATATACATTACATATACTTTGTTTCCATAACTGTATATAGTTAATAATGAATATCTCTCTCTATCTCTCTCTCTCATTTATATCATTATATAAATCATCTGATTTCATGAATGAAGGTATATATATTTAGCGATATAATACCTTTTGTATAAATGAAGTATTTAGTATATATACATATATATATATAAATTATATATAATCGTATATATATATATATATAATTTAATATATATATTTATATATATATCTCTCTCTATATATAATCTCTCTTATATATATATATCTCATCTCTAAATTCTCTCTCTATATTTATATAGATATAATTTATATATAGATTTATAGTATATGACATCATATAAATATTCAAAAGTATAAATTTATATATATATATATAATCATATATATAAAATATATCCAGGAATGTTAGAATATTTATAAATCTATATATATATATATATATATAATATGTATATATATATATATATATATACCGTTTTAAATATATATATATATATATATATATATCTATATATAATATAGTTTATATATATATATAATAATATATATATATATATATATATATATATATAATATATATATATGGCAACCCTATATATATATATATATATATAATATATATATATATATATATATATATATACTATATATATATATATAATATATATATATAGTAATATAATAAATACAACATTTATATGTAAATAGCCCCATAGGAGGATCAATATAATGTATAATTTCGATATTACTGAACAATTCTACAAAATGCAATTAAATGTTTATTTCCAATATATATTTTCCAATATACTGACAACGGATCATTTATAATGTAAAACATCAATATCACTTTATATGTATTTTTAAGCTAACATATATACAGATTTTAAATGAACTAATTCCTTCATATTCAATATATCTTTGTAATAAATGGTTAAAATTTACCTCTGCACATTGTTTTAGTTACCCTTAAAAAGGAATACAGTAAATGGTGATTGCTGGTTATGCTAATGCCTTATATTTGCTTCATAAAAATTTGAGTTGGACAGTACACAATAAATGTTTATTTCAGAGTTTTTAAACAAGTAATCATGCTCTATTTAAAACAACTTTTAAATGAACTAAAAGTTAGTGTAATTTTATTTAAAATCAAGGTGTTGGACCCAATCTGAACAAACATAAAAATGAGTACTGACAGTTTTATTAAGCTTTGTCATTTATACTAGTGGTAAAATCCTGTCGTTTTTCTTTTGCGTCACTAGGCAAAACGTCACAGTCAACAAAAGTACAATTCCATAAAACATCAGAAAAATGTACATAATGTTCTGTAGAAGCCCCATTCATCATGATGTAAAATTCAATCAATTTAAAATTATTACTGGTTCACCCGTCAATGCCAGCCTGAATAATAAGTTGTAAACGTATGTTTGAGCGCTAACTTCTGAATGAGAGAGAGAGAGAGAGAGAGAGAGAGAGAGAGAGAGAGCTGTAATAAAGTAACTGTACTGCTTTTGTATCGTATTTATGCGCAAATATATAAATACAAATTTTCCATTCTGATTTTACACCTAAAAACACGAAAACTTAAAAATTATGTTACACACTTTCTACAGGGTATCACTTTGAAAAATGCAAGGTATCACATCTTGTAAAAGTATCAAATCAACTGAACGTGCTGTACATTACAAATGCACATACAGACTTTGCACTAGACTTTTCTTGAGGTGAACTGAAGAAATTTAAAAGAATGACACTTATACAACTCTATTGACATCTTCTGATATTACATTAAACAAATTCATTTTATCACATCAGCACAATTGAACAACCTCATCTCACAGGTCATTAAAGTATTTGACAAGGTTTTTTTATCAATGGATTAGGATCAACTTTCAGATACACATGACAGAAATTATAAATTATAAATTTTTCCATATCTGATTTTAGTAACACAAAAACTTATCTTGTTTTTCAAACATTAAACAAGCATTTTCTGCAGGATATCATCTTTACAAATTGCATTAAATTAAATGGGTATCAGATCTTCTAAAATAGCAAGTAAATACCTGTGTGAAATTACTCTTTCATTCATATTTTTTCATACAAAAAATACAAAAATAATCCAAATTTTTGATGCCAGATTGTACACATGAAAGCATGAAATAAGCTTTAATAGAGATTTATACATGAAAGCCTGAAATGCATTTTTACGATAACTGAATTTTTGCACATTAAAACATAAATGCATTTTTCACTTAGATTTACTATGATATATAGCATTGAAATGAAGTTTTTATAAAATTTTACAAATAAAAGAATAAATCTCAATTTTCTCATTACAGATTTTAACATATATAAAGCATGAAAACTTGTAAATTTATAAAAATTAAACACCCACTTTCTGCAGGGTTTTTAGAACATTCTTTTTTGAGTGTGTTATTATAAAAAAAATGTATGCCCATTAGTTAGGTTTTAACAATGAAAAGTTCGTCAAAACCACTAAAATAAAGCAACTCGAATGTTTGTGTTTCTTTCTTCAGTATACTTTCACTATAATATATATATATATATATATATATATATATATATATATATATATATATATATATATATATATATATATATTTTTTTATTTTTTTTACGAAGTGATCAAATACCTGGTTATTACACAACTATTAAATCAAAAATATACCTCACTTCAGCCAGATACCTGAAACTCTCATAACATTAATATTATGACTGAACACTAAAGGTAACAGTGATCCCTTAAGAAAAACTTATTTTCAATCACTTGAAAAAATCAAACTAAGTTTATCAGAATATATGTGAGGTATAAAAAATTAAACTAGAAATATTCTAGAGTAAAAGGGCATCACTCCATCAAAAACTCTAACTTTTTCCTGGTCTTAATTCACTTTAAAAAACTAAAAGAACAAAACATGTTTATCACTTTGCCTTATGCATACACAATCAATCCTATTCACTGGTGGTCAATAAATGAAACACTGTTTTTATAAAAATGTTAAATACAAAATTTATTTTCATTTCAAAGTTTATAACTAAAATTCACAATTAATTAGAGTTCACAATCTCTGAAAAATTTACTATTATTGAAAATAACACAAAATTCAATGAATTCTTGAATTAAATTATGAAACAAAACTAATTCACAAAACTTTATCAAGAATTTAAATTAATCAAGAAAATTTAAACTATCAAGAATTACTCAAGATTTAAAAAGAAAATTAAAAATGAAATCACAGTATGAAAATTAAATCAAGTATGCAATATTAAATTAAGTATGCAATATTAAATGCTAAGTAATCAATGTTAAATCACCAAGATAAAATTTAAAATGAAATTATATAAAGAAATGTTAAATGAAAAACATAAAACATGTAAAAATACACAAAATTTATCAAGAAAAATTTCACTAAGGCAAAATACTGTTTAAGATTTATCACCCTTTTAACTTGTTCAAAATTTCCTAACTTTTCAAACCATAATCTAACTTATCATACCATGGTATCAATAAGTAAAATTTCACGTTACCTTACACAACTTCTGAAAAATTACAAAATCACTTTGCAGCTGTGTTACAAAAACACTTTTTACCTCAGGCCGTTAGAACTAAATAACTTTTCTTAAATTACCAGATCTCAAAAGTTAATGTTAACAGTGACCACAAAACTTTATGTTTAAAAGTAATCTCTTCCTAATTAGGAATGAGAGAGAGAGAGAGAGAGATGGAACCAAATCGACTGGTCTCAGAAATCAGAATGAAACAAGATTTTAGTTTTCCAGTAACAGTGAAACAATTACATGATGTCATTAAAGCATTTTTTTACTAAAAATATACAAAAGTTACCCTAGAAAGAGGAGGTGACATTTCATTAAAGAGTTTTGGGAAAGAAAGGAAAAATAAATTTTAATCCTGTTTTTGTCATCCCAGACAAGCAAAACGTTTTGAATGCATTCTTCAAAACATGACGTCATTGATCAGACATGTTTCTTAGTCCTGGCATCTGTCATTGACTTGATCAACGCATGTAAACAATTGAAATCACTGTCTTGAGCCTCTGAACTGGCCAAGGACGAATCCTTTTCAATCCAGCTATCTTTTGCAAATCTGTTCGCTAACCCACAAACAAAGCGTTCCTCTTATCTCAACTGATGACAACTGAAATGAAACAAGCCCTTTGTGGAACACAGACTCACACATACCCTTTAACCAAGAAAGATTCAGTTCGTTGAGGTTAAATTACGTTACTATTAAAATTATATATAACAATTCTAAATTACGTTTATCAAGTAACTTAATCAAGTTCTTTTGAGATCTGATGTCAAACTAAATATGACACTTCAACAAATTATCATTAAACATAACACATGAAAAAGTAAATATTCAAAATTATAGAGGATACACTTACAAGGCAACATCATGAAATTCCTCCCCCGAGAAGATTACTTATCCGGGTTTGAATCCAACGATTCACAACGGGATAAATAATCTACTATGACATTATCTTTCCTGAAATGTGTTTAACACTTACATTATATGGTTGCAGGCATAAAGACCACCTGGTCAGTCTCATATTATTATTTTTCATCTTATTGATGAATGAGATTGGGTTGTGATCCGACAACACTAAAATTTCTTCATTCCTAGGTTGGTTCACATACACTTCAAACTTTTTCAATGCTGTGATTAATGCTAATGTTTCTTTTTCAATTGTTGAGTAATGTTTTCTGGTGCTTTTTCAACTTTGAAGACATAAAACATACTGGATTTCTTAATTCTGTTGTCATCTTTTGAAGTAGAACTTAGAGACTCCAATTCCACAGTCGGATGCATCAACTTGTATCACAAATTTTTTTATTGAAGTCTGGAGCTTGAAGCACTGGTCTTGAAGTTAATATGGCTTTAACCTTCTCAAATGATTCTTGACATTCTGGAGTCCAAACAAACTTTCTTTTAGGACTGGTTAAGTCAGTTAAAGGAGCTACTACGGCTGAGAAATTTGGACAGAATCGGCGATAAAATCCAGCCATGCCCAAAAATCTTTGTAGCTGTTTCTCTAGTAGTAGGAGGGGTAGCCTTACGGATACCTTCTACATTAGCATCAATAGGAGCGAGAAGGCCTTTTCCAACTTCAAATCCTAGATACTGTACAGTTGCCTTTCCAAACTCACTTTTTTGTAAGTTGATTGTTAGTCCTGCTTCCCATAGTTTCTTGAACACTTTCCTTAATATCTTCAGATGTTCTTCCCATGTATTAGAATAAATCACAATGTCATCAAGGTATACACCTACTCCTTCTATTGATCCTAGTAGTTGATCCATCACTCGCTGGAATGTTGCAGGTGCATTCATCAGACCAAACGGCAAAACAGTGTATTGATACAGTCCAAAAGGAGTAATGAAAGCTGACAGCAACTTAGCATTCTCATCTAGGGGAATTTGATAATATCCTTTCAACAAGTCTATCTTGGAAACAAATTTGGCTTGCCCAATATTATCAAGTAATTGATCAATAAGAGGCAAGGGATAATTGTCAGCCACACTGATGGAATTCAGTTTCCTATAATCAGTACACATCCTAAATGAGCCATCTGGTTTCATCACTAACACACAAGGAGACCTATAATGACTTGAACTGGTTCTGCTAATCCATGCTGCAACAAATATTCAACTTCTTTCTTCAAAACATCTCGATGAAAAGGTGATAAGCGATAAGCTCTCATTTTAAAAGGTTTTCCATCTTCTCTGATCTTTATCTCATGCTTTGTCAGATTGGTACACCTAGGTACATCTGCAAAAATTTCAGGAAACTTTGAATCACTTTCATTTAATTCACTACTTTGCTCAACACTCAGATGTTTTAGTTTATCTTCCAAATTTTCTAATATTGAAGAATTGTTCATCTTGTTTTCAGCTCCCAATTGTAGCCATCATCGTCCTCTGTAGATGAAGTTGTTGTGTTATTGACACTGTTTCAGTTTTAGTCTCTGAGAAGTAAGGTTTCAAAGATTCACATGTATCTTCCTCTGTCGTTTTCTTCTTCCTGGTGTTTCAATCACATAAGTTTGATCACTTAACTTCTCTATTATCCTATAAGGACCTTGAAACTTATTGGTAAGGGGAAATCTTTTCACTGGTAAGAACACTAGAACTTGCTGTCCAATACTAAAATTTCTTAGCTTAGTTTTAGCATCATATTTCCTTTTCATTTTCTCTTGACTTATTTTCAAATTTTCTAAAGAGAATTTTCTAATTTCTCTTAATCTTTTCCTCAAGTTCTTCACATATTCTCTTTTGGAAATTTTCCTCTTGATTTTCTTTGTTTTCTCTGCAAGAATGTTTCAATGGTTCTCCAAATGTCTCGACCAAAAATCATTTCATTTGGTGAACATCCCATGCTTTCTTGATAAGCATTCCTAACTTCAAATAACATTAAAGGTAAACCAGCATCCCATTCTCTTCCTGATTCATTACAATACTTAGTTAACATACTTTTCAATGTCTGGTGGAACCTTTCCAAGGCTCCTTGAGTCTCTGGATGATAAGCAGTTGATAACAGTTGTTGTTTTACTCCTAACAAGTTCATCACATCCTGGAATAATTTTGAAGTAAAGTTCTTTTCCTCTATCACTTTGCACAATTTCTGGTATTCCAAACTTGGAGAAAAACTCCACCAACTTCTCAGCAATTACCTTTGCACTTATACTTCTTACAGGAATCGCCTCAGGATACCTAGTCACTGGACACATTAATGTTAATAGATATTCATTTCCTTTCTTTGTTTTCATGGAAGTGGCCCAACCACATCTATAATTACCTTGCTAAAGGGTTCTCCTCTAACTTCTATGGGTTGTTGTGCTTTCTGAATGGTTTCATTTGGTTTTCCAGCTATCTGGCATGTGTGTGTCTCTGCAAAATTCCTGCTAACGTCCTTGTGAAGTCCAGGCCAGAAAAAATACTTCATAATCTTCTCAACAGTCTTCCTGATTCCCATATGTCCAGACTCGTGCGCTACTCTACAACTTTTTTCTTCAATGGATATGGAATCAAAATTTGATGATATTCACCCCATTCAGCATTTCCTGGTATATCTGCAGGTCGATGCTTCCTCATTAGCAATCCTTCCTTTAGATAATAACAGGTGGAGGTTTGTTGCATCTCTTCTTGATCAACAACTCTGAAGAACAAATCAGCCAACGTTGTATCCAGTTCTTCTGCAGTTTCATTAGCTTTTCTCTTGTCACTTGACCAACTTCAAGGGCTGAACTCTCCATATCTGCTAACTCTGCTTCTGTAGTTTCATTTACCATCTTCAGGAACACTTTGACTACTCTGGAGTCTCTTCAATAACAACAGGATCCTCTTCTTCTTGGGAAATCTCTTCATTACTAACACTAGGGGAAACTTCACTTTCCTGGAACAGTTCTTCTAATCTTAAAGATCCTTCACTTGATTCTTCTGGTGCAGGTAAATCCTCAGTAGTTTCTAAATTTTTAGTCATGCTCACTTGCAGACATAGTTCTCTTCATACTCCTGGTAGTTACACAACTTGGAAACAGGTGGGGTTTTTCTTCTCTAAATCTACTGTAGGACTAACCCTTAATGGTTTGTCTGTCACTATAGGACAAGGAACAAATGGTACACCACCAACTTCATTACCCAGTAAAACATGTACACCTTCAACAGCTAGTGAGTCCTTTACAGCAAAATCAACATTTCCTGTCACCAATTCACAGGACAAATGCAAGCATATAGGAGTTACCTCTTCTCCTCCTATACCCTTCAAAATAACTGAATCTCCGGTGAGATTCTTCTCCAACTGTGGGTGAGCACCACGAACTACCACACTATGGTTACTCCTCCGTATCACGTAATACCTTGACTGGTACCTGCACTTCCTCCTTGAGTTGTCAGCGTACCTTCATAGATATATGGCTTAAAAGCCTCCAAGCTGCTCAGCCACTCACTGCTTGAAGTTACATTTCCACTGGTTGCTAAACACTCTGCTTGTTTAGTCTCAGTCTTTCCCACACTGCTCTTTCGTAGTTTGCTTCACCTGGTTACCTTTAACCACTTGACCAACTGGTTTGGTCTGCTGTTGTGTCTGATAACAATCTCGACTGTAGTGTCCTACTCTTCCACACTTGTAGCAGACAACATTAGTCTTCTGTATCTGTCTTGAAAATGACTGGATGATGAGGATTTAACATTTAATTGCTGAGGGTGTTACCTGACTTTGTATTGGCATAGCCACTAGAAGGGATTTCCAGTTGTAATGTTCCTGAAATTTGGATGAGATCTGAAACCTGTGCGTTGTTGGTTCTGGTTATTGACATTATAATTTCTTTGCTAGAAATTATATTAAAATCTTGCTCAATGTAGCAGCTTTGTCAAGTTTTTTAACTCTCTCTCTCTTAAATAGGCTCTTATGTGTTCAGGAATTCCTCTAAGATATTGTTCTAGGACTACTAACTCCTCAAGTTGATTTAACTTTAGCAGCCTCCAACCATCGTTTAAAACATCTTCTTACTTTGTAAGCATAATCCAAGAAAGTTATCTTGTCATCCTTTCTCAAAGATCTGAATCTTTCATTATAATATTCAGGGTCATCTGGTAAACTTGTAGCACATTATGTTTGAGTACCTTGTACTCTTTACACTGATCAGCTGATAAGGCTAAATAGGCACTTCTTCCTTTACCAATGAGAACACTCTGTAACAAGACTGACCATTTATCCTCTGGCCATCCCATACCTGAAGCTACTTTTTCAAAGTGATCAAAAAACTCATCTGGAGCTTCTTCTGTAAATTTCTGGAATTAACTTCTGCACTCTTACTACATCAAATACAGGGTCTGAATTACCTTGAGTAGGGTTAGATGGTGTTACAGGTAATGTGGATCTGAGCTTTTATTAACTCCATCTCCCTTTCATGTCTTGCTCTTTTTTTCATTCTTTTTTCTCTTCTCTTTCTTTTTTTCTCTCTTTCTTTTCTTCTTCTCTTTTTCTTTCTTTTTTTCTTTCTCTTTTCTTCTCTTTCTTCTCTGCTTGCATTTTCTCTCTTAATCAGCCTGTATCCTCAGCTTAATCAAATTTTCTTCTGCTTCTATAGTTAAGTTCTGCTTCTGCATCACTTTTCTCTTTCTTTTGCTCATGTTTATCTGTAAATTCTGCCTCAGCTGCATTCAACAATTCTCTGTGCCTCTCCTAACTCTTCATCTACTTTACCAGAGTCCATCAATGCTTGATTGCAAATATTTGATTTGTGCCTTAATCATACCACTAGACACATTTACCCCCACATGCTACTGCTCAAAGCAATCCACTGTGCCTTAGTCAGGTTGGATTCAGATAACTCTTGGATGGAAGGAGTTGCTAAAAATTTCTGAACATTGAACAGAGCCATTTTTTGCTAAGTTACTCAACTAAATAATTCACAATACAAAGCAAAAATAACTATGTGGTCACTCTCCTATCAAAATATATCCCTAACACCACCAGTATAAACCATAAACCAGAGTGATATTTTGTTTTGTTCCACGGGTCTCTGGGCACCAAACAATATAATGTCACGATGCGTATCAAGTACCTGGTTATTACACAACTAATCTCAAGATTCAAAAATATACCTCACTTCAGCCAGATACCTGAACTCTCATAACATTAATTGTTACGACTGAGTACTCTAAAGGTAACAGTGATCCCTTAAGAAAAAACTTATTTATCAATCACTTGAAAAATCAAACTAAGTTCTATCAGAATATGTGTGAGGTATCAAAAATTAAACTAGAAATCTTCTAGAGTAAAAGGGCATCACTCCATCAAAAACTCTAACTGTTTCCCTGGTCTTAATTCACTTTAGCAAAACTAAAAGAACAAAAGATGTTCATCGCTTTGCCTTATGCACACATAATCAATCCTATTCACTGATGATCAATAAATGAAACACTGTTTTTTCTAAAAATGTTAAATACAAAAATTTATTTTCAGATTCAAAGTTTATAATTAAAATTCACAATTAATTAGAATTCACAATCTGAAAAATTTACTATTAGTTGAAAATAACACAAAACTCAATGAATTCTTGAATTAAATTATGAAACAAAACTAATTCACAAAAACTTTATCAGGAATTTAAATTAATCAAGCAAAATTTAAACTATCAAGAATTACTCAAGATTTAAAAAGAAAATCTCAATAAATGAAATCAAGTATGTTAAATATATGCAATGTTAAATTAAGTATGCAATGTTAAATTAAGTATGCAATGTTAAATTACCAAGAAATATTTACAATGCTATGTAAATAAATGTTACATCACAAACATAAAAATGTGAAAATATAAAGAAATTGTAAATAGAAAAACACACAAAAATACACATAAGATTTATTTATCAATAATGATTTCACTTGTTCAAAATTTCTAACTTATCATACCATAACCTCCTAACTTATCATACCATGGTATCAATAAGTAAAATTTCACGTTACCTTACACAACTTGTGAAAACCTCTGTAAATCACTTGCTGCAGCTGCGTTACACAATACACACTTTTTACCAGGCGCCGTTACGAACTAAATAACTTTGCTAAATTCAGATCTCAAAAGTTAATGTTAAAAGTGACCACAAAAATTTACGTTAAAAGTAATCTCTTCCTAATTAGGAATGAGAGAGAGAGAGATATGGAACCAAATCGACTGGTCTCAGAAATCAGAATGAAACAGATTTTAGGATTCCAGTAATACGTGAAACAATTACATGATGTCATTAAAGCATTTTGGGTACGAGATACAAAAGTTCTAGAAGCAGGAGGTGACGTCATTAAAGCGTTTTGGGTGCGAGATACAATGGAGAAGCTTCTAGAAGGAAAGTTACGTCATCCCAGCAAAACGTTTTGAACGCATCTTACAAAACATGACGTAATTGATCAGGACACGTATTCTTTCTCTCAAAGTGGCGTACGTGACTCAAACAACGCATGTAACAACATGAAATCACTCGTCTTGAGCCCGTATGGGACGAATCGGCGTTTGTTTTGCAAATCTGTCATCGCTAACCCAAAACAAAGCGTTCCTCTTATCTCAACTGATGACAACTGAAATGAAACAAGCCCTGGTGGACACACACACGTGTTCACATACTACGCTTTTACCAAGAAAGATATTCGTTCTAAATTACGTTACTATTAAAATTATAATTAACAATTCTAAATTACGCTATCAAGTTCA
This sequence comes from Macrobrachium rosenbergii, assembly GCF_040412425.1. Taxonomy (NCBI): domain Eukaryota; kingdom Metazoa; phylum Arthropoda; class Malacostraca; order Decapoda; family Palaemonidae; genus Macrobrachium; species Macrobrachium rosenbergii. The sequence goes on along the minus strand of NC_089763.1, from coordinate 6,975,394 downwards.
TTAATCATGTTCTTTTGAGATCTGATGTCAAACTAAATATGACACTTCAACAACCATTATCATTAAACATAACACATGAAAAAGTAAATATGTCAAAATTATAGGAGGATATACGTATTACAAAGGCAACATCATGAAATTCCTCCCCCGAGAAGATTACTTATCCCGGGTTTGAATCAACGATTCACAACGGGATAAATAATCTGCTATGACATTATCTTTTCCTGAAATGTGTTTAACACTTACATTATATGGTTGCAGGCATAAAGACCACCTGGTCAGTTTCATATTGTTATTTTTCATCTAATTGATGAATGAGATTGAGTTGTGATCCGACAACACTAAAATTTCTTCATTCCTAGGTCGGTTCACATACACTTCAAAATTTTTCAATGCTGTGATTAATGCTAATGTTTCTTTTTCAATTGTTGAGTAAGTTTTCTGGTGCTTTTTCAACTTTGAAGACACAAAACATACTGGATGTAAGATTCTGTTGTCATCTTTTTGAAGTAGAACAGCTCCAATTCCACAGTCGGATGCATCAACTTGTATCACAAACTTTTTATTGAAGTCTGGAGCTTGAAGCACTGGTCTTGAAGTTAATATGGCTTTAACCTTCTCAAATGATTCTTGACATTCTGAGTCCAATCAAACTTTCTTTTAGGACTGGTTAAATCAGTTAAAGGAGCTACTACATGGCTGAGAAATTTGGACAGAATCGGCGATAAAATCCAGCCATGCCCAAAAATCTTTGTAGCTGTTTCCTTGTTAGCAGGAGGGGTAGCCCTTACGGATACCTTCTACATTAGCATCAATAGGAGCGAGAAGGCCTTTTCCAACTTCAAATCCAAGATTACTGTACAGTTGCCTTTCCAAACTCACTTTTTTGTAAGTTGATTGTTAGTCCTGCTTCAAAGTAAGTTTCTTGAACACTTTTCCTTAATATCTTCAGATGTTCTTCCATGTATTAGAATAAATCACAATGTCATCAAGGTATACACCTACTCCTTCTATTGATCCTAGTAGTTGATCCATCACTCGCTGGAATGTTGCAGGTGCATTCATCAGACCAAACGGCAAAACAGTGTATTGATACAGTCCAAAAGGAGTAATGAAAGCTGACAGCAACTTAGCATTCTCATCTAAGGGAATTTGATAATATCCTTTCAACAAGTCTATCTTGAAACAAATTTGGCTTGCCCAATATTATCAAGTAATTGATCAATAAGAGGCAAGGGATAATTGTCAAGCCACACTGATGGAATTCAGTTTCCTATAATCAGTACACATCCTAAATGAGCCATCTGGTTTCTTCACTAACACACAAGGAGAACTATAATGACTTGAACTGGGTTCTGCTAATCCATGCTGCAACAAATATTCAACTTCTTTCTTCAAAACATCTCGATGAAAAGGCGATAAGCGATAAGCTCTCATTTAAAAAGGTTTTCCATCTTCTCTGATCTTTATCTCATGCTTTGTCAGATTGGTACACCTAGGTACATCTGCAAAAATTTCAGGAAACTTTGAATAACTTCACTTAATTCACTACTTTGCTCAACACTCAGATGTTTTAGTTTATCTTCCAAATTTTCTAATATTGAAGAATTGTTCATCTTGTTTTCAGCTCCTAATTCATGTAGCCATCATCGTCCTCTGTAGATGAAGTTGTTCTGTTATTGACACTGTTTCAGTTTTAGTCTCTGAGAAGTAAGGTTTCAAAAGATTCACATGTATCTTCCTTTTTTGTTTTCTTCTTCCTGGTGTTTCAATCACATAAGTTCGATGATCACTTAATCTATTATCCTATAAGGACCTTGAAACTTATTGGTAAGGGAAATCTTTTCACTGGTAAGAACACTAGAACTTGCTGTCCAATACTAAAATTTCTTAGCTTAGTTTTAGCATCATATTTTCTTTTCATTTTCTCTTGACTTATTTTCAAATTTTCTAAAGAGAATTTTCTAATTTCTCTTAACCTTTTCCTCAAGTTCTTCACATATTCTCCTTGGATTTCCTCTTGATTTTCTTCCCAATTCTCTGCAAGAATCTTCAATGGACCTCTAATGTCTCGACCAAAAATCATTTCATTTGGTGAACATCCCATGCTTTCTTGATAAGCATTCCTAACTTCAAATAACATTAAAGGTAAACCAGCATCCCATTCTCTTCCTGATTCATTACAATACTTAGTTAACATACTTTTCAATGTCTGGTGGAACCTTTCCAAGGCTCCTTGAGTCTCTGGATGATAAGCAGTTGATAACTGTTGTTTTACTCCCTAACAAGTTCATCACATCCTGGAATAATTTTGAAGTAAAGTTCGTTCCTCTATCACTTTGCACAATTTCTGGTATTCCAAACTTGGAGAAAAACTCCACCAACTTCTCAGCAATTACCTTTGCACTTATACTTCTTACAGGAATCGCCTCAGGATACCTAGTCACTGGACACATTAATGTTAATAGATATTCATTTCCTTTCTTTGTTTTTTGAAGTGGCCCAACCACATCTATAATTACCTTGCTAAAGGGTTCTCCTCTAACTTCTATGGGTTGTATTTGCTTTCTGAATGGTTTCATTTGGTTTTCCAGCTATCTGGCATGTGTGACACACTACTGCAAAATTCTGCTAACGTCCTTGTGAAGTCCAGGCCAGAAAAAATATTTCATAATCTTCTCAACAGTCTTCCTGATTCCCATATGTCCAGACTTATGTGCGCTACTGCTACAACTTGTTTTCCTCAATGGATATGGAATCAAAATTTGATGATATTCACCCCATTCAGCATTTCCTGGTATATCTGCAGGTCGATGCTTCCTCATTAGCAATCCTTCCTTTAGATAATAACAGGTGGAGGTTTGTTGCATCTCTTCTTGATCAACAACTCTGAAGAACAAATCAGCCAACGTTGTATCCCTCTTCTGCAGTTTCATTAGCTTCTCTCTTGTCACTTGACCAACTTCAAGGGCTGAACTCTCCATATCTGCTAACTCTGCTTCACAGTTTCATTACTATCTTCAGGAACTCTTTGACTACTCGGAGTCTCTTCAATAAAACAGGATCCTCTTCTTCTTGGGAAATCTCTTCATTACTAACACTAGGGAAACTTCACTTTCCTGGAACAGTTCTTCTAAGGCTTAAAGATCCTTCACTTGATTCTTCTGGTGCAGGTAAATCCTCAGTATCTTCACTTGCAGACATAGTTCTCTTCATACTCCTGGTAGTTACACAACTTGGAAACAGGTGGGGGTTTTTCTTCTCTAAATCTACTGTAGGACTAACCCTTAACGGTTTGTCTGTCACTATAGGACAAGGAACAAATGGTACACCACCAACTTCATTACCCAGTAAAACATGTACACCTTCAACAGCTAGTGAGTCCTTTACAGCAAAATCAACATTTCCTGTCACCAATTCACAGGACAAATGCAAGCGGCATATAGGAGTTACCTCTTCTCCTCCTATACCCTTCAAAATAACTGAATCTCCGGTGAGATTCTTCTCCAACTGTGGGTGAGCACCACGAACTACCACACTATGGTTACTCCCCGTATCACGTAATACCTTGACTGGTACCTGCACACTTCCTCCTTGAGTTGTCAGCGTACCTTCATAGATATATGGCTTAAAAGCCTCCAAGCTGCTCAGCCACTCACTGCTTGAAGTTACATTTCCACTGGTTGCTAAACACTCTGCTTGTTTAGTCTCAGTCGTTCCCACACTGCTCTTCGTAGTTTGCTTCACCTGGTTATTTTAACCACTTGACCAACTGGTTTGGTCTGCTGTTGTGTCTGATAACAATCTCGACTGTAGTGTCCTACTCTTCCACACTTGTAGCAGACAACATTAGTCTTCTGTATCTGTCTTGAGAACAGACTGGATGATGAGGATTTAACATTCAATTGCTGAGGGTTGTTACCTGGCTTTGTATTGGCATAGCCACTAGAAGGATTTCCAGTTGTAATGTTCCTGAAATTTGGATGAGATCTGAAACCTGTGCGTTGTTGGTTCTGGTACTTGACATTATAATTTCTTTTGCTAGAAATTATATTAAAATCTTCGCTCAATGTAGCAGCTTTGTCAAGTTTTTTAACCTCTCTCTCTCTTAAATAGGCTCTTATGTGTTCAGGAATTCCTCTAAGATATTGTTCTAGAACTACTAACTCCTCAAGTTCGTCCATAGATTTAACTTTAGCAGCCTCCAACCATCGTTTAAAACATCTTCTTACTTTGTAAGCATAATCCAAGAAAGTTATCTTGTCATCCTTTCTCAAAGATCTGAATCTTTCATTATAATATTCAGGGTCATCTGGTAAACTTGTAGCACATTATGTTTAAGTATATATGTTTGAGTCTTTACACTGATCAGCTGATAAGGCTAAACAGGCACTTCTTCCTTTACCAATGAGAACACTCTGTAACAAGACCGACCATTTATCCTCTGGCCATCCCATACCTGAAGCTACTTTTTCAAAGTGATCAAAAAACTCATCTGGGCTTCTTCTGTAAATTTTGGAATTAATTTCTGCACTCTTACTACATCAAATACAGGGTCTGAATTACCTTGAGTAGGGTTAGACGGTGTTACAGGTAAATTGGATCGAGCTTTTATCAATTTCATTCTCTTTCATAATCTTCTTGTTTCTTTGCTCTTTCTCTTTCCTCTCTTTGCTCTTTTCTTTCTTCTTCTGCTGCTTTTTCTTCTTCTCTTTCCTTTCTTTCTCTTTTCTCTCTATCTTCTCTTTCTCTTTCTGCTTGCATTTTCTCTCTTTCAGCCTGTATCCTCAGCTTAATCAAATTTTCTTCTGCTTCTATACGTCTAAGCTCTGCTTCTGCATCACTTTTCTCTTTCTTTTGCTCATGTTTATCTGTAAATTCTGCCTCAGCTGCATTCAACAATTCTTGTGCCTCTCCTAACTCTTCATCTACTTTACCAGAGTCCATCAATGCTTGGATTGCAATATATTTGATTTGTGCCTTAATCATACCACTAGACACATTACCCCACATGCTACTGCTAAAGCAATCCACTGTGCCTTAGTCAGGTTGGATTCAGATAACTCTTGGATGGAAGGAGTTGCTAAAACCTCTGAACATTGAACAGAGCCATTTTCTCTAAGTTACTCAACTAAATAATTCACAATACAAAGCAAAAAATAACTATGTGGTCACTCTCCTATCAAAATATATCCCTAACACCACCAGTATAAACCATAAACCAGAGTGATATTTTGTTTTGTTCCACGGGTCTCTGGGCACCAAACAATATAATGTCACGATGCGTATCAAGTACCTGGTTATTACACAATTAATCTCAAGATTCAAAAATATACCTCACTTCAGCCAGATACCTGAACTCTCATAACATTAATTGTTACGACTGAATACTCTAAAGGTAACAGTGATCCCTTAAAAAAACTTATTTATCAATCACTTGAAAAATCAAACTAAGTTCTATCAGAATATGTGTGAGGTATCAAAAATTAAACTAGAAATCTTATAGAGTAAAAGGGCATCACTCCATCAAAAACTCTAACTGTTTCCCTGGTCTTAATTCATTTTAGCAAAACTAAAAGAACAAAACATGTTTATCACTTTGCCTTATGCACACAATAATCAATTTATTCACTGATGATCAATAAATGAAACACTGTTTTTCTAAAAATGTTAAATACAAACTTATCACTTTATTTTCAGATTCAAAGTTTATAACTAAAAATCACAACTTATTTAAATTCACAATCTTTAAAAAATTAACGACAATTTGAAAAACAACACAAAACTTCAAAAAAGAAAAATTAAATTAAAGAAACTTTCTAATTCAACAAAAACTTTTTATCACTTCGAATTTAAATTAATCAAGGGTAAAATTTAAACTACAGTATTTATTCAAGTTATTTAAAAGAAAATCTTCAATAAATGAATCAAAATCAAATATGCAATGTTAAATTACAAAAAGTTTATTTTTAATTTAAATTACGTATGCAATGTTATAATTGCCAAGAAAATATTTAATTAATGCTTGTAACTTAAATGTTACATCAAAACATAAAAAATGTTAAAATATGAAAAAATTAAATATGCAAATAGTTAAAACACTAAGAAATAGTAATTTGAAAGAAAATTTATCAATAATTGAAATTTCCCCTTGTTCAAAATTTTCAAAACTTATCAAAATGGTATCAAAGTTCACTGGAAAAACTTATCAAACCTTATTGTATTAAGTTAAAATTTCAAAATATACCTTACACAAGCTTTGACAAACCTCTGTAAATCACTTGCTGCAGCTGCAAAAACTAAAAACACTTTTTACCAGGTGCCATTACACTGTTATTATATGTATATTAGATCTCAAAAGTTAATGTTAAAAAAAATTTATTTGGTAGTTTAAAGTACATAAAACTCTAATATCCTAAGACATAGAGAAAAGAGTGAACTGACACAAAAGGTCTCTAGAATCAGAGTGACAAATTTACTTTTTTGGTTAAAAACACACCCCATAAATCATTCTAGCAAAGCTGGGTGACATCATTATCAAGGCAAAAAGTTTTTTGGACAAGGCTGATGCAGTCAGAACTATGCAATTGTCTCGATTGGGACACGTCCATGCAATAAATTATGTAACCAACACGTGGTTTTCTGTCTCTCTCTGAGATAACAGGATGATGTCATAGTCACGTGGCTTGAAGCAGTTGTCAGTCTTAACATGAATTTTACTACATGACCGAATGCCCATCTAAAGTTGCAGAACTATAAACGTCCAGTTGGTCACATGGCACAACATCACACGATGCTCAAATCAAAACAAAAGACCCATGTGTGCACACTCACATGAGGCTGAGTTACGTAATCTCTGGACCACACTATTACGTTATTAGTTCTTGTGAGATCCAGCATACTTTACAAACTAACACCAACAATGTTTTACAAGTATTATTATCATAACGCAGGATATTTTTCATACATCAAAATTACGTACATCACTTCTTGTAAATATAGGAAAAGTATATGGTAATTATAAATGCAAATATACCATTCTGGAAAGATATACTATCAATATTTTTTATACATAGTATTCCTCCCCCCAGAATATAGTTTATCCCGGGGTTGGATCCAATTCACAACGGGATAAATAATCTGCAACTACATTGTTCTTTTCTGAAATGTGTTTTGCTTCTATCCTAAAGTGTTGCAGGCACAAAGACCACCTTGTTAACCTTTCATCTTATTTATAAAGGTGATTGGGTTATGATCAGATGACACTAAAATTTCTTCATTCATAGGCCTGTTCACATACACTTCAAACTTTTTCAATGCTGTTATTAAAACTAATGTTTTTTTTTCTATTGTTGAATACACTTTCTGATGCTTTTTCAATTTCGAAGACTTGAAACAAACAGGATGTAAAATAACAATATTATCTTCTTGAAGTAGAACAGCAACGATCCACAGTCGGAGACATCAACTTGTATCACAAACATCTTATTGAAGTATGAAGCTTTAAGTACTGGTCTTGAGGTTAAGATGGCCTTTACCTTCTCAAATGATTCTTGATATTCTGGAGTCCAAACACACTTTGTTTTTGGACAAGTTAAATCAGCCAAGGGAGCTACTACAGCTGAGAAATTTGGAGAGAATAGGTGATAAAATCCAGCCATGACCAAACATCTTTGTAGTTGTTTCCCTGGTAGTAGGGGGAGAACACTTTATGGATACCTTCTACATTAGCAGTTACAGGAGCAAGAAGGCCTTTTCCAACTTCAAATCCCAGATACTGAACAGCTGCATTTCCAAAGTCACTCTTTTCTAAGTTGATTGTTAGTCCAGCTTCCCATAGTTTCTTGAAAACCTTTCTCAAAATCCTCAGATGTTCTTCCCATGTTGTAGAATAAATCACTGTCATCAAGATATACACTCTCTCCCATGGATCCTAACAGCTGATCCATTACTTGTTGGAGTATTGCAGGTGCATTTACCAGACAAAACGGCAAAATACTGTACTGATACAGTCCAAAAGGAGTAATGAAAGCTATCAGTAATTTACCATTCTCATCTGAGGGAATTTGGTGATACCGTTTCAACAAATTTATCTTGGAAACAGACTTGGCTTGCCCAATATTATCAAGTAACTGATCTATGAGAGGAAAGGGATAATTGTCAGCCACACTGATGGAATTCAATCTCTTATAATCAGTACATATCTTAAATGAGCCATCTACTTTCTTCACCAGCACACATGGAGAATTGTAATGACTTGTATTGGGTTCTGCTAAGCCATGCTGCAATATTCTGCTTCTTTCTTTAGAACATCTCTGTGGAAAGATGATAGGTGATATGCTCTCTGTTTAAAAAGTTTTTCATCTTTTCTTATCTTTATCACATGCTTTGTCAGTTTGGTATGCCTAGGTACATCTGCCTAAATTTCTGGGAAACTTTTAATCAATTTACTTAATTCACCACTTTGCTCAACACTCAGATGTTTTAGTTTACTTTCCAAATTTTGTAATATGGAAAATTGTTTATCTTGCTTTCAGCTCCCAGTTCGTAGCCATCATCGTCCTCTGTGGATGAAGTTTACTGTGTTATTGAGACTGTTTCAGTTTTAGTCTCTGAAAAGTAAGGTTTCAAAAGATTCACATGTATCTTCCTCTGTTTTTCCTTCTACCTGGTGTTTCAATCACATAGGTTCGATCACTTAACATCTCTGTTATCTAATAAGGACCTTGAAATTTGTTTGTAAGGGGAAATCTTAAGAGAATCCCAATACTAAAATTTCTCTTAGCCTTCTTGACTTATTTTCAGATTTTCTAAAAATTTTCTCTTCAATATTCATATTCCCCTTGGATTTGCTCTTGATTTTCTTCCCAATTTTCTGCGAGAATCTTCAGCAGCCCTCTTACTTCTCGACCAAAAATAATTTCATTAGGAGAATATCAAATGCTTTCTTGATAAGCATTCCTAACTTCAAACAACTTTAATGGTGAAACAGCATCCCATTCTCTTCCTGACTCGTGACAATACTTTGTTAACATGTTTTCAATGTCTGATGGAACCTTTCCAAGGCTCCGTGACTCTCTGGATGATAAGCAGTTGATAGCTGTTGCTACACCCCCTAACAAGTTCATCACATCCTGGAACAATTTTAAAGTAAAGTTCGTTCCTCTGTCACTTTGCACAATTTCTGGTATTCCAAACTTCGACAAAAACTCCACCAACTTCCCTGCAATTACCTTAGCACTTATACTTCTAACTGGTATTGCCTCAGGATATCTTGTCAAAGGATATGTTAAAGTTAACATATATTCATTTCCTTTCTTTGTTTATGGAAGCGGCCCTGCCACGTCTATAATCACCTTGCTAAACGGTTCTCCTCTAACTTCCATGGGATGAGGGGGCTTTCTGAACAGTTTCATTCGGTTTTCCAGCTACTTGGCGGGTGTGACATTCTCAACAAAACTTGTTTATATTTTTGTGAAGTCCATGCCATAAGAATTACTTCATAATCTTCTCAACAGTTTTCCTGATTCCCACATTGCTACTGCTACCACTTGCTTCCTCAGTGGGTACGGAATCAGAATTTGACGATATTCGCCCCATTCAGCATTTCCTGGTATATCTGCAGGTCTATGCTCCTCATTAGCAATCCTTCCCTTGGATGATAACAGGTGGGAGTTTGTTTTATCTCTTCTTGATCAACAACTCTGAAGAAAAAATCATGTGATGTATCCTTCTTCTGCAATTCCATTAGCTCCTCTCTAAGCACTTGACTAACTTCATGGGCTGAACTCCCAATATTTGCTAACTCAGCTACTGTGGTTTCACAACTATCTTCAGGAACACTTTGAATACTCTGAGTCTCTTCAAGACCCTTCAAGGTTCTTTTTCTTCTTGGGAAATCTCTTCGTTGTTAGCACTAGGGGAAACATCACTTTCCTGTAACAGCTCTTCTGACACACTGCTCTTCGTAGTTCGTTTCACCTGGTCACCTTTGACCACTTGACCAACAGGCTTGGCCTGTTGTTGTGTCTGATGACACTCCTGACTATAATGTCCTGCTCTCCCACATTTAAAGCAGACAACATAAGTCTTCTGTATTTATCTTGAGAAACTGGATGATGAGGATTTAACATTTGATTGCTGAGGTGTATTACCTTGCATTGTACTGGTAATATCAGTAGGATGATTTCCACTCAATTTGTTCCTGTAATTTGGATGAGACCTAATACCTGTGCATTGTTGGTTTCTTTTATTATTATACTTAACAATATAGTTCCTTTTACTACTGATTATATTGTAATTTTCACTCAGTGTAGCAGCTTTATCATGTTTCCTAATCTCTCTCTCTCTCTCTCTCTCTCTCTCTCTCTCTCTCTCTCTCTCTCTCTCTCTCAAACAGACTCTTATGTGTTCAGGAATTCCTCTGAGAAATTGTTCTAAACTACTAACTCATCAAGTTCGTCCACAGATTTAACTTTAGCAGCCTCCAACCATTATTTGAAACATCTCTTCACTTTGAAGGCATAATCCAAGAAAGTCATCTCATCCTTTCTTAAAGATTTGAATCTTTCATTATTATATTCAGAGGTATCTGGTAAACTAGTAGCACATTGTGTTTGGGTACCTTGTAATCTTTACACACTGATCAGCTGAAAAGGCTAAATAGGCACTTCTTCCTTTTCCTATGAGAACACTGTCACAATACTGACATCCCATACCTGAAGCCACTTTTTCAAAGTGATAAAAACTCATCTGGAGCTTCTTCTGTAAACTTGGACCTCGTGAACAACCCGAGACACGACCAGAACCTCCTGGAAACTTGGGGCGTGATCCAGGACCTCCTCACCCTTCCTGAGACGGACAGCAGCGGCAGGCAGTCGGAGATTAGCCTGTCAAGGGAAATCTTCCTCCGTCAGCTCCTCTCGGAGGTCCGAAGCCAGATCCTCGAGCCTTATACAATGCCGCTCAGGGACCTGATCAGGACAGCGCAGCAGCTGACGGACTCCACAAGGGCAGCGAAGCAGGCATCCACGCACGCACACCCCATCAGCTCCCTCCAGCCGGAGGAAAACACGGAGGAGGAGATAAGCTAGAACACCAGAGGCAGCCAACCTCCCACTACATTTAACATCCACCGGGCCCTTGCTATTTACAACCAGTGGTACAGCAAGGACACCCAGAACTGCCAACCCCTGCTTGTCTTCTTCCATCCAGAAAACGGGGAGGAGGCTTTCAACAGGAATAGGCTGGTCAGCAGAGGAATCTAGAGCCCAAAACCAGTAGGTTTGAGTACGCCCAACACTTCGCTCACTGGCAGGATGATGCTGGTCGACATGGGGCCACTTCTTCGTGTTACCCATCGAGGACCACAAATGTCCTCCATACCTGGCTGCCTTTCCCGACGGCCGCCAACATGTCCCCATCCTCTCCTATGGCACCAGTCTCCTGTCAATCTCCATCCTCGGCCGGAGGTACATTTCTGAACTTCATTCGCAGACGAGGACTCCCCACTCCCAGGGCGCCGACTTCCTCGACCACTTTGTTGGCTGTCGACGCAGGTCGCAAGTGTCTGCTTGATAACTCCATGCCAGTCCCTCCCGACGATGAGCCCTTTCGCCATCTGCTCCATAGCCCTGCACCAGTATGCCCAACTGCTGAAGGAGTTCCCTAACATCTTCAAACCTGAACATTACCCTCCCAAACAGGCAAGATCTCACTGCCTCTTTCACGGGGCCAAAATTTCTAAACTAGACCTTTGAAGTCCTACTTCCAGGTACCAGCTCCTCCAGAGGGCATCCCCAAAATCACATCATCACGCCCCTTCGGGTCTTATGTCATCGCTTTCTCCACCTTGGCCTGAGGGAACATGGGGGCACCTTCCAGAGACTGAGACAGCATCCTGGGGGACCTGAACTTCTGTGTCTGTTACCCAAGATCTTCATTCTGATTTTTTCCAGATCCCCAAAGAGCAACTGCAGCACATCTGAAAGATCCTTCAGCACCTGCAGGAGAACGCCTCATCATCAGGTTTTGATAAATGCACCTTCGCCTTCGAAAAGCTGACTTCCAGATCACTCTTATCCCCAGAGGGCGTCCATCCACTGAACATCGAAGGTCACAGCCATTTTCTCTAAGTTCCTCACCTCTACCTCCATCAAGGCAATGCAAGAATAACTATGATGTTCAACTATTACAGGAGGTTCATCCCCTGAGTCGCACCACCATGGCCCCCTAAACGGAGATCCCGAAGTCCTTAGTTTTTGTTCCACGGAACCTGACCAAGCAGTAGGCCTTCTACCTGATGAAGGTACCTGGTTGTCACCAAGGCAATCTCTTGGCCCACCAGAACCCCCTTCAGCTGATACCTGGACTCGCCAGCAACCGCGCCTGTGGGGCCATCCTAAGCAGGTAGTCGCCGGAGAGCCCCCAGCTCATTGCCTCTTCAGCAAGCAGTTCATCCCCCATGGAGTCCCAGGTACAGCACCTTGACAGGGAATCTTCACAGTGTATTGGGCGGCACGTCATCAAAAACTCCTAACTGGTACCCTGGTCACAATTTCACGACCACCAGCCGCTGGTCCACGAACACAAAGCAAGGGACACTTTGTCTTCCAGGCAGCAGCAGCAATCAATCCTATTCACGGAGTTCACCTGCACAATCAGATACCCCAGGCAAAGAATGTTAAAGCAGACTCCTATTTCTGGGATCAGCCCAAGTTTAGCAGCTAATCGACAATTAATTCGAATGGCAGCAGACCACCGACCCAGAGTTGAAAATAACACACCACCATCATGTTCTTAGCGGAAGGATTATGAAACTTGCCCCTGTGGTCCAGAAAACTTTAGCGCGATTTAAAGCACCGCCAAGTCACCCCTTAAACTCCAAGCCCCGCCGCCATCTGGGTGTTTGAAAAAATCCATAAATGAAATCAAGCAGGTCAATGCAAACTAAGTATGGCAGAGAAGTTCGTCTGGCACGGTATAAATTACGCGATGAAATATTTACAATGCTCCGGTGTAAATAAATGGTACATGGCAAACGCAACGGGTGGGAAAATATCCAGCCAGTAGGTAGTTCGACACACAAAAATAGACGTGGTGGACTTCTTCTCCAATCAGGCGGGGCCAGATATCTCCTGACGATTTCCGTGACCGCTTACCATGGCCTCTAACTTACACCATGTATCAATAAGCCAGTGCCGAGGCCCTCTCCAGCTGTCAGCCGTTCGTGAAAACCTCTGTGGGTCCTGCCTTCCTGTCCAGCTGTGGTCCGCCTGGCACACCTGCAGGGACGCCGTTACCACACTAAATGCCTACAACCAGATCGCCAACGATTAATGGAGCGGTGACCAGGTCCCTGAATTTACGTTAAAAGTAATCGCTTCACCGCCGAGGATTGAAGTACCAGAGAGATGGGGCAAATCGACTGGGCTGAGGAAATCATAATGCAACAAATTTTAGGAAAGTAATACGGAAAGAATTACAGTCCCGGCGAACTTTTGGGTAGGAGATACAACAAGTTCTGACAGTCCAGAGGCTCCAGAACCAGTTTTGGAAGTTCGCCCTCTGCTAGCAGACGTAATCGGAATAGGGACAACACCAGCTCACGTTTCCCAGCCTCTCCTCCACCACCCACGCCAATTGAACGAACGACGCATATTCTTTCCTCTGAACCAGGCTTTATGCACGCGCTCTTCCAATGCATGCAGCAGAACACCAAATCATTCTGGCTGGCCGCATGGGAAGGACGATTGGCGTTTGTTTTCTGCAAGCCTGTCCTTGCTGGAGGAAATTGTCGACGATACCACTTATCTGAACTGATGACCATTGCCCCTAAAACAAGCCAGCCTGCAACACAAAAGAAAGTCACAGACTACCTTTTAGAAGACCCAGGCAACGCCTAAGCCACGTCCCGGGCCAAACCACACAACAATTCTAACTTCACGAGCAAGTAATCATTCCAGCGGCCCAGCAGATCTGATGTTTAACTAAATGATGTTACTTCAACAACCATTATCATTAAACATAAGCATTGAAAAAAGTAAACTCAACGGGTTTCCTGTGATGAACTACCCATTTTTACGGCAACTCTCCTACAAGTAGGTCAAATAAATATACATTTTTATCTATATAAATACGTATCTGTTACAATTTATTTATATATGTTTATATTTTTATGTGTGTCAGAGTATTATTGTGTCAATTACTTGTAATACTGATCTTTTATGTTATCGATTTGCCTTCCGAATTTATAATTGAGGCAAAATGACCTCAGATCACCTTATCCTATTGTATTCAATCTTCTATGACATCCACACGCCGTTTTATAAATCGGCCTGATTTCCTAATAAAACCAGCAGTACATGTCCATCTGCTCATGTTTTTGCATACAAATAGGGCTCAGACATAAGCAGCATTTGGTCTTAATCTGAACATAAACCGGATTCAGCTACACTATAATTCTTGTACCTCTCCTAACTTTTTATCTGTTCCACCAGAGTCCATCAATGCTTGTATTACAATACATTTCACTTGTGCTTGAATCATATTACTAGGCACTTCACCACCCCAGGCTAAGGCTAAAGCAAGCCACTGAGTTTTGGTAAGGCTGGATTCAGACAGATCTTATCTACTCCACCAGAGTCCATCAATGCTTGTATTGCAATACATTTCACTTGTGCTTTAATCATATTACTAGTCACTTCACCATCCCAGGCTAAGGCTAAAGTAAGCCATTGAGTTTTAGTAAGGCTGGATTCAGACAGATCTTGAATGGACACGGCTGGTCCTTCTCTAACCTTCAACCAACCATTTTCTCTGCAGTTATTAACTAAATAAGGTTTCTTAACTAAATGGCCCTTATCGGTCTCCTATCAAATATATGTAACACCACCACCAGTATAAACCAGGCGATGGTCGAAGGTCCGTTAGTCCACCAATTTTTTCTTGTTGTGAAGTGTTCCACGGACCTGTAATCAGACCCTTACCAATCCATTCTAAAATGGCAAATTACAGCCAGTAAACACCCCATAAAAATACCAACGCAACGTACCTAGGGGTGTTTACTGAACACAATTTTGCCGTATTAACCATGCGTATGTGCAGGGTCTCAGGGGGGTGGGGGGCGATTGCCTCGGAATGCCGGTAAAAACCACGACTAATCGGACCTTGGACTATCGAAATTTTCGGGCTATCGGAGCGCTCAGACTATCCGGATATCGTTTATGTAACTGGTTTCATGCATCGTACAGTAAGGTGGCAACAATGTTCATCTGAACATGAAATCTTAGAGGATTTGTCTCTCTTTCTCTCTCTCTCTCTCTCTCTTGCGGTCCCTCATACATATACAGACAGGGAGGGTTCTTATTAAGTCCATATAACTGTGACAATTAAGCAGTCAAAATCGAAAAGCTGGAATAAGTACCAAAATCTATATTGCAAATTCCCAAAATCACCCTACAAATGTTTCTTTGACGCCGATTAAGGAGGGCTGACTAACAAGATCTTACGCTAAAGGAAAAATGTCTTCGCTTAGAAGATGTGTATGATTATGTAACCTGTCAAGCTACTCAGCATGAAATAAAACTATTTAAGCACAAGACATTTTTTTCAGCTGGGGATTGCTTCTTGTAATTACCCCTAGGCAATTAAGAGATCAACTTGCTGCGTAATATGTAACTCACGATATAAATATAATTATTTATTTTGCTTGTCTTGAGTCTTGAGTTTGGTTCCCTCTGAACTAGTTTCAGCACATTTTCTGTATGCCCAACCTTATCCAAGAAAAGAAAGGAAAAACTCACAGTGAGGCTGGGAAGGCCGACATTCCAACGATTTTTATCCAAGTGACCATTCGATAAATGAGATTTTTTTTTAAGCTAATGGTAGTAAACCCTTTATTTACACATTATAAAAGGCATTTATTATTGTTACGTTACTAAATGACCTCAAAAGTCTTTAGATTAGCTACAAATTGCTAAATTGACAAATAACTAGATGTTTGTGCTAGAAATTATGCTTGAGGAACATGGTGGGTGGTGGGAGAGCAAAGGTGTTTTGTTTTTGTTGGCTGAATTCCTAACATAATTCTATGATGCTAAATAACAGCCATGACACAAAATCCGATATTTGAGCGATATCTAGTGAGTTGTGAGGAGTAGGTGGGTGGAGGCTTGGCTGGGGATCCTGCTGTTATTTACATGGGGGGCAAGGGGAGGGGTGTATTTTTTTTATTTTTTATTTTGGAGTTCTAACATAATGCTACAATGCAAAATAACAATCTGAGCACAAAAATCTGATATCTGAGCGAT
>NC_089763.1:6928220-6956084 GCF_040412425.1 Macrobrachium rosenbergii | reverse complement strand
TTAAACTATCAAAAGAAAATTTAAAAGAAATCTCAATAAATGAAACCAAGTATGCAATGTTAAATTAAGTATGCAATGTTAAATTAAGTATGCAATGTTAAATACCAAGAAATATTTTACAATGCTTTGTAAATAAATGTTACATCAAAACATAAAAAAATTGAAAATATAAAGAAATTGTAAATAGAAAAACACACAAAAATACACATAAGATTTATCAATAATGATTTCCACTTGTTCAAAATTTCCTAACTTATCATACCAAACTTCCTAACTTATCATACCATAACTTCCTAACTTATCATACCATGGTATCAATAAGTAAAATTTCACGTTACCTTACACAACTTTGTGAAAACCTTGTAAATCACTTGCTGCAGCTGGGTTACACAATACACACTTTTTTTACCAGGCGCCGTTACAACTAAATAACTTTGCTAAATTCAGATCTCAAAAGTTAATGTTAAAATTGACCACAAAAATTACGTTAAAAGTAATCTCTTCCTAATTAGGAAATGAGAGAGAGAGAGAGAGAGATGGAACCAAATAGACAGGTCTCAGAAATCAGAATGAAACAAATTTTAGGATTCCAGTAACAGTGAAACAATTACGTGATGTCATTAAAGCATTTTGGGTGCGAGATACTAAAGTTCTAGAAGCATGGAGGTGACGTCATTAAAGCGTTTTGGGTGCGAGATACAATGGAGAGAAGCTTCTAGAAGGAAAGTTACGTCATCCCAGCAAAACGTTTTGAATGCAATCTTACAAAAAATGACGTAATTGATCAGGACATGTATTCTTTCTCTCCAAGTGGCATACGTGACTTGAACATGCAACAACATGAAATCACTCGTCTTGAGCCCGTATGGGACGAATCGGCGTTTGTTTTCGCAAGCTTTCATCACTAACCCCAAAACAAAGCGCTCGCTCTTATCTGAACTGATGACAATTGAAATGAAACAAGCCCTGGTGGACACACACACGTGTTCACATACTACGCTTTTACCAAGAAAGATCTTCGTTCTAAATTACGTTACTATTAAAATTGTAATAATAATTCTAAATTATGCTATCAAGTAACTTAATCAAGTTCTTTTGAGATCTGATGCCAAACTAAATGTCACTTCAACAACCATTATCATTACATAAACACATGAAAAAATAAATATGTCAAAATTATAGGAGGATATAATGTACAAAGGCAACATCATGAATATATATATATATATATATATATATATATATATATATATATATATAAAAAAAAAAATAAGCATATATATATATATGACTAACGAGAGGTGACAAACAAAGGATAGGAGCAGAACAAATATATATATATATATAAAATTAATATATAGACACAGACTAAC
This sequence comes from Macrobrachium rosenbergii, assembly GCF_040412425.1. Classification (NCBI taxonomy): domain Eukaryota; kingdom Metazoa; phylum Arthropoda; class Malacostraca; order Decapoda; family Palaemonidae; genus Macrobrachium; species Macrobrachium rosenbergii. The sequence goes on along the minus strand of NC_089763.1, from coordinate 6,954,711 downwards.
TGACACAACCCAGTGCTGCTCGGGAAAATTGGAATGAAAACCGAGTAAACTCCTCTCTCTCTCTCTCTCCCCTCTGTCTGTCTGTCTGTCTCTCTCTCTGTCTTCTTTCCTCTTTCTCATCCCTACACCCTCTCTGATGCGACATTCTGTCTTAAAAGAGACAATTCTCTCTTCTTGGTCTGAGAGAATCTACCTGATATCACGTTGCTATTTACAATTAGCAAAATAAATATAGCTAGAAGTGTTTGTGAACTGTGGGTGATTAGATTAATATCAGAATAGCAACCTCCTAAAGCGTCGACTAAGTTGTTTTTTCAAATTATTAAAAATGAACATCATGGAAGCATCTAACAGTACAGTGGCAAAATCACTGAGAAATCTTGTGTGCCTAGAAGTGATACAATATGATGACTTTGGCAAATAGAGAACTTGGCTTGCTTATCGTGGAGATCAAGACAACTACTCCGACAAAAAAGAAACGAAGACAGATTCACAGACATATTGAAAATATCATCCTTCAAACTGGACCAAATCTGGTAGAAAATATAATGAAAATTATTGAAGGGATACCAATGAAAGTTCAAGTTATCAAAATTACTTATAAGAGAAAATCTACAAAAATCAACAGATGTCCAACAAAGAAAAATTAATATGGTGAATTTAGTTAATATATTGATTGATGCAATCGGCAAACAAATGCCTAAAGCTTATAAACTATGTAGTGTGTGGTATAGCATTGTAAATCCACAAACCTGATTAGGAAATGTTATTATGCCATGTACCTACTCAACCTATATGAGCAGAAGTACAGCAAAATAAAAATAAGGACACAAGAATATTTTTGCTCAACATGTCTGTGTATGGATAGACAATGTTATTAAATCAAGACTTAATGTATAGATTGTGGAGGATGAAGAAGATGAAGAAGAGGAAGAAGAGGAAAATAGAAAAGAAGAAAATAGTACTTGAGATTGAAAAGAATAATGAAAACAAAGAACAGGATAAGAGTATGGATGCAGAGAAACTAATAGATTCTGCATATGAACAATACAGCAACATACATATGAAGAAATAAATTATGAAATATGATAAATCAAAATAAAATCCCAAAGAGGTTGTACCTGGATCTTCATACTGATGGGAAAGAGCAAGAAAAAAAGAAAAGAAAAATACAGTATGCACCTTTTGAAAAGAGGGAACTGCAGGTTTAAGGTGAAAGATGTTATTGCAGGCATCCCAAGATATGCCACAACAACGAGATCCGATGGCAAATGTGCATATCAAGATGGCTATGAGGTCGAATGCAGCGATCTACATCCAAAAAATATGTAAAATGGAGAGAAGGAAATGAATGTAGGTTTTAATAAAAAAATTTACATTATAGCATCCCAAAGAGAAAAATCAAAATCAAAATCAAACTATATAAAAAATCAAAGTAAAATGAAGCAAATAAAGAAAGGAACAAAGATCATGTGGGCTGAAGGCTAAAAGCAAGCCAACAACATATTATGAAATGTCAGCACCACGATATGAGGCATCAGCACCTAGATATGCACAAGGAACAAGCAGTGTATCTATGATGCTAGGGGATGGTGCAGATATGGAGATAAAACCTGGTATATGCAAAAAATGAATAAATATGAAGATGGAAGATCAAATATAATGGAAAATTGGATTTTTAATGTACAGATGGGCAAATGAAGAAAGAACAAAAATATCAGAACAGAAAGAGACATGGAAAATCTTTACATTACCCATATTAGGTAATGGGTCCGATAATACGGCAAACCATCATAGTGATGAATGCGCAGGGTTTAGTTTCGAGTAACTCAAAAGAAAGATAGAGTTCTTAGAAGAACCAACTCAAAAATGAAAAAAATAGAAATAATGAATATAAGTGAAACCTGGTATTCCCAAGACACTGTAATGATGACCAGATAAAGGGTTTCCAAACTTACAGATCAGATAGGAAAATAGAAATCAAGGTGGAACCATGATATATAGGAGAGACGCCAATCAAGGAAAAAAATCTGTGAGAAATATAGCAACACAGAATGTGAATTAATAGCAGTAGAATTTGAATCTGAAAATTAGTGAACATTGTAATATACAGACCCCTAATACTAAAGAGTTTGACATATTAATTGACAAATTGATGATATATGTAGAAATCACAAGGACTAGACTATACTCCTATCCGAGACTTTAACTTTCCTTTCGTAGAATGGAAAGAACGAATATGAGACTGTGGTTGTATTTATACATATAAAAAGAGAGCAAAAGTAGTGCAGAAGATAAGAGGCAATTTCAAAAACCTATTAGATATGCTACTAGAACATAACATTCAGCAAATAAATCACCTGCCAACAAGAAAGGATAATATTTTAGACCTAGTATTTGTGAACGAGGTGAACTATGTTAAAGAAATAATAGTGTATAATACGAGTATTTTGGACCATAATGTCATAGAACTAACAGTCCATTCCAAAGCACATGAAAACAGAGATAAAGCAAGAGACAAAAAATGGGAAGGATATGGAAAATATAATTTCTATAGTAAGAATATAAATTGGTCAAAAATAAATGAAGAATTAAACAAAGAATGGGAAAACATATTCGTAAGTGATAATATGCAGGTAAATACAGATATAATATATAAAATATTAGAGGAAATAGTGGAAAAATATATACTGAAGAAAAAAAGTAAACATCAGTCACGAATACCAAGAGACAGAAGGATCTTGTTCCAGAAAATCAGAAAGTGGAAAAAAGGTCTTGTAAAAGAAAAGTATGCATGGAAAGTGATGGAACTAAAAAGTAAGATAGAAAATGCAGAACCAAAGATTATACAGTCAAAAGAAAATGAAAAATGGGACCTAGAAGAAAAGACCCTACAAAATATTGAACAAAACCCTAAAAACTTTTATTCATATGCAAAAAGATGAATAAAATAAGAGTAGAAATAGGCCCTCTAAGAATTGAAGGGCAATTAACGAATGAAAAAAAGGAAATATGTAATATATTAGCAGAAAGATATAAGAGTGAATTTACACCTAGAATTGATAATGAAGAAAATGATATAGAAATAAGAGATGAAAATATTGAATATTTATCGGACATAGATATTACGCCAAGCCGATATTGTGCAGGCTATTAATGAAATTAAAATGGATCAGCAGCAGGACCAGACGGCGTACCTGCCATATTGTTAAAGAAAGTGGTTCATTCAATCGCAAACCTGCTCGCAATATTATTGAGACAAAGTATAGATACAGGCAAGATTTATGATGAGCATAAAATAGCATATATTACTCCTACTTTCAAAAAGTGGTTCAAGACTAGAGGCAAGTAATTATAGGCCTGTGAGTCTGACATCTCATATTATGAAAGTTTATGAAAGGGTAATGAAAAAAATATATAATGAAAGATTTAATGAAAAATAGATTGTTCAATATAGGACAACATGGTTTTGTACCCGGAAAAAGTACACAAACCCAACTGTTAGTTGACCATGAAAGTATATATAAAAATATGATAAATGAAAAAAATACAGAAGTGGTTTACCTAGACTTTGCAAAAGCTTTTGACAAGGTAGACCATAATATATTAGCGAAAAAAAAAATAGAAAACATAACATTGTGGACAAAGTAGGAAGAGGGATAAAAGAATTTTTGTAAAACAGAAAACAGATAGTGATTGCAAACGATGAGAAATCGGATGAAGGTACGGTAATATCCGGTGTGCCATAAGGTACGGTGTTAGTTGCATTGATGTTTGTGATTATGATTGCAGACATAGACAATAATGTTAAGTACTCGGTAGTGAGAAGTTTCGCAGATGACACAAGAATAAGTAGAGAAATTGCTTGTGATGAAGACAGGAACTCGCTACAAAGAGACCTAAACAAAATATATAAATGGGCAGAGATAAATAGGATGGTATTTAACTCTGATAAATTTGAACCTATAAACTATGGTGATAAAGAAGGAATGCTATATGCATATAAAGGATCTAATAACGAGGCAATCACAAATAAGGATGCAGTTAAAAACCTTGTGTGATGTTGAATAGGAATATGTTATGCAATGATCAAATAGCAATACTATTGCCAAATTGCAAAGCAGAAATGGGAATGTTGTTCCGGCACTTCAAAACAAGAAAACCCAAACACATGATTATGCTTTATAAAACGACCTACGTTGTAGTCCACTTGAATATTGCAATATAATATGGTACCCAAACTACCAAAAGGATATTGCAAAAATAGAGAGTGTACAAAGGTCATTTACAGCTAGAATAGAAGAAGTTAAGGACCTTGACTACTGGGAAAGACAACAATTCTTAAATTTATATAGTCTTGAAAGGAGAAGAGAACGCTACATGGTAATCCAAGCATGGAAACAGATAGAAGGAATTACCAAAAACATCATGGAGCTAAAAATATCAGAAAGAGCAAGTAGAGATAGATTAATAGTGCCCAAAACTATACCGGGAAAACTAAGGAAAGCACACAAGACATTAATCCACCACGCACCAGCATCGATAATGCAGCATCTATTTAATGCGCTACCAGCTCATCTGAGGAACATAATAGGAGTGAGTGTAGATGTGTTTAAGAATAAGCTCAACAAATATCTAAGATGCATCCCAGACCATCCAAGATTGGAAGATGCAAAATATACCGGAAGATGCATTAGCAATTCTCCGGTAGACATCAGAGGTGCCTCACACTGAGGGACCTGGGGCAACCCGAACGAACTGTAAGGTCTGTAAGGTAAGGTCTCCTCTCTCTCTCTCTCTCTCTCTCTCTCTCTCTCTCCCTTTTATGTTGAGATAGTTGCTTCAATTACATTGCCCAGCATTTTTGACATATTATATTCCACCACGTCTCACCCCCTTCCTAACGGGGCCGAACTTGGACTTAAAGGGCATCGGAAGTGTTATTATTCATCTCAGCAACCTTGAAAACTATGAATTAGACATTAATATCCTTATTTTTTGGTTATTTGTACATTTAACCACCTTCCCACCCCTTCTCACCCCTCTTCCTATCGGAGCTGAACTATTACTTTCAGGGAATTGGGAGTGTCACTATTCCTCTCAGCAACCTCAAAAACTATGGATTAGACACTAATATCTGTGGTTTTTGGTTATTTTTACATGTCACCCCCCTTTCCTATTGCAGTTGAACTTCAATTTGGACTTGGACTTGAAGGGCATCAGGAGTGTCACTATTCATGTCAGTGATCTTGAGAACAATGGATTATACACCAATATCTGTTGTTTTTGGCTATTTTTACATGTCATCCCCTTCCCATTCCTTCTCACCTCCCTTCCTATCGGGGCTGAACTTGGACTTGAAAGCATTGGGAATGTCACTATTTATCTCAACGATCTCAAAACTATGTATAAGACACTGCTATCTGTCATTTTTGTTTATTTTTCCATGTCACCCTTTTGTCACCCCATTGAAGCCTCCTATCGGGGCTGAACTTGGAATTAAAATGCAAGTTAGTGTCATTATTCATCTCAGTGGCCTTAAAACTGTGGATTAGACAATAAATATCAGTTGATCCCCCTTCATATCAGGGCTGAACTTGAACTTAAAGGGCATTGGGAGTGTCACTATTCATCTCAGTGATCCCAAAAATGGATTAGACAAATATCTATCGTTTTAGATTATTTTACATGTCACCCCCTTCCCACCTCCTCATCCTCCTCCCTATCAGGGAGTGACTTTGGAATTAAAAGGCATCCAGAGTGTCACTGTTCATCTTAGCAACCTCAAAAACTGTGGATTAGACACTAATACCTGTCATTTTCCGTTATTTTTACATGTCACCTCCTTCTCACCCCCCTCCCTGTTGGGGCTGAATTTGGACTTAAGGGGCATCGGGAGCATCACTGTTCATCTCAGCGACCAGGAGAACTGTGGATTAGACACTAACGGAATCGTTTTGGTTCACCCTTCCCACCCTCTCACTAAACACTCCTAGGGCTGAATTCGGATTTGAAGGGCATTGAGAAATCACTCTGCAGTCTCAGTGACCTTAAAAACTATGGAAAAGACATTAATAAATGTTGTTTTTAGTTATTTTTACATGTCAAATGGTTCCACCCCCTTCTCACCACCCTCCCTATGAGGGCTTAATTTGGGCTTAAAGGGCATCGGGAGTGTCACTTTTCTCCTCAGCGACCTCAGAAACTATGGATTAAATGCTAATATCTGTTGTTATTTTTACATGTCACACCCTTCCCACTCCTTCTCACCTCCTCCCTATTGGGGCTGAATTTGGACTTAAAGGGCATCAGGAATGTCACTAATTATCTCAGTGACCTGGAAAACTATGCATTGGAACTAATATCTGTCATTTTCGGTTATTTTTCTGTCACCCCCTTCCCATCCACTTCTCACCTCCCTCTCTACCTGTGCTAAGGCAAAGGCAAAGGCAAATTTTATTCTATCGACCCCTTCCGAGTATGAGAATTACAAAATTACACAAATATATATATTTTACACAAAAACTACAAAAAGAAGAGACCAATAGATTACAACTATATTTATGTACATATTTTAGCAATTAAATATTTAAAGCATAAAAGGTATTCTGACAAAGGAAAGTACATACGTTGAAAATAATACCAGAATAATGAAAATCCTAGAAGTATTAAATCTAAACTAAAGACATTATAAGGTTAACAAACTTTGCAAGTCTTTTCAATTTCTCTAGCACTTGGTATTGAGGACAGATTAAATTTAAAAGTAGTAGGTCTTCTACAAAAAGTAGGGCTTAAGGTATCTCTCTTATTTCTCTAATCACAGGACAAACTAAAAACATAATGATATTCATCCCCAACTTCAGTGCTGTTGCATAGTCTGCAAGGGTGCTGATTCTCCTGCCCAGAATATCTTTCAGTTGCTACAGGAAGTTTATGGGTACCACACCTACATTTACTAAGGGCAATTCTTTCTGGTATATCTAAATTTATAATATACTTTTCTTGGCCAAATTCAGTCTTAAAAGTTTATAATTACTACACAATATATTTCTTTTTGTACTTCTGCATGCCACTGTTGTCTCTCTATATCATTGAGTTTCATTTCTAGGCTATTTATTATCCACGTGATTGAAATTTTCTGGATGTTCCCATATATTTGACATACCACATGAATCAAGGATAGTTTTAATTTTATGGATCCAACTAGACTTATAGTCATTCGACTCGCACAGAATTCTAAGAAAACGATAAAAACATTTGACAATTTAGACGCCTTTGATTTTACAATTCTCAACCAAAAATCCAATCATCCGTTTGCAAAATAGATATTTCAATTTTTCCAATCTGCCAAGATCCCCATATACCATGCAGTTTGCTGTTCGCTTGTTGACACAGAGCTGATTTTTCATGAACTTCTTGTGAAATGTTTCAACATGATCTAGTTTGTGGTAACCCCATATTTCACAACCGTAAGTCAAAATTGGTACGACTAGAGCATCGAATAGATCACAGTTGATATCAATGGGTAATTCAAGTTTTTTACATTTAATTAACATACTAAATAATGCTCTACGTGCTTGAATGACTTGTTTCTTAATAGCTTTATCCATTTTACCATTATAATTAAACGTAGTACCAAGGTAAACATAATCATCTACAATTTCGATGCTCCTCACCATATTTAAAATTCAGGACATTTCTAACTTTTCCTCTAGAAAATACAACTACTTTAGTTTTTGAAACATTAATTTGGAAGTTTCCAAGTATCACAATATTCTTTTACTTTGTTTAAGGCATTTTGTAGTTCCTTTGGGGATTCAGCCATTACAATAGTATCATCAGCATAAAGTAAAACATAAATACAAAAAACATTTCTATATCAGTACTACTTAATTTTTCATTTATTTCCTGGAACACATATCCATCCCATTATACCCCCTGCAAGAGAAAACTCAAAATCATTTAGGTAGATGGCAAAAAGTAATGGGGAAAGATTCTCACCTTGTCTTACACCTATGTTACATTCGAAAAAGTTAGTAATTTTGTGATTCTGCTTTCACACAGGATTTTGCATTATTATACATATTATATATGACAGCCATACTATTACCGTTAATGCCATGTGAGATTACTTTTCCTGACAAGGACGACCTGTCAACCAAATCAAATGCTTTTCAATCAACGAACAAACAGTATATTCTCTTTTTTCGATGGAGATAGAAATTAACAAGTGAATGTAATACAAAAATATGATCTAGAGTACTATATCCCTCCCTGAAACCAGCCTGCTCCTCACCAAGTTGACCAGTGCTGTCAATATAATCAGTCAACCTTTTATTGATACAAGCAGTAAAAAGCTTCGCTACACAGCTCAGTAGTGTGATACCCTATAGTTATCTGGGTCGTCAGGTGATCCTTTTTTCTTAAATATGGGTTTTATTATCCCTATACACCAATGATATGGAACAATTGAGAGATCAACACTATGTTGAAAATTTTGCATATCACATTTAGCATATCATGAGGGCAGTTTTAAAGAACTCATTTATAATATTATCAATACCACATGCTTTTCTACTCTTAAGTTTTTTATTTGAATTTGTATCTCATCTACTGTAAAAACTCTATTTAATTCTTCGTTACCTAACTGGTTAATAATGCTTTGGGTCGAAATTATCAGGATGTTCACTCTCATCAGGTTCAACATTACCTGACTGAGTTTAGCAAAATAATCTCGAAATGTTTTAAGTGCAATTTTACAAATCAGCTCACTCTTATCAGTATTCTTTAACAAATCCCAATAATCCTTACTATTACTTTTTCAGATTTCTAACATTTCTAAGAAATTTTTTCTGAAAGATTTCTTAGCTTTATTAATTATTCTCTATATGTTTTAGCTCTAGCTTTCAGTTCGTTTCTAGCTTCATTTGTTTTGATTTTCTTAAGCCTGTGTTTTACTTTCATATATTCAGTTCTTTTTATTAGAACAGTCTTTGTCAAACCATGGTTTGCTAACCTTTTTGCAATCCCCAGTTTTAGGTTTATTTTTATAAACTTATTTACAAATGCCAATGTGTTTGGCAGGTCAATATATAATTTTCCTAAATCTTTTACAATATCATCCATAATATTCTGGGTTACATTCAAAGGGTTCAGTGAATCTAATTTTGGTCTAATAAGTTAATATCTCTAGTATTGAATGCTTCCATATATTCATTTTTATGTCATTTGTCCATTTTGTTTTAAGTTCTTCATATTCAAAGTTATTCATATCATGGGTTTCTTACTATCTAAATCTAAATCTTCTTCCTTCTGTATTTCCGGTGGTCTCATATTACAAGTCTCTTCCAAACGTAATACCAGAGAGGGCTGAGTGAGTATCGGACAGACACCTGTCATATTGCTCAACATTAAAATCCGTCATGCTACTCATAAGTTTAGGAGAAACAATAAAATAGTCAATACAGCTTTTACGTTAGCTGTGAAACAAGTGAAATCCCCACGCCACTGTCCCTCCAAATCTCCCGTTAACTACCTTAACGTCAAGCATTTTACACAGTTCAATTAAGTTACGACCATGGTTATTAGTAATTACATCACTGTTATAGCGATCTGTGCTAAGACCAAGAGCTTCTAATTCCTTTGGAGCTAAACAGACATTCAGCAATAAAATCATTTAAATCGATATTTTGCAAAGGGTCATTCTATAAAGTCATTAAGTAAGCCTATTCTTTGAGTTAAAATCACCAGCTAATATAATTGGTAACTCATATTTTACATTCAAGTTCATAAGATCATCAGCAATAACATCAAAGATATTAGATGAACAATAAGGTGATCCCTCGTGTGGAATATACAAGGCACAAATAATAATATCATTCTGTGTTTCCCTACAATGAAATCTTACACATAATAAAGAATCAGACACTGTGTCTTCGATCAATGTAACATATTTTTCTCTATCTCTTCTAATTAACATACAGATTCCATGTATACCTCCATACGGAAGAGTAATATCATTTTTTCTTAATAAAATGCGAGTACCCAGGGAACAAGTCATCGTCTATATAATGACATTTAGTTTCAGATAAACAAATAAAATCAAAATCTTGTATAAATATCTCAAGTATACCAAATTTGGCTTTACTGTGTAGTCCATTAACATTCAAACTAGCTATCTTCAGCTCAGAGAATGACTTATATTTTGCATAGTTTTATCCAAGTTATCTTTGTTGGTATCAATTCCATTTCACTGTCCTGTCTCGTTTCCGTATCCGTTTCATTTATGAAGGGGTCGCACCTCTCCTATGTAAACTGTAGAGTTAGCCGTGACTGTTCACCTTATCTTCTTTCCATCCTATCTTATAAAGATCCTCAGGGAATTTACTCTGACTCTTCTACCGTCCTCTCCACTTGCACTTTTTCTACAGCAAAAATTGTACCATCCAAACTGTATGCCCGAGCAATTCCTTCGTCATTTTTAAGGGCTTGTAGCATTTTGTTTCAAGTGGTGTAAGATCATCCGTGATGAAAACTTCGGTCCTTGGCGTCTACGCAGTCCACTTTTGTTTTTCATAAGTAAAAGCTTGTCTTCGCGCCTTACAAACCTTACAATAATTGGTTTGGTCGCTCTTCTGCTCGGCAACCGGTGGGCAATACTTATATCTGCTCGTGTGAAGGTTTTCACAGGTGGTTCCCTATCATCCTCAGGTTTAACAGCCTCATTCATGATGTTCACAGCTAGTGCGGTTGTATCTTCTGCTTTATCTTCAGGGACACCATGAATTCTAATATTTTCCTTCCTGGAGTACTGCTCGAGAGCATCATGATTATATGCATTTCCTTGTATGTTCTTTTTCATTTTTTCTGTCTCTGATTGCTTGTTGAAAAGAATAAGGGGGCCTAATACGTGAACAACAGCAGTGACAATGTCGTTGATGCATTGTTTTGGCATTCCATCTGCTTCTCTGTCTGGGATTCTCTGCATAGCATCATCCACTGCCTGTCAGAGAGGTAAGTTCAGGTTTTGGTTCCTCATTGATATGGGCGATTGCAGTCTTCAGAGCTTTAATCAATTCAGATTTATTCATTTTCTTGATGTCACCATCTTCTAAATCCTTCACTTCAGCTATTCTATCGAGGGTAGCCATATCGTGAGATTACTTCTTAGGAGTGAAAAAATATTATTTTCTGTACGTTTTCTATGAATATTTATGTTTGAAAATGGGCTTTAGGTGCGATATTGAGCAGCAGTAAACAACTTGGTTACCATGGCAACCGGGGAAAAAAATCGAAAAGGGAGTATGGTAGTAAAATTTTCTTTGACTCATAAAACGCACAAAGAACCAATAGTACTCCACAAATCACTATTGCCACTCAATCCCGGCACTTCAATGGACATGCACAGCAATTACAAAAGCAAAATATCAGCTATATCTCACTTAAATCACACCCAGATCAGGAGCCCTCTTTGTTTACGTACAGCGGACTCCTCTTCTTCTTCTTCAGTGCTGAATTTGGATTTGAGGGCATCCAAAGTGTCACTATTCATCTCAGTGACCTCAAAAACTATGGATTAGACACTAACACCTGTAATTTTTAGTTATTTTTACATGTCACCCTTTCCCACGCCCTTTTCATCCCCTCACCAGTGGGGCTGAATTTGGGCTTAAAGGGCATCGTGAGTGTCACTATTCATCTCAGCAACCTTGAAAACTATAGATTAGACATTAATATCTGTTTTTAGGTAATTTTTACATTTCACTCCTTTGCATCCCTTTGGTGCCTGTGATGTCTTACCCCCACAGCATTTTTTCCCATATGCTAAGTCATATGTATACTAAGTTTAGTTAAAATTGCTCAATTCATTCCAGAGTGTATGTGGAACATACACACATACATACATCCATTTATACACACACACACACACACACACACACACACACACACACACATATATATATATATATATATATATATATATATATATATATATATATATATATATTAAAGAGAGTTTATAATCATACACACAGACACACACACACACACACACACACACACACACATATATATATATATATATATATATATATATATATATATATATATATATATATATATATATGTGTGTGTGTGTGTGTGTGTGTGTGTGTGTGTGTGTGTATGTATGTATGCATGTATGTATGTGTATAGGTGTATGCGTTTGTGTGAGTGCTAATGTATGTGTCTTTGTGAAAATGAGAGAATATATAAAATCTTTCGACTTGCATCTCATTGGTAAGAACAGGCATCATGTACACTAAGTAAAGGGAGAAGTACTTCCTCTGAAACAGCCCACTTCTAGGCCGTCGCTTCCTCTTACAACGCTTCGTTCAACAGCTGCAAATGGATATTTCATTAGATGACTCGAACTCGCATCCTGTGTTCCAAGAAGAGGCATCGGGCATCACCTCTCGGAAAAAGGGGCAAAGAAAGTTAGTGACGGAGAATCACCTAGAAAGGATTTCTAAGAGACTCCTATATGAGTTTCGAGATGCAGACGAATAAGGAGGTAATGAAAGTATGAGAATATTCATGAAATATAACGATAAGAATACAAAATAAGGGAAGAATCGTTATTTCCATGTAAAGCCATTATTTGGTGAATGCATAAAGAGTCGTATGATGATCATGAGAGCAATCTTCTTAAACAGTTTTCTTGGTGGGTTTACATATTTTTACGTGTTTTTCTACCGTTTGATTGTTTGTCTACGTACATATATGAACACATTGCTTTAGGTAAGGTATCACGTAAAATTCACTCCAGTTCTATCGATGAGGACTTTTGAAGAAACATTAATAACGAAAAGCATGAATTCTTCAGTACTATAGAGATGAATACTATGTTGGCGAGGTTTATAAAGAGAGAGAGAGAGAGAGAATTGTATTTCATGCCATGAAGATTTTAAACCACTAAGTTCTTGGACAATTTTTAGTTCGTAATTTTCCTCTGTGCATTCCGAATTCCGATTTAAAGAGGGAAAAGGAAATCGTACTTTTTTATGGTGATTATGAGCTGAGCTATTTATTAGCGACAAAATGAAGCTTTGCGCAGAATGACGGTGAATGGTAATGTGTCCTCGAGTGTAAATTGTCACCAGTATATGTAAAATTTAATGGCAATGTAAAGTTTCTCAGTAATTTATGTTCGAAAGTTGCTTACGCCTCCCTTCTTCAACTTACTCTTGTCTAGGTGACTAAACCACCTAAAAGAAAATAAAATAAAAGTTATCAATATTTTCCCCTGCGTGATGTCAACAACATGCAAGGACATGTATAAGTTTTGTACATAAAGAATATTGACGATTGAAGATACAACAGACTAACATGTATTAGCTATTTGAGAAAATATTAGGAAATAAAACTCAATAGCAATTTTGCCCGGTCTGATAACTCCACATTCGAATATATTTTGTTTTATCCTTAAGAATTCTTCCCTTCTCCCTTGTCTCAAGAATCCCGGAGAAGATGAATCCAGAGTTATGGCCCATTTATAAATGACCCTTATATCGAAGTTTTCCTTTGGTTTACGAGAAAGCAAGGCCCATATCTTCAGTAGCTGTCAGACCAAGCAATGCACAATTTTGTAAAGGACTCCAAAGAGGCAATATTATTTTCAGAGAAACCGCGTTGCCGAAGGAATAAAGTTTTTCTCTAATGGAATACTTGGCTTTTCAGCGATTCGTTTCTTCGGTTATTTCATGGGTGGCTGGTCAAAGTTTTTAAAATACGGATATGGATATGTCCTAAAGTTGCCATATAGGTTCAAAGCGATAATAGTTTATGGAAGTTTCGCTCCGAATATAGATACGGTAAATATTAAGATTCTGACTTTCAGTTCAAGTGAAAGTTCGGGTAAAGGAAAAATGAGCTAGTCGGTTGATCACAAGAGCAAAGGTCAAATAGACATCCAGGGTGGAGACCTTCCTTACCCTTGGTCCCAAGACCAAAGTAAATAGAGCGGCGGGAGACCGACTCCTGTGAGAAAGGAGTTTATAACAGTCGGGAAAAACACGAGGAAAGAAAATTCAAACGCTTTGGAGTAGAGAGGAAAATCAGTAATAAAACAAGCTGGTTCAGATGCGACCCTTTCGAGAGGGAAGACAAAAAATAATGAGAGTAATATTACAGACAGGGTCAAAGAAGTCCCGTGTAGAAAGATATACGTCATCTAAACGAAACATCTAGTTTCTTACTGGAAAATTCAGCAATCTACAACATGCAGTAAGCCTAATTCCTCGATAATTTAGAAGCAATCAAGAATGCTGATATATTGGGATCAAGAACTCAAAAAGAATGAAACAAACGCGAAATTGGACCAAGTCTTGCCTTAAGAGGAAGCGAGGAAACACTCTACGGTCTTGAAATAAATAAGTGTACAAAAAAGTATGAACATCAAATATGACTGAATTACAGATATGAATTTATGAAAGAGTATTGCACTAAATATAAATATAAATTTTAAAAGGGTACCCCTATAACTAATGATATAAAAAATATGAAGTAAAGGTTCAACTGAGATGCGAAAAAATAGGCTCATTTGTATAAAAACAGTTCCTAATGGTGATTAGGAATTGAGGGAGGCTCAACGCTTCCCTGATAATCCATTCGACTATAAATTACGAGAAGGCGAGGGTAGGTGTCACTAATGTTGCTTTATACTATTTGCTTTCGGATATACGATGCTATCCATTGCCAGTCTCCCTGTAGCTGGGCATGTTTCCTTGCGAATTGTCATTACACCTATTTGCCCCTTATTTCGGAACTGCAATTCAATTTTTTTTTTTAAGTGGGTTATAATGACAAAATCTGAAGCATTCAGTATTAGATAATATCTGGCTACGAGGAGAGAGTGAAAATATATTTTACTATTGTCCTTTTTTACAAACAAAGAAGAAGATCTTTTCTATATTCAAGATTGAATCAGCTACAGAACCATCCAATCTAGGAACTGAACATATAAGTCATTCTAAAATGACGGAACATCTTTAACCTTTGACCTTCAACTTGACAATCACTTCCTATGCAGGCACCTTGTTTTTTATTTGTCGATTTTCAAAAACATTTTTATCCATTATTTAATCGGCTATATGGTTATTTATTTAAGCAATTCTTATCTACCTATTTTACAATCACATATTTTCTCATTGTATTCCATATGTCTTAAAAATAAGTGATTTTGATAGTTTTTATTCGGGAATATCTATTTTTTACATAGTCTATTGAACAAACTGCTTACATGTAATTGCACAAACAATCACGTGATTTACGGAGCAAATTATCCAGAACAAAAATGATTCTAAAGCGAACAGGATAAATATTGACTTTGCAAAGCACAAAAATCGATGCAAACAACTTCAAACCAAGCAGCATTTTATCCTTTATCCATGCAATTTGTATTGCGTGCATTTTGCAAATCGCTGTTTACCATACAGTTACAGTATAAATTTGCTGTTCATTTCCCTGGTGATGGCTGGGAAATCCTATAATGTATTCATGAAAAAGGCGCTAAATAAAATTTCGTTAGAGATTAACGAAAATGCAACAGCAATATTTCTTCAGATTAAAGGGTGAAATGTTCTAGTAATTTGGTTGACTTTGTGTTATTGGAAATGATCATTTATTTTATACTGAATATGTCTAGAAATAAAATCGCACATTAATGCAAATTTCAGAAGAGCTTGTCGTTAATATGTGATTTTCTTTCTTGATACGGTCCTGAATAACTCCATGCCATTCCTTCGGAATGCTTATGATGTTTGTCATATTATAAACCAGTATGGGGTTTCACACACACACATACAAACACAGACACACAATCTAGCTCTGTTTATTCGGTATTCATAACACCAATTTTTATGAAATTTCTTTGCATATCAAAACCTAAACGGTGAACAGTTTATTTTTAGGCTCCCATTTTTGAGGGAGCGAATTCCCCGAGCAGATCATCATATTGAGGAAATTCTCTCGCATCAGAGAAATCCCTGGACTGGATGTCGAGCAAAAAAGGTTTATTGGTCGGAAATGTTCTTCTAAAAACTAGTGAGGTGAATGAACACAGCATATCAACCGCCACGGTAGTTGGTGGTTAATAAAGGCCCGCAACTAGGGGTACACAAAAACCCAAATTTGGTCACTTATTACTCTGGAAATATTCAACTGACTGGGATGAAACTCTAGCTTTAGAGGTTTCCCACTAAGGTCTCTAATTGTGCCAAATTTCATCGAAATCCGTTCAGCCGTTCCGGAGATCTAGATATCGACTTTTGGCGTTCAGGGGATGTGGTAGGAGGGGGCCGGTGGGTGGGTGAGGGTGCTAACATACCTGTTGAACAATGACGGTTAAAGACAGCTGTGAAACTTATTTTTTCTGAATGCTCGTATTCTGGAGGGGTGCCTTTCGGGGTTTGCTTTTTGAAATAATGAATTTTAAAGGTGCAATGGGCCATTCAAGGTAGCCCCAAAATTCAAATTTCCTGATGCTCAGACACAGACTGCTCACAACATTACTCCTGGCCCTGGCCATTAAGCCCATATACATTTCAAGGTTCCCATAATTTCGACTTCAGATATTGAAAATAAATTGGTTACGGTTAAAAAAAATGACAGGTGCTTTTTCCAAACCTTGGGCAAATGGCCGCTAGGGCGATAATCCAATATGGAGGCCGGAAATGGGATATTATATACTAACTTTAATTCAGGCCAGCACATAAGGATGAAATGAAATGTCATATTCTGACTCATTTTGACACACAAATTATTTTCAAAACTTTTTTTTTTATATTATACAGTAAATTACCTGGTAATTAAAACAAAATTCATAAGAAATATATGTATTTTACATCCGTATTGAACAATTCCATAGCTATAGAAGCAATCCCACCTGACAACTTTCCATAAGTAAAATGATACTGTGCAACACAATATATCCCCATCGAGCCATCAATACATCGAAATCATGGAATCATGTAACATGGAAACATTCCTTCAATTGAGACTGATAAGTGATTTATGAAAATGAGTATTTCATATGTTGAAGCATTTAGTTTGAAAGACGTTTTTGTGAGAGTAATTCACACACATTACACCATGTTTGCATGAGCAGTGCATTGAAGTGCATGACCCATTGCATCCACACAACGTAAGTATATTGTCAGGGTTCGAGAGAACTAGGTTCCTCATCAAGCAAGGTGAGTGCATTTCGTGTCTCATGAAAGGTCCTTTTCAAATGACCCCGTATAACACTTGATGTTGGTGGCAACTCATTCAGGCCTATCACAGAATTTTGATGCAGCTCTACTCTCAGCTGATCAAATGAAGTGGATGTTCGTTTCCTTCTGGTCCCACCCCATACACACACAAGATACTGCTCAGTAAGTTAAAGTTCTGTCTCAGAAAGAATGGACCAGATAGGTCCGGTAGTGGCTGGTTTACTATAGCAGAGTGCTTTGTCTCAACCTTGCTGAAAGCGTCATTTCCTGTTAATATATGCACTTTAATTAGAACTCGACAGGTTTCATCTCCTAGCTTTTGGTGAAGGGTATGAAGTGGAACCATTCTCCGATATTTGCCAGCTCCAAACCGAACCCAGGGCTCCTGTAGTCCAGCATCTTTAAACACACTGATGTACCGAAACAGTAGAACAACAATGTCAGTATCATTGGACATTATTATGGCTCTTTTGTATCCCTGTTTAACTGTCCATTGTGCATGAGGAATGATACAGCAGTGAGCCTCCTCCTGCCAACTGTTCAAGGTTGGCAGATCACTAGCAGGTGAGTCACAAACTTGTATTCGTGCTGTTACCAACTCCTCATTGACTGTCATTCCACTAAGAACAACATCTCTCAAATCATGTTCTCCTATATGCCATGCAACCAGCTGTAGATTTTATTTGTTGAGACTTGAGTTCCAGAATTTTTCTAGTTGATGCAGAATGGACACTGATTCATTCAAAGCAGACAGGTCAACAGTACCTTCACTCCTAGACCTACGAGTGTGCTCTCCGTCCTTCGTTGAACAGTCAGTGTAGTTGTCAAATATAATGTGAGTCATTGTTGTATTAGGGCACAGTTTCTTGGCTTTGATAAGTACTTCATTGATTACACCACCAAAGTTTGGAAAGAAAGATATTTGGGGAAGTTGGCATACATTAGACATGAAATCAATGAAAACATATGTTTCTTGAGAATTGTTTGGAGAATATTGATTGTCACCCGAAGTTAGATTTTTTCCAGTTTTGTCATCAATTGTGCTTCCTGAGGTTTAGTTGTAATATCTCCATCAAAAAGTAGGCTTGATGTAAGAAGATAATGACTATACACCTCATCTTGAGACATGCCGCGCAGAAGAGCAATCTCCACATCTCTCTGTGCTGATGTAATTTCCCTCACAGAGTTAGAAGCTTTGCTTATTTGGAATCTTGGCTTCATTAGGAAGGTACTGTGTATCAAGTAATGGCAAGTTTACCTTTGATATTGTCTCGTTGATTTTTTGGGACTTAATCACATACCTCTCAATTCGGAAATTGACATAAGCTGCCATTCCATTCTCCAATGCTTTTAGGAATCTTACCTTAACTGGGTTATTTGCAATTTGCTTTGTTACAATATTGTGCAGTGGTACTTTTGACGCTGAAATGATGAATGGGTTCCCTCGTTCATTGACAAAGCCCAATAGCTTCTTCACATCCCTATCAAATATCAATCTATTGTGGCCTGAATGATCATGTTTATTTATGTTTCCAGATGATTAATGAGGCGTGCACTTGTGAGGGATTGGAAAAGATTTGTTACTGCAATGATTTCATGAAATAAAAGGCCAAACTCCGCCACAGCAGCAATATTTCCAGTCATTCCTACAACTACATGACCACCGGGACCCTTTGACAACTGGCGCATAGATTGTTCCAACTTCATATCCCTGCCACAACAGAAAATACTGCTCCTGGTCGATCCTTTACACTGAAATGTCCCTTGCAGAATTTGTTGTACAGTGTGGGATGTATGATTTCCAATACCTTGATTCTCTCCAGATACCAAGATGCATACCTTAGGTAGTTGATTGCATCAATCTCACAATGAATGCCCATGCTATTCTCTACTGATCCTACATTCAATGCCCAGTTTCCATCTCGGTTCTGCAGCAATTAACGTTTTGATGACAGAGACAATTATTAGAAAATTCATAAAACAATGACACAGCTAAGACTTTTCTTGACACTCTTGTAAGAATGTTTGAAATTGCTGATAGAGTTCATCACTACTTGCCACCACATTTTCAAACATACGAACATTCATGGCAAGTCTTGGAAAGCAACATAGTCTTTAAATCAATTGCTGACTGAACAATGGGAAGAGAATTGGCAGCATTATGTTTCGAAAATGCATTCCCCATAAGATTCTCAAGTACTTCTGAAATTATCAACATTCCCTTGAATGAATGGACATAGTGGCCACCAAAGAGGACAGTGTTTAGGGTTTTTGCTCCAAAAACTTTGCTTTGAAGGAGAGCGTCATCCATGCCACTACCACACAGATAGCGGCCTGTGCATTGAAAAAGTACCTTTACAAAATGAAACATTCCCAACATTGGAAATAGATCATCAAATGTGCTAGGCCCATTCATGACAATTTCAGCCACAGTCTTGATTTGGTTGTCTTCTACATGCCTGAAAGTTGGTGAGTTTCACAAACAGTTGCATACTCAGTGACAGGAGATGGAATGACAGATAGAAAACCTACTCTCTTCAAGGGCACTTGTGATGATGTTATTAAGTCATTTATCCCACCTTATGGCAGTAGCTGACCTGTCTCAGCTTTGGACTGTAGGAGTCCACTTCGCACATGGATATTATAAACTCCCATTTTAAATACTGTTCAACTGACTCTAGAGCATTCTCTTCCACATAAATAGTCATGTTTTCTGCGAATGGAAATCTGGAGAAAGTCTAGGTTTCATTAATGGCTTGGGATGACTAGGAACAATCTGAAATGGAAGTTTATTCTTTGAAGGATGTAAGGACTTAGGTTTGTGTTTGATAAACTTGGTTTGGGTTTAGGAGACTTCGTTGTTTCTTGGTACAGAACTTGGGCTGTGTAATGCTTGCTTTGTGTTCCTGAAATGGATGAAGTGTCTTCAAAATTTTCATTGCCGAATGCGCCAAGTGCCCAGCATTCATCAGAAAAATTACTTGGAATTGGTACCCCATCCTCCCCTGATGACTGCAGGAGGTTTCTAGAATGCCTTACATCATTGTAGCTAGCTGGTACACCTATTCGACTCAATGTTGTGATAATCTCTCTGTAGGGGTGTTTTCCTGTGACCACAGTGTACAGAGTTGTAAGCAACCACGGTGTACAGAGTTGTAAGCAATCTGAAAGTATATTTGTTCATGACTATTGTTGAGAAAATATTCGTTTTGGCCACCAAACATTTCAGCATTACCTTCATCATCACATTCTACATCTTCTTCCTCAGATACAATTTTCATTGTTTCAGTCTTTGCCAAGAGTGATTTGGGTATGTCGTATAATGCTGAGTAAAATGTCAACCAGTCATCAGGTAGTGGGGTGTTTCCCATGCATTTTAAGCCAATTTGAATCACAAATCATATCATCAAATTCATAGTCAACCAGTCTTGCAATTTTGTTTAAGAACTCCCCAACTTGTCTGAACACATCAGGATTTTTAACCTTTGCACCTAGATCTGCAGCATTAATGAGTGAGGAGAAAAACAGCTCAGATTTATTTTTTCTATGATTGGGGGCAAATTCAATTTTCTCACCATAATGATCAACAAGAAGTTTTTTAACATCTCGATTATATATCTGAAAATCTAGTGTGCTATCTGCATCACACATACTCATTCGTATGTCTGAAATAGCGAAGCCATACCCACGTTGTAAGAGAGGGTCGATGTGCTCTAATGTTTTCATGAAAAAGATTTTGTTTGACTAAAGTTTCATTGAGAGAACTCCTGCATCATTGAGTCTCTAATTCATATTTTGCAAAGTAGCATCTAAGACAGACCTTGTGGCAGTAAATATCTGTAGCAAAAACGTCATTTATACAATTTAACTCAGCAACCCTACAATACACTTCATCTTTGAAATGTCTAGTAGCAATAAAATAATGTTTCAGCAGCATTTTTTTTCACTAATTCGAAACTTGTCTCTCAAAAATACTTGATTAACTTTAATCCTTTCACTACCACATACAGTCTTCTTCTTCCTCTTCTTCTTCTTCCCAGCTTGTTCCCATTTTTATGTGGGGTCGCCGTTTCGGATGAGCCGTTTCCATCTATTTCTATCCTGTGCTTCTGCCTCATCAATTCCCTTCTCACGCAGGTCTCCCCTCACACAGTCCTTCCATCTCTTTCTTGGTCTCCCTCTTCCTCTTCTTCCCTGGACCTCCATCCCCATAGTATGTCTACCAATGTGGTCCTCATCTCTCCCTCAACAGGTGTCCATACCATCTCAGCCTCCCTCCTGCACTTTCTTTGATATTTCCACCACCTTAGTAGACCCTAATGTAATCATTTCGGATCCTCTCCTCTCTCACACCCCAGCCATCCATCTAAGCATTCTCATTTTTCTGCCACATCCATCTTCTTCTCCTCTGTCTTTCTCAAGCTTGCTGTTTCTGTGCCATACATCATTGCTGTTCTTACCACCGTCTTATGAAATTTTCCTTTTAACCTCAGCGGTACTCTTTTGTCACAAAGAACTCCGGAGGCCGCTCTCCAGTTGTTCCAGCCTGCCTGTACCCGATGTTTTACTTCTTCTTCCATACGTCCTCCAGCATTAATAAAGGATCCCAAATACTTAAAATTTTCAACTCTCCTTATTGGTTCTCCCCCAAGCTGAACACTTTCCTATCACCCCATCATTGGTGGTACACATATATTCTGTCTTAGATCTACTTATTCTCATTCCTCTGTCCTCCAGTACTTGTCTCCATCTTTCCAGTTTCATTTCCAGATCTTCCCTGCTCTCTGCACACAGGACAATATCATCCGCTTACAATATGTTCCACAGTACTGCCTCCCTTACTTCCTCTATGATAACGTCCATCACTATGTTAAAAATAAATGGGCTAAGAGCCGACCCCTGGTGTAATCCTACTCTCACCTCAAAACCCTCCGTCTCCCCAAAACTGCTCCTCACTCTGGTAAATACGTTCCGCACATCTCCTGTATCAATCGCACGTACTTCTCTGGCACCATCCTCTCCCTCAGGCTCCTCCATACCTCTTGTCTGGGGACTCGGTCGTAAGCCTTTTCAAGGTCAATGAATACCATATGTAGGTCCCTTTGTTTTTCCCAAATTTCTCCATTAGTGTCTCAGACAAAATATACCATCTGTTGTTCCTCTTCCTTCATAAATCCCATCTGCTCTTTACCTATTTCTACTTCTTCCCTTAGTCTGGCATCTATCATCCTTTCCAGTATCTTCAAAGTGTGGGACATTAGTTTAATACCCCTATAATTAGCACACTCTTGGACATCTCTTTCACTACCACATACAGTGCATTTGATTAATTTAGGGTCTTTTCTCTGGTGGTTTTTTCCCTTGGCCTAACATCACTGCAATGTAACATACTACAAGATATTTCATTTTCAGCTTCACATGAAGTTTCTGCATCACTGTTTAAAGTTTTTACATCATCTTCTATTTGTTTAGGTTTCTTACTGTATGTGTACCACTTGAAACACTTGTACTTGTTGTAATAAACATAAGATATAGCTCCCTCCTCTGCTCTTTTCGGTCTTTTAGTAACAATGCCATTTCTTATATGTGCAGCATGCTTCATACTAGTATGTCCAGCCTCGGATGGATGTGAGTTTTTTATTTATTCTTTTTATTTTTTATTTTTTTTTTTAATGCTTCTGGCAGATAATGCGTTTGAAAGCGTCAAATTCATTTGAGGCATTTTTCGCCAACAGTATCCCTTGTTGATGTTCTTGATGAGAAGGCTTCTGGTTTGTACTTTGATCCATTGTTAACTCAGTTACTCAGTATACCTGAAACAAATAAAAACAAATATGTTAATGACAATGACAGCTGTTATAGCTACCAAATACTTCTACAAAACACAAAATTGTCCACCACTGCAGTCCTCTTAAGATATTGATAAATCAAATATATTGGAGACTTACTGTAAAGTTTTCCAAGGATAAAGCAACAAAATACAATATCATAAAGCACAGATAAACTTCTGTGTTTGCATGATTAAATCCATGTACTACAAGACCGAATATTATCAAACAGTGTTCTGCTGCGAACAGTTGTAGGTACCAAATTTAGTATACAATATATCCCATTTCCGGTTGCCATCTTGGATTATCGCCCCTAGCGGCCATTTGCCCCATTTTGGAAAAGCACCAGTCATTTTTTTAACCTTAACCAATATATATTTTCAATATCTGAAGTAAAAATTAGGGGACCTTGAAACGTATACGGGCGTAATGGCCAGGGTCTAGACTACAGCAGAGGAGATGACGTTTTCTTAATGGGTGTGTATAGCAAGTGGTGTTAGGAGAAGCTGGCTGACTTTCTATCAATTACTATCTATCTATATAATACTAGAGTTCCCCCTCTCCTTCCCTTCCCCCTACCCCTCCCCCCCTCACCTTCCATCTTCCATCTTTTTCCCTCTTCCATCCTCTCCCCCTTCCCCTCCCTTCCCCCTTCCCTTCCCCCTTCACTTTTCCTCCCTACCCAAGCACAATATCAAGTGTTAATTTAGCTGTGACCTCTCCCTCCCTTCCTCTTCCACCCCTCCCCTCCCCTCCTCTCCCCTAGCCCTTCCTTTCCCCTCTCCTCCCCTTCCTCCTCCCCTGTCCCCTCACCTTCCATCTTCCTCCCCCTCCCTTTCCCTCTTCCAACCCTTCCCCTACACTTCCCCCTCCCATTCCTCTTTCATTCCCTCCTCCTTTACCCCTCCCCTCTCCATTCCCTCCCTTCTCCTTCCCCCCTCTCCTCCCTTTCCTCCTCCCCTCCCACTCACCTTCCCTCTTCCCCTCTCCTTCCCCTTCCCTCCACTTCCCCCTCCCCCTTTCCCCTTCACTCTTCCATCCCCTTCCCCATCCCCTCCCCATTCACCCTTCTCTCTCCCCCTCCTCCTCCCCTCCCCTTGACCTCCTGCTCCCCTCCCTCCCCTCCCTCTCACCTCCTACTCCCTCCCCACCCTCCTACTCCCCTCCCCACCCTCCTGCTCCCCTCCCCCACCCTTCTACTCCTCCTCCCATTCCATGTTCCCTCCTCCCCTCCCCTCCACCTTCCCTGTAAAACGGATCTGGTATTGTCGCAGATTTTGCTGACTATTATTAGTAGGGTTAATTTAGCTGTGGGTACGGGTATGGTACAGATATGCATATGGGTATGTGAATGGCATGGTATTGATATGGGTATGAGTATGGTAGGGATATGAGTATGGGTATGGGTACGGGCATTGGTATGGTATTGTTATGGGTATGGGTAGGGTATGGTACAAATATGGGTATGGGCATGGAATAGTTTTGGGTTTGGGTATGGGTATTTGTATTCGTATGTTATGGTACAGGTATGGGTATGGTACAGGTATGGGTATAGATATGGGTGTAAGTATGGGTATGGTACAGATATGGGTATGGGTATGGGTATAGGTATGAGCATAGGTATGGGTAGGTATGGGTATGAGTATGGGAATGGGTATAGGTATGAGAATGGGTGTGGTACAGATATGTGTATGGATATGGTACAGATATGGGTATGGGTATGAGTATGGTATGGAATTGGGTATGAGTATGGGCATAGGTATGGTACAGATATGGGTATGGGTATGAGTATGGTATGGAATTGGGTATGAGTATGGGTATAGGTATGGTACAGATATGGGTATGGGTATGGGCCTTTTGTAAAAAATGTAGTAAATAAAAAGTGACCCAAAGGGTCATGGGTGGTCTAGTCTTAATTAAAAATTATCAAACCTTGACTTTGCCTACGTGTTTTTGTTTTTGCGATCGTTGACCTACACACACACATACACACACACATGCATATATATATATATATATATATATATATATATATATATATATATATATATATATATATATATATATATATATATATATATATATATATATATATATATATATATATATATATATATATATATATATATATATATATATAGAGTTATGCAGAAAGCTTGAACTGAGCTGACCATTATCCACAGAAACCACATAGGTCTAAGAAAACAATATCTAAAAGCTAAACAACCCCATTCCTTTCTTACCACATTTTTCTCGATCTTTGTCATTGTCACTGGAAAACAAGGACTGAAATCACAGGCAAAAGTGATGAAATCACAAAAGGGGCAGTAAAGCCCAGACACATGAGACAGATATGGGGGTCAGGGGATACAAGGAAGGGTGGGGCGTAGGGCTTTACTCCACAACCTGATATATTATGTTGAAAGCGAAAAGTAGAAGTAGGAGTTTTTTCTCAATTAGTATAGAAAATGAGTGCCATTATAATACGCATATTGAAAAGGCTTCGGTTTGGACGAACCACCGCTAATGATGTGAAAATTAATCAAGGGTGCCTGATTCCACTACCACCCAACACTGACCCGGCCCAAGTTTTTATTTAACATTACTCTAATCTCCGCAACAGCAACAACTATTTGGATAAGTTCACCGTAATATTCTCGACGACAAAGAAGAAAAAAAGAAAAAAGAAAAAAATTGTTATCCCACAAAGAAGAGTTGCGTTTATTCGCTCGCGCGCTTCTGAGTGGATACATTTGGTATATGTCTTCAAAAAATTGTATTACTTGAAGACGTGCCAGTGTCTATCTCTTCAGGTATGGTTAGCGTTTGTGCGTATTATAATGGTACTCGCTTTTTATACTGATTGAGAAAAGACTCCTACTTCTACTTTTCGCTTTCTTCATAATTTTTCAGGTTGTGGAGTAAAACCCTGCGCCCTCCCCCTCCCTTTGTATCCCCTGACCTCCATATCTGTCTCCTGTGGCTGGGCTTTACGACCCCTTTTCTGATTTCATCACTTTTTTGCCTGTGATTTAAAAATGTTCGAAACAGTTCGAACATTCGGAGATGTAGCTCGAGCCTTCACAAGTGTAATTAGAACTCTTACACATGTTTAGTTGCAGTATGCTTCAACCCTTCCCTAATTGGCTGATAAGAATGATGGCCTCAAGCATATTACAACATCTGTATCTTCTTGCATGGAAGGTATTAATGCTGCCTGATTTTTTCTTTGAGTGAAACTTTCATTGGTAATTTCTTTCAGTAAACTTTTACATTTCGTCATCGTTGATCTTTGCTTCTCACCACTATATTATTTTTTACAGTCAATCAATCATTCAGTATTTATTATTTACCTTCAAGCTCGAGTTCCCTGAGGGTATCCGTCTAATCAGTCAGTCTGTCACCGAATGA
>NC_089763.1:6908220-6915720 GCF_040412425.1 Macrobrachium rosenbergii | reverse complement strand
TTTTGGGTCTAAAAGCATTTCCTTTTGTTTGTTCAGGTGTATAAGTGTCCCAGGAAATGTCTATCATAGATAAGAGATAAGGTGCTTGAAGCTCCAGCCGTGTATGTATTCCATACATACATGTATACTTGTATGAATGTATGTATACTTTATGTATCATGTGTTCTGGGAGGGCTTGTTGGAGTTAAAATTTGCAATGCTGATCAAAGTCAGGCAGTTAGGATTTAGGGCCCCTGGCTCTCTCTCCTCTCTCACTCTGTCTCTCTCAAACTCTGTTTGCTGGTTACTATAATATTGGTAAAAATTTTCTTAAATTCACCCAAGGAGTGCATTCGTCTTATAAGAGGTGATCCAAGGTATTTGTGCTATACAAGTATTGTGTAAAGTGTGTGATGCTACATTTTTACAAAAGGTAATGTGGTGATTACTAGGTTTTGTTATGTTAAGAGTTAAAGTGATGTTCTAGGTGAAAGATTTGATAAGAGATGAACATATCTCTTATTGTGAGTTCTAAATTGTCTTGCTGCTAATTATATATATCTGTATATTCTTTGTGACTTGGCAGTGTTGTCTTTGAAAGTCTTAGAAAAACGTGAGTTTAACTTTTTCTTTTTTTAAAGTGAAGTAATCTTTTGAAAGATTGATATAATCTTTAATCATATTTTTGTAGTGGCTTTGGTATGTTTCCATTTTTGCATATTTCATTTTTATATGTCTGTGTTATCATATTACTATAATTTTATAATTACTGTGTTTCAAAGTTTTGTGCTGGTGATTTGTTAACATTTTGTTAGTGCCTACTTATTATTGAGATTTTAGAAAATGTTGATGTGGATTACATTCAGTAATATTTTGGTGAATGTTTTTGTTTAATTAATCAGGTATATGCTTAAAATTTGAGTGATGGTTAATGGTTTAAAATGTTACATAACCAAATTGCTTTCTTAATAAATTAAAGTTTTGTGAATTAAACTTGATTAAGAAATACTTAAATCTTACACTCTTGTTAATTAATAGTAAATCTTTTAAGATTGTGAACTCGGCATATGACTTTTGAACTTAAAAAATAAACCTGTTTGTTTAAAATTTTTTAAAAACAGCGTTTCATTTTGACCACCAGTAATTAGAGACATTTAAATGAATGTGTACAAGGTAAATGATGTATCTGTTTGTTCACCTGAGACTTATCTAGGTAAAATCTTCCCAGGGAGACAGCTACAGTGTTTGTTGAAGTGATACCCATTTCCACTAGTCTGGTTATAACTTATGAATTGTTGCCTCGCCTATAACTGTGATAAAGTTACATTGATTTTTTCAAGTGATAAGTAAGTTTGTGGGATCACTGCCTTTAGAGATTCAGTCGAACATCTTTTTATGAGGTTTCAAGTATCTGGTCGATAAATAACTTTTTGGTATTATTATTTTGTGGATCACTTATAACCAGGTGGAAGATCACTTCATAACAAATGATTTGGTGCCAGACCTGGGAAATTGAATGATTTGTTGCCCATCGTCAGAAATTAAAAGAACGGAAAGACAGATTAAATAGTAATTGAACCAGGATAGAACCTGATAAAATATTTGATGGTCAGATCAAGGAGAATTAAACAAATTATTTGGTTCGTCTAGGAAGAACTAAACAGAATATCACCTGGTTTATGATTTATACTGGTGGTGTTATCTGATATATTTTGATAAGAAGTAACCATATAATTTTTTTGAAGTGAATTGCAAACCCTCTTTTGTTGAGTAAACCAGAAAATACTGGCTCGGTTTGAAGTTCAGGAATTTTTGGTAGCTCCAACCATCAGAAAGTTATCTAAATCTCACTTGACTAAGGCACAGTGGACTATCTTAGCAGTGACATGTGGGAGTAATGTTACTTTTGATATAATTGAGGCACAAGTTAAGTGTGCTGCAATCAAAGCATTAATAAACTATGGTAAAGTAGATGGAGAATTAAGGGATGCATATGAATTGTTGAATGCAGCTGAGGTAGAATTTACAAATAAGGTAAGGCAAGAGAATGAGAACGGTGATGTACAGGCTGAACTTGGAAGTTTAGACTCAGAAAAAATTTTTTAGGGTAGATGAATCTCCTGTTAATCAGAAAAAATCTTACTTAGGCTGCAGATACAGGCTGATAAAGAAAAAGAAGTTAAAATAAAGAAAGGAGGAAAGAAATAAAGCAAGGAGGCAAGAAAAAGAAGAAAGAAATTTTTTTCTGCAAAAGAGAAAGAGATAAGTGAAAGGCGAGAAGAAGAAAAAGAGAAAAGGCAAAACATGAAAGGGAGTTGAGTTAATCAGAGCTCGATCCTTACTGCCTGTAAACCCATATAACTATATCCAAGGTAACACAGACCCTGTGTTTGATGTAGCAAGAGTACAAATCTAATTCCAAAATTTACAGAAGAAGCTCCAGATGAGTTTTTGATCTCTTTGAAAAAGTGGCTTCAGGTATGGGATGGCCAGAAGATAAATGGTCAGTTTTGTTACAGAACGTTCCCATTGGTAAAGGAAGAAGTGCCTACTTAGCCTTACCAGCTGATCAGTGTAAAGAGTACCGGGTACTCAAACACAATGTGCTACAGGTTTACCAGATGACCCCTGAATATTACAACGAAAGATTCAGATCTTTGAAGAGGGATGACAAATGACCTTCTTGGATTATGCCTATAAAGTAAGATGTCTTAAACGATGGGTGGAGGCTGCTAAAGTTAAGTCTATGGACGAACTTGAAGAATTAGTGGTCTTAAAGCAATATCTAAGAGGAATTCCTGAACAATATAAGAGCTTATTTGAGAGAGAGAGAGAGAGAGAGAGAGTTGATAAGAGAGAGAGTGAGAGAACAAGAAACTTGATAAAGCTGCTACTCTGAGTGAGGATTACAACATAATTTCCAGCAAAAAGAATTATAGTGGCAGGTACCAGAACCAACAATTCACAGGTTATAGGTCTCAGTCGAATTTTAAGAACAGTGCTGTGAGAAACCCCTCTAATAATTATACCAGTACAAAGTCAGGATATGGCCCCCAGCAGTGGAATGCTAAACCCACCCCTTCTAGTCTATTCTCAAGACAAGTGCAGAAAACGAATGTTGTTTGCCACAAATGTGGAAGAGTAGGACATTATAGTCGAGACTGCTATAAAGTGTACCAGCAGACTAAGCCATTTGGACAGGTGACAAGAGGTAACCAGGTAAAGCCAAATATGAGGAACAATGTGGGAAAAAATGAAATTAGACAAGCAGAGTGCTTAGCAGCCAGTGGAAATGCAAATTCCAGTAGTGAGTGGATGAACAGTGAGGAGGCTTTTAAGCCATACATCTATGAAGGTATGCTGACAACCCCCTCTGTGAGTGTACAGGTACCAGTGAAGATATTATGTGATACAGGAAGTAATCATAGTGTGGTAGTTCGAGGTGCTCACCCGCAGTTGGAGAAGAATCTCACCAGAGATTCAGTTATTTTAAAAGGTATAGGAGGAGCGAAGTTACTCCTATATGCCGCTTGCATTTGTCATGTGAATTAGTGACAGGGAAATATTGATTTTGTTGTCTTAAAGGACTCACTAGCTGTTGAAGGTGTGCATGTTTTACTGGGTAATGAAGTGGGTGGTGTTCCCTTCATTCCTTGTCCTGTAGTGACAGACAAACCATTAAGGATTAGTCCTACAACAGAATTAGAGAAGAAAAACCCTCACCTATTTCCAAGTTGTGTAACTACCAGGAGCATGAAGAGAACTGAGCATAGAAGTGAAGAAACTGAAGATTTACCTGCACCAGAAGGATCTTTGAGCTTAGAAGAGCTGTTCCAGGAAAGTGAAGTTTCCCCTAATGTCAGTACTGAAGAGATTCTTGTCAGAAGAAGAGAAAATCCTATTATTGGTAAAGAGACTCCGAGTAATCAAAGTGTTCCTGAAGACAGTAGTGAAACTACTGAAGCAGAGTTAACAGATATTGAGAATTCAAACCTTGAAGTTGGTCAAGTGACTAAAAAGAAATTAGTGGAACTGCAGAAAAGGGATACAACGTTGGCTGATCTGTTCTTCAGAGTGGTTGAACCAGAAGAAATGCAACAAACTTCTACCTGCTATTATCTAAGGGATGGATTGCTAATGAGGAAGCATCGACCTGTAGATATACCATGGAAATGCTGAATGGGGTGAATATCATCAAATTTTAATTCCATATCCATTGAGGAAGCAAGTGGTAGCAGCAGCGCACGAGGTTCAACATATGGGAATCAGGAAGACTGTTGAGAAGGTTATGAAGTATATTTTTTTGGCCTGGACTACACAAGGATGTCAGCAAATTTTGCAGGGAGTGTCATACATGCCAAATAGCTGGAAAACCAAATGAAACTATTCAAAAAGCTCCCCTACAACCGATAGAAGTTAGAGGAGAACCCTTTAGCAAGGTGATAATAGATGTGGTTGGTCCGCTTCCAAAAATGAAGAAAGGACATGAATATCTGTTGACGTTAATGTGTCCTGTACACAAGATATCCTGAGGCAATTCCTATAAGAAGTTTAGGTGCAAAGGTAATTGCTGAGAAGTTGGTGGAATTTTTCTCCAAGTTTGGAATTCCAGAAATTGTACAGAGCGATAGAGGAACAAACTTTACCTCAAAATTATTCCAGGATGTGATGAATTTGTTAGGAGTGAAACAACAGTTATCTACTGCTTATCACCCAGAGACTCAAGGAGCTTTACAAAGGTTCCACCAGACTTTGAAAAGTATGTTAACCAAGTACTGTAATGAGTTGGGAAGAGAATGGGATGTTGGTTTACCCTTTAATGTTATTTGAGGTTAGAAATGCTTATCAAGAAAGTATGGGATGTTCACCAAAATGAAATGATTTTCTGTCGAGACGTTGAGAGGTCCATTGAAAATCCTTGCAGAGAATTGGGAAGAAAATCAAGAGGAAGTCCAAGAAGAATATGTGAAGAACTTGAGGAAAAGGTTAGAAGATATTAGAAAATTCTCTTTAGAAAATTTGAAGACAAGCCAAAAGAAAATGAAAAGAAAGTATGATGCTAAGACTAAGTTAAGAAACTTTAGTGTTGGACAGCAAGTTCTAGTGTTCTTACCAGTGAAAAGGTTTCCCCTTACAAATAAATTTCAAGGTCCTTATAGGATAACAGAAAAGTTAAGTGATCAAACTTTTGTGATTGAAACACCAGGGAGAAGGAAACAATGGAGGAAGGTACATGTAAATCTTTTGAAACCCTACTTCTCAGAAACTAGAACTGAGGTTATGTCTATAACCCAAACAACTTCATCTACAGAGGAAGATGATGGTTACGAGTTGGGAGCTGAAAACAAGATGAACAATTCCTCAATATTAGAAAATTTAGAAAAATAAACTAAAACATCTAAGTGTTGAACAAAGCAAAGAATTAACTGACATGATCCAAAATTTCCTGAGATTTTACAGACATACCTAAGTGTACCAGCTTGACAAAGCATGAGATTAAGATCAGAGAAGATGCTAAACCATTCAAGCAAAGAGCTTATCGTGTATCACCCTTTCATTGAGATGTTTTGAAAAAGGAAGTTGAATATTTGTTGCAGCACGGATTGGCAGAGCCCAGTTCAAGTCATTACAGTTCTCCTTGTGTGTTAGTGAAGAAACCAGATGGCTTGTTTAGGATGTGTACTGATTATAGGAAATTGAATTCCATCAGTGTAGCTGATAATTATCCCTTACCTCTTATTGATCAATTACTTGATGATATTTGGCAAGCCAAGTTTGTTTCTAAAGTGGTGAAGGAGTTACAAAGATTTGTGAATGTGCTTATAGTTTATTGCTTGTTTTGTGCAAGTTTTTCAGCCATAGTATTTTCCCTGATTGTTTGTATAATCTTGTTGTGTAAAGAGAGAAAACATTTTTGGAGAGAGCAGTGTAATTGTAGATTATTTATCCCTTTCCAAATCGATGGATTCGAACCCGGGATAATTAATCTTCTGGGGGGAAGAATATTATAGGGTGATATAATATAAATAACCATTTTACAAGTGTTTATAATGTCTCTGTGAAAATTTTGATGTTTTGCTTGCAGATTCGTCATTTGTTATGAAGATGTAATTTTAAAATGTCTTTTTCATACAGATAAATTGTGTATCATGTAATCTTACAATGTCTTGATATGTTTTTCTATTTGTTTAATATATGGAATTGTATACAGTGTTATGAACGACAAATTATTAGCGTGCTGTGGAGAGGGAGAGATATTTTGAGATTCTTATCAGGTCACTACATCCTGTTTACCCAAGTGTGTGGAGGAAGCAAAAGCCCTCTTACCTTATCATGATGAGCTGTCAGCCAATTGGCAAATTCTCTGTTATACAGTCATCATGTGTGTCTAACGCATGTTTATTAGCTGTGCCTGTGCTTATTCTTTTTTGTAAACTGAATAATGGAATGAGGAACAGTAAGACAGTTGGAGATGACATGTTGACAGCCAGTCAGTTTTGGGTATAAAAGCGCTTCCTTTTGTTTGTTCAGGTGAGTAAGTGTCCCAGGAAATGTCTATCACAGATAAGAGATAAAGCATATTGCTTTAAGCTCCAGTGTGTATACCATATTCCATACATACATGTTACTTGTATGAATGTATGTATACTTTATGTATCATGTATTCTGGAAGGGCTTGTTGGAGTTAAAGTGCAATACTGATCCAGAGTCAGGCAGTTAGGATCAGGGGCTCCTGGCAATAGGTCCTGTCTCTCTCTCTCTCTCTCTCAATTCCATTTTTGCTGGTTACTATAATCCCTATTTAAAATTTTTTAAACTCACCCAAGAATGTATTCATCTTATAAGAGGTGATCCAAGGTGATTTGTGCTATGCAAGCATTGTGTAAAGTGTGTGATGTTACATTTTTACAAAGGTAATGTGGTGATTACTGGGTTTTGTTTGTTAAAGTTAAAGAATTCTAGGTGAAAGAGAATTATTATTTTGATAATAGATGAACATATCTCTTATTGTGATTTCTAATGTGTCTTGCTGCTAATTAAATATATTTGTAGCAGGTCTTTTGTGACTTAGCAGTGTTGTCTTTGAAAAGTCTTAGAAAGACGTAGTTTAACTTTTTCTTTTTTAAAGTGAAGTAATCTTTTGAAAGACCCCATATAATCTTTAAGCATATTTTTTGATGGTTGGTATATTTCCATTTTTGCATTTTTCATTCTTATATGTCTTTTATCATATTATTATAATTTTATAATTACCATGTTTCAAAGTTTTGTGCTGCTGGTTTCTTAACATTTTGTTAGTGCCTATTTATTATTGAGATTTTAGAAAATGTTGATGAGGATTACAGTCGGTAATATTTTGGTGAATGTTTGTGTTTAATTAATCAGGTATATGCTTAAAACTTGAGTGATAGTTAATGGTTTAAATCTTACCTAACTAAACTGCTTTCTTAATAAACTGAGGTTTTGTGAATTAAACTTGATTAAGAAATACTTAAATCTTACACTCTTGTTAATTAATAG
>NC_089763.1:6897435-6907720 GCF_040412425.1 Macrobrachium rosenbergii | reverse complement strand
TTGTGGGAGGAACAGCCGGTGAGTTGTCGTCTGCACACACCACTTACAACCAGAATTATTCAGCTTAGAATCGGCTTTCGAGCTGGTGCCTCACTTCCATTTCACCTATTTCAGCCATAGCCACAAGAGACAATACAGATCAAAGCACGCATGAAGGAACTTCAAACACTAGGCAAAGACAACTGAAAATCTCTAGCTGAGGAAGACAATTTACTGAAATTTTATATAGCAGAGAGTAGCATACTAGCTACAAAAAAGTATTCATAAATTCAAAGTATGTTCAATTTGCCTTTATACATTTTTCTAAAACATTAATGACATTACGTATGCAGTTTTCTGAAATGAAAAAAAAATTAGCATTATGATATATAAACATCTTAATGATTATTTCAGGAGCACAAGAGCACCACAACCCAGATTTGAACCTCCCGCTGAGAGTACATCAACTCTGCATCAACTCTGCGTCAACCCTGTGGCTGTTCCTCCCACAACTTCACCTCCTCAGCTTAAATTTCTATGATTGTTTTTTTTTTTTTTTAGGCGTTAGAGAACCTTCAGCAATGTATAGTAAATACGTTTTGGTTATTTCCAAACCACTAATGGCATGATTGCGCTAAAAACCTAGCTAGAAATTAAACATTAAAGTTCATGCGTTTGAAAAATTTTTCTAGTCTCCGGCTTCGGTGAGTGTTGCTTCATAACTGTTAAATATATATAATAATTTGGGATGTAAGTTCTTAATACTTACGTTTGTTTAACTGATATTCACATAACATTTCATAACTTAGCTCTTAACTCACTCTATGACCGTATAATCACAACTCTGAAATAGTGTGAAAACAAAACTGAGATTCAGACAACAGGACGTCCATCCAATCAGCGGAGAGAAGCTAAGTGCAAATTTGCAAGGTTCAAAAAAATAGACTCTAGGATTTCGGGACTTTTAAATTGTCCTTATCACGTGGACGAAGGAACAAGGGCACTATTCCTTTTATTAACTCTTCACTGAGTGTCGCTCCTTACTGTCCTAGTTTTAAAACATACAGCTAACATGCGATAGCACAAAAATCTTGTGTAAAAGTTAATAACTCTCTCTTCTCTATAACTGGGATGCATGGACGTTCTAACAATTCCTAACGCTATTTTAGTCACGATTTTGTTCGTACCTAACAAAAAATAAAACTAATAATACAATACTCACTGTGGAAACGGATCACTTGTGCGCTTATAGAGGAATTTACGATAATAAGATGGAAGTTCGTTTCTTGTCTCTCATTCAGCTCTTAGAGAGGCTATTCAGCTGATAACTGCAAGTTTCAAAGGGGCAAGAACTCAGTCTCCTACATTCCAGACTGCAAGATCTAGGGATAATAAGGTCCTCAGTGTTATGATTTTAAAGCTGGGGTCTTGGTAGATTAATGGGGTATACTAGGATGATACCCAACTTACCTTAATTACCAAAAAATCTGGACTCTGAACTTGAGGACAGCTAAAATTATTAACAACAAAATACGGCTGAAGGCCTATTTCAAGAGATGAGTGATTAGATAAACTCTGGGTTTTAACTTAATTCATTATATTTACAAAAGAAACCACATCAGAAGAATGGTAGCGTAATTCTGGTGTAATAAGGCGAGAGCAAATGGCGGGGAATTTCCTGGAGGGAATACAATGGGTTGCCCACTTCAAAGGACATTGAAAACGAGGTAGTGGGGGCCACTATGCACACAAGATGATATGCAGATCGACACCTGAATACTCCTAATCTGCAATCGAAACACTTAAGGTTACTCAACCGAAACTAGCACTGTAATGAAGGAATCAAGGAATTGCATAGGAGATGACTCGAACATCATACGATTATGTTACACTTCTCGTGAGTGCTTTGCAAATTAAACAGTACAAAATATAAAGCAATACAGGTCCCACTGTAATTATATCGCACTATGAAAAGAAAGGAACATAATGGGAGGAGAATAGGAAATGTGGCTGACGAAAAACCTTAAATCCTGGTACTTTACGTTTCTTTAGGAGCTGAAGTTCTCTTCTTATGAGGGTCAGCAAGAGGGAGAGCAAGTGAAATATTTCACAACAAAAGTTACTTTGGATACTGCCTGCCACGTGTCGAAAATAGGCAGTTTGATAGAGCAAGGGACAGAGCTCTGGTGCCCATGCTTCCACCGACATATTCTGATGCCAAGCTCCTCTCTCCAAGGCCCTTTATAGCTTCAGAAGTTACGTCTTTCACTTCCTGGATGGTGTTGTGATCACTCTACCAACACGGAACTGCAGGCAGCATGGTTCCGATTTCAAAATGGCGGAATGCACGTGTTCAGCCCGCCAGCTGACCTGCCTCGGGAGACAATTGGCTCTGATCGGGTCCGCACCTGGAATTAAGGGATTTCTGACAGCACTTTGGACAAGTAAGAGGTTAAAAGGGGTTTTCCCTACAAAGGCAGTGGTGAGAGA
This sequence comes from Macrobrachium rosenbergii, assembly GCF_040412425.1. Taxonomy (NCBI): domain Eukaryota; kingdom Metazoa; phylum Arthropoda; class Malacostraca; order Decapoda; family Palaemonidae; genus Macrobrachium; species Macrobrachium rosenbergii. Next base: position 6,905,251 of record NC_089763.1, on the reverse strand, counting down.
GGTTTTAGAGGCAAATTTGCCTACAGTGAATCATACTAAATTAACTTTATTGAATTACTTAGTCCTTTTACTATAAATTATTGCATGAAAGATGATGTAGGAGGGAATATTCTAATATATAATATATATATAATATATATATATATATATATATATATATATATATATATATATATATATATATATATATATATATACTAGCTGAAACCCGGAGCTGCATAGCAAACCTCTAAATGTCAACCAATAAAACAAACTAATAATCTCTCTCTCTCTCTCCCTCTCTCTCTCTCTCTCTCTCTCTCTCTCTCTCTCCTCCCTAACACCCCCTCTACTCTCTCTCTCACTGCCTCTCCCTCTAACTTTCTCTCTCTTTCTCACTCTCTCCTTTCCTATTAAGATAGTTGCTTCAACTGCATTGCCCAGAATCTTGGACGCCATATTTCACCCTTTCTCATCCCCTATTCCTATTGGGGCTGAACTTGGACTTGAATGGCATCGGGAGTGTTACTATTCACTCAAAAACTGTGGATTAGACACTAATATCTGTCGTACTCTGTTATATTTATGTCACCCCCCTTCCCACCCCAACACCCTTTGGTGCTGGTGATGTCTTACCCCTGCAGTATTCTTTTGCAGATAGTAAGCCATATGTATGCATAGTTTGACCGAAATTGCTCAATGCATTTCAGAGTTATGCTGGAACATACACACACATACATACATACACACATACATAGATCTTATCTATGTGGATAAATCACGATGATGTGATAAAATTCATATATATATATATATATATATATATATATATATATATATATATATATATATATATATATATATGTGTGTGTGTGTGTGTGTGTATATATGTATGTATATATATATATATATATATATGTATATATATATATATATATATATATATATATATATATTTATATATCACATCACCGTGATTCATATACAAGCATTAAGCTACAAACGTCCTTTAATATTCAATTCACTCTACCTCGGGAATAATATATTCTCGTGTATGTGTGTGTGTCTGCATGTGTGCTTGTATACAAAAGCATGAAAGGGTCTAAATATCAGTAAAATGAATCTCATCAAGCGGAGATCAGAAGATATTCTTTGTCTCGTGAACAATTTATGGTTTTAATGGTTTTACATTCAGCAGCCATGAACAGAACACCAGGTATTTTTCTTGGAGATCTAACACCCAGAATCCGACTAATTCCCGAAAGCTAATTATTCCTGTTCCAACGAGGTTCTTGCTCTAACTGGAGGCAATTCACTATTTCGGGGGTTCCGCTGAACGGCGACGGGAAATTCTCATAGGAAGGAATTCCTACAAATGATTTGATATCGAGGGGAAAATTTTGCACGTGAGTATTGCCGGTATGCTATTGTCTTGCTTGTGATATAAAGTTGCTTTCATAAAACCCCAGTTGCTTGCATGCTGGAAAAATGTTCGATATGGAACTGAAATCATTTGTATTATCTGCGTTAACTGATGAGAGATTTAATTATTATATTTAATAACCAAAATCAAGCGATTATTTGTATTTTAGTAGTGACTAAATAACAATCTTTTCTTTCAAAACACCCCCTTAGAGGAGTAGTGCCGTCAGTGCACCTCACGGGGTGCACTGTAGGGATTACTAATGGTTCTTTGAAACGCCCCCTCGGCCCCTAGCTGCAACCCCTTCCATTCTTTTTACTGTACCTCCATTCCTATTACCTTTCTTCCATCTTGCTATCCACCCTCTCCTAAAAATTATTCATAGTACAACTGCGAGGTTCGCCTCCTGTTACACCTTTCAAACCTTTCTCTCTCAACTTCGCTGTCATCATTGAATGACCTCATAAGTCCCAGTGCTTGTCCTTTGGCTTAAACTCTATATTCCATAATACCATTCCATTCTTTCAAAACACTGGTATGCGACCCATTGTGACAATAAATTAGACAAGATCAATTTTGTACTAAACCTATCGGTGGCCCACTATCTCATTCAGTCTCAAAACTAACACTAAAAGCATATTACGCAATTAACATTGAGACACTTAGCTATATTCCGAGCAACGATCATTAGTTGCCGCCTCTATTCTGTTCCCACACTTGGGCCTTCCATACAGTCTACGAATCCGTTTGACAAGGCTCTTTCAATCTCACCTGAATCATTATCAAGCTGTTGGATTCCTCTGTGGACTTTCTTCCTCACCTGATCACCGATGGTCTCCATTAATAAATATACGTGATGTATGGCTGCAGATACTAACCCTCTTTATAGTTTTTAGCACTTTGACTATCATGTTGATCAATGTGCTGTCGACGACATTATCAAACAAATGGCATAATTTCAGTGAGCTCCCTGCTTTGTGAAAAAAACTTTTCCTAGTCAGGAAAAAGTGTTTGAAAAAAAAGCCTTGCTGAGTTTCGCCAATATTGTCCTTCAACCTTTAATGGTATTTATTTAGAAAGAGGCGAAAATGCACAGATAAAAAAAATGGCAGAAAATAAAAGCCCAGATAAATTCGTTTTTGGACTTTGATTAAACCCGGTGAAAAAAGAGTCCACTGGAATTACTTTCAGGATTTAAAGACAGAATTCCTTTCAGCCACACTCATTAAATTCTCTCTCTCTCTCTCTCTCTCTCTCTCTCTCTCTCTCTCTCCTTACGGAGTGATATCAGAATTCGTTATCCCATCTTTCTGATCCAGTTCTCTAATTGACATTCCCCTAGTAATGGGTTTTGTTTCTGGATGTATTTGAATGGAAAGGCTTTTCTTTGTCGAAGTAATTTCGAGTCAAATCACCTAAGGAAGAAATTGACGCATATATTTAGGATTCATGTTTCAGCCGGGCGTAGGAATGAATAAACCATAACTGCGACTCAAGAAGAACATAATTTCACCAGGATATATTTCATCGACTCCAACATCGTGCGGAGCAAAAGGCCTCTGTGACGATCCGCCACTCGTAAGTCTTTCCCGTGCTTGATCTTCCACAAATATCCTGTCACCTCCAGCCTCCCGTCTCATAGTTTTGCCTCTTCCTTAGGATGCAACGACCTCACAGCCCACATTGCACACGGTGCAATCAGCTGAAGTGAAAGCCGCAGACGGGTAATGCCGAGTTTCGAGTTTGGCTCATGCTTCCTAGGCAGGGAATAACACCCGGCCTATCATACCAGTCCAACCAGCTGTAAATGGGTATCAGCGTCTGCTAGACCCAGAAATAAGGGTAAGTAATAAGAGGGTGGGGCTATCAGCCTCACCCCTAAAGAGGTGCTGATAAACCAAAACGCCCTGCCTAGTAGATGCCACCTCTCTAAAGGAGGAAAAAAAAAAAAAAAAAGATACAAATAAAGCGACCTCAGTAGCAACTGAATTTCAACATTTTACTTTTCACTTTTTGTATTGCAGAGTTATAATGGCAACCGTAACGTATGTTTCAACAGTAATTCAGTTAGTAAGTTACTACATTTATATTTATTATTTTATTGTTACACACATGAAGTTTGTTCCCATGAAAAAAAACATGATGAATTGTTGACAATAGTTACGATACACCGTACAATACTCGAAGCTGAAATTATGCTCTCTCTCTCTCTCTCTCTCTCTCTCTCTCTCTCTCTCTCTCTTTGAAAACGGTTGAATTCTCTTGTGTCACCGCAAGTCTTTGAAAACGTATTTTATCTGTAAACTTGGCTTCTTTCATATTACCTTACAACCGACAAGTCACAACTATTTTAGTAATAAAACCCTTTTGCCGGTCTGTTGGGCGAGAATATTCTCTCCTGCGCTTTTTATCTTGACACCGTGGAATTTAATGCTTCCAGGTGAGAGGCATAACTGTCCTCAGTACTCGGTAGTGATGTGTTGTTGCTCGTTCCCCTATCGTAAAGGAAAACGTGTGCTCGGGGAACATGTTCATTACACGTAAGTACGTATGGTACTGCATACATCAAATGCACACAGGCCACACGCGAACACACACACACACACACACACACACGCACAAATATATATATATATATATATATATATATATATATATATATATATATATATATATATATATATATATATATATATATATATATATATATATATATATATATATATATATATATATATATATATATATATATATATATATATATATATATATGCTATATATATATATATATATATATATATCATTTTTACGTTTTTCCGTGGTTTTTAGTTTGAAATATGCTCTATATCTACAGGACAACAATTTAACTCACTTTTAGCCTTGTGATTCTGACTTCGTAGGTACAAATACCATCTCTCTCTTAAAAAAGAGGAAAACAAAGGAGAATTTCTTAAGAGCTCTCTCTTCTTACTGAGGGGAAATATTGCAAAAACACATCATTTAAAGTAGTGTATTTACATAAAATGACATTAGTACTCCTTAAGAGGAACTCAGTAGATTGAATGAAACTGGGAATTCCCAGCCACAGTTCGAGAAGCCTCCACCACCCCCCCTCTGAAATGAGAGATATCTCCTCATTATACGCCAGTAATGAAAATAGACAAAAGAATAATGAATTCTCTGCACTGAGGGTCCTTTCCAAAGGAGTAATAAAAAATTAATACTGCCTCCTCAAGAGGCGCACGGACATTAGACAAGGGAGATTTCTGGCTTTCTCTTTAGAAAATATTACGAGACAAAAGCGTGACTGAAATGGGGCTCTTCCAGGCACTTTACCTTAGCAGATTTTCCGAGGGCGCCGTAGAAGGCGGTCCTCCCTATGACTTGCGATTTCCGAGGGCGAGTTTCTTCCCGTGGTGAGATGCAAATCTCTTCCGTCTACCCTCTCTACCAAGGAAACTCCTCGAAACTCCAAGCAATGGCGTGGGGCTCGAGGAATACGGTCGAAGGGCACGAGGAAAAGTATACTCTCTTGGAAAGGGCCACGTGGTTAGGATGCAAGGGCTTCTCCTCCTAAAGGGGCAAGGCGATGGGGACTCCTCAAACTCCAAGCAATGGCGTGTGGGGCTCCCTACCAATACGGTCGAAGGGCAGCCAGAAGTATACTTTTGAAAGGGCCACGTGGTTAGGATGCAAGGGCATCGATGGGGCCAGGTGTTGAGGACGTCTTCACAAGTTCACTCCATATCTTCCAGCCCGTGTGTGTGTCGACCTCGTGGGTTTCTGCTTTTATCCCCTCCTATGGGGCAAGGGGACTCTTTCTCAACACAGATGCTTTGACTCATTGCTCCCTGCTACCTGCCCGCAGGGGAGGTTTGGCCTCCCTCCTTAACAGGAGAAACACCTCTCCAGATTACTTTTCTCTCTCTCGAAGGAAAGATCTTTATCAAAAATGGGAGCGCCTCCTCAGCCACTTAATCTTTTAAACTCTTTGTTTTTAAGTCGATAGACAGATGGTCTCTCGATCTCCTCTCTCTTAAATGAAACACAACAGAACAATCTCAACAACAACAAAGGAGGGGGAGGCAATTTGCTAACAGCGAATTCTCTCTCTCTAATCATAATAATATATATATATATATATATATATATATATATATATACCCTATATATATATATATATATATATATATATCTCTCTATATATATATATATATATATATCTATATATATATATATATATATATATCTATATATCCTTAACAGCCACTCTATATATATATATATATATATATATATATATATATATATATATATATATATATCCTCCCTATATATATATATATATATATCTATATCTACTTATTAACAGCCACTATACTCTCTCTCTCTCTGACTCAACCAGGTGCTGCATAGGAAACCTGAATAACAACCGATAAACTCTCTCTCCTCCCTACCACCCCCTCTACTCTCTCTCTCTTTCTCCTCCTTAACAGCCACTCTACCCTCTCTCTCTCTCTCTCTCTCTCTCTCTCTCTCTCTCTCTCTCTCTCTCTCTCTCTCCTCCCTACCACCCCCTCTACTCTTTCTCCCCATCTCTCTCTCTTTCTCCTTCTTAACACCCCATCTACTCTCTCTCTCCCTCTCTCTCTCTCTTTATCCTCCTTAACTGCCCTCTACTCTCACTCTAACACTCTCCCTTTCCTAATAACATAGTTGCTTCAGTTACAATGCCCAACATTTTTGACATTTTATATTTCACACCCTTCTCACCCTGCCATTTCCTATCAGGGCTGAACTTGGAATTAAAGGACATCTGGAGCATCACTATTCATCTCAGCAACCTTGAAAACTCTGGATTAGCCACTAATATCTGTCATTTTTGGTTATTTTTACATGTCACCCCCTTCCACCCCAACTCTCTTTGGTGCCAGTGATGTCTTACCCCAACAGTATTCTTTTCCAGATAGTAAGTCATATGTATATTGAAATGATGTATGATAAACCTGTAGAGTTTTGTCCATAGGCTACTAAGTCTATGGGCAAAACCAGACCTGTTTCAAAGAATCCCTTCCCACCCACTTTGGTGCTAGTGATGTCTTACATAACCCCACAGTATTCTTTTCCAGATAGTAAGTCACATGTGTACCAAGTTTGGTTGAAATTACTCAATGTGTTTCAGAGTTAAGCTGAAACATACACACATCCATCATATATATATATATATATATATATATATATATATATATATATATATATATATATATTATATTATATATATATATATATATATATATATATATATATATATATATATATATATATATATATATATATATATATATATATATTACTAAAGGACCTCATTCAAACTGGATGGTATCTAATGGAGTTTTTATTCAAAAAGTTACGAGCTTTCTAGGACAAACAGTCCACATTATCAAGTATCCGTACAATGTGGACTGTTTGTCCAAGAAAGCTTGTAACTTTTTGAATAAAAACTCCATTAGATACCATCCAGTTTGAATGAGGTCCTTTTAGTAATTCTACTAATGCACAGAACAATTGTGTATGTGATAAAGTTAATATATATATATATATATATATATATATATATATATATATATATATATATATATATATATATATATATATATATATATATATATATATATATTATATATATACATATATATATTTAAAAAAGCATTTAGTGAAATGACTGAATCAAACTAAGGAGGGAGGAGCAGAACAAACCAAAAAGTTACCTTAAAAATTAATTTATTTACATTGAGTCAGGTTCAGTTTAGAATAAACAATAAAATGAACATTACTACAAATGAATTAAAACTCAAAGGAATAATCAAAATAAAAAAATGTAAAAAAAGGCAGTCAACGTTTAACACAGACATTCCTTAAAGACAGCCAAGCAAGAATAAGTTTGAATATCAGTTTGCATTAGAGATGTAAATAAACAGTTATACACAAATAATATTACAAAAGAACCTCATTTGTAAAAAAAATTTAAACATTTTGAACAGTGAAACTTATTAAAAGAGACAGCAAATCATAAAACACACAAAATCATAAATATTAACAAACACAGTAATAAATATCAGCAAACGAACTCAATAGAGCTTCGAAACAGCTCCAAGCCTCCATGACAGGAACACTGTCAGATCAATCTGACAGAGTCGAAACGACAACCATCTCATCCTCAAGCACAGTATCAGAATGTCCTCCTCCAGTAGAAGTCTATTGAGATTTTTAGGCAACAAATGAGTTTTCCAAGATACGCCAAGTCCTACCTTGATCACGACGACCAGATAGGGACATGGAGCCATCTAACGAAACTGTGTATGTTCTGCTTAGGGACCTGTTCTTCAGGTACGGATACCTTTGTGACTTCTCCAA
>NC_089763.1:6872435-6892435 GCF_040412425.1 Macrobrachium rosenbergii | reverse complement strand
TTGCTTGTTCCTTTAGGATTGGTTTTAGATATTTTGTTCTGAACGTTTTATTGTAATTCTAATTTGTGATTTTGATTTTATTAATTTATTGGTTGCCATGTTCGCTGTTGGCAGAAAATGCAACTATAAGAAGTTATGAAACGTCGGCATATAATGAAATGCATATGGACAATGCCTTCCCTGACCCGCCTTGGATTGCTCTTCGAGCAGTTCCTCCGGAAGTTGGAGGTATATATATATATATATATATATATATATATATATATATATATATATATATATATATATATATATATATATATATATGTATATATATATATATATATATATATATATATATATATATATATATATATATATATGTATATATATATATATATATATATATATATATATATATATATATATATATATATATATATATATATATATATATATATATATATATAATTCTAATAGCCACAATGCCCTCTTAACTTCTCGGATTCTTTCTTTTTGAGAATTACATATGTGTCAGGTAAAAGTGACCAGTAGATTCTATATATATATATATATATATATATATATATATATATATATATATATATATATATATATATATATATATATATATATATATATATATATATATTACTAAAAGGACCTCATTCAAACTGGATGGTATCTAATGGAGTTTTTATTCAAAAGTTATAAGCTTTTCTTGGACAAACAGTCCACATTATCAAGTATCCGTACAATGAGCAGACGCGTAGTCAGGCTGTATTTATATCTGTGTGCTGGGTACTTTTAATCCTATAATCGCCTAGCTCTTCCTGTGTGACCTCCACCCCCTCTTGACCTTGGTCTTTCTCTGATCCTTCCTCCTAGGTGACCGTTTTCCGTGCGTTCTCTTACGTTTTTTCTTCGTTTCCTTGCTACTGTGGAGTATACGATTTTTCTAGATATGCTGTCTTCAAAGCCGTTTCCGGTGTTCCCTGCCATCGTGTTGTTGGCCAAGTTATGAGGGCGTTCTCTACAACCAGTCTAGATGTTTTGTTGGTGTTCCTGTACAGAAAACTCATATTTTCCCAGTCTATTCTGTGATCATTTTCCCAACAGTGTTTGGCAACTGCCGACGTCTGATTATAATGCCTTATGTTCTGCAGATGTTGTTTGCTTCGCTCTTTACATGATTTGCCAGTTTCGCCATAGTACCCATCTTCACAGTCTAGACATGCTGCTATATAAACCCCCCCTCTAACCTCTTCCCCCTCTACCGACTTTTCGTTTCTAACTATTTTATTCCTAATGGTGTTTTTGTAGCTGCCTATCAATTTGAAATTATTTAGCTTCCTGTTGATGGGTGCAATAGAGTTCTTGTCCGGGACTGTAATTATTTTCTTTCCTACAAATGTTCCTTTTCTATCCTTTCCCTCTCCCCAAAATAGTTTTTCCTTGCTTTGATATGTGCCCACTCCCACCAATACTTAGGGTAGCCTAATCTCCTAAAACTCTCCTCAGGTAATCCAACTCTTCGTCTAAAAATTCAGGACTGCAAATCCTATAAGCCCTGATGGCCAACCCTGTCATTAATCCTATTTTTATTTCTTTCCTATGACTGGAGAACCTATGTATGTATGAATTGGTGTGTGTGTCTTCTTCCTATATACCTTGAATTTTAAATTCTCCCCACCCTCTTGACCAGGACATCCAAGAAAGGAATTTCTCCTCCTTCTCTTCTTCTAATGTAAACTTGATGTGTTCATTTAGTTTATTTATGTTTTCTAAAAACTTATGTAGATCTTCCTTTCTCCTTGTAAATGATCAAGATGTCATCCACGTATCTTACCCATTTTAGGATATTTAAGTTCCCTTTATTTACTTTTGTCCCACCTCTTCCTTTTCAAACCATTCCATAAAGATATTAGCTAGAATTGGTGAAAGACTTGAACCCATGGCCACGCCATTTTTTTGTATATAATGGTTTCCCCCCACTTGAAAACATTAACGCTGAGGGCCGCTGTTAGCATTTTTATTAAAACGTCATGATCTATGTCGCATGTATAGACCCCTCCTCCATATTCTTTTTATTATTTCCATCGTCGTCTTTACTGGTACGTTAGTAAACAGGGAAGTTACATCCAAACTTGCAAATTTGCAGTCTTTTACGTTAGTTTTGGATAATTCGTCTATCAGGTTCATGTTATGTTTTAAATGCCCTTCGGATACTAAGCCTACCCGTTTTCCCATTATGTTGGAAAGAAATTTCTCCAGCCTCCTCTGCGGTGATCTCGTCGATGCCACGATCGGTCTTAGCGGGCACCCTTCCTTGTGGATCTTAGGGCTACCATAAATATATGGGATCTCTGGACTTTCCACTGATTTTACTCTATGTTCTAATTCTTTTCTTTGGTTTTGTCGTAGATTTTGTCAACGCTTCCCTTACTTTTTGTTAAAATTGCACTGTACCCCTAATGTCCGGTTTTTGTTGCAAGCCTCATATGTGTTTTCATCGTTTAACAGTTGTTCTAACTTATTCTCGTATTCTATGGCTCGCAGACTTGTTATCACCCTTTCTAGGAACCTTCTCATCCTCCCACGTCAAACATGCAGAGAATTTCATACAAAAATTTAATAGTTTAAACATCCCCTCAAACAACATCAAATTGCTCAGCCTAGACGTCGAGTCATTATTTACCAAAGTCCCGATTGCCGACGTGTTGTCTTTCTTAGAGAGGAAGTTACAACCATATGAAGACCATTTTCCTCTTGGCATAGATAAAACTTTAAAACTTATCAACCTCTGTGTAACTAACAACATGTTTTCTTTCAATGGTAATTTTTACAAAAAAATTTGGCTGTAGCATGGGAAGTCCCTATCACCCCTTCTAGCAAACTTGTACATGGAATATTTCGAAACAGAACTTTGTTGTCTATCAAACCCCATAATATGATCTGGCTTAGATACGTAGATGATATCTTTACTTTCTGGGACAATAGCTGGGGACTTTAATGAATTTTTAATAGGCTAAATTCGCTAGTTCCGACCATAAAATTTAAAACAGAATGGGAAAAGGACGGAAAACTGCCGTTCCTAGATGTACTGATCATAAGAAAACAGAACAGGTATGCATTTACAGTATATAGAAAACCCACCTTCGCTGTCTCCTACATTCATTTCTTAAGCTACCACGACGTCTCCGTAAAAATCATGGTAGGTGCAACTTATTCCTCAGAGGACTTAGGATATGTTCAAATGAGTACCTGGATAAAGATTTTAACACGATCCGCCAACACCAAACGCAACTGCTAATATCCACCACACATTATCGAGAGGGCTATTAACAAAGCGAATAAAATATACTATAAAGGTCCCACTCACAACAGACAAATAGATTTCAACAACAAAATAAAGCTTCCGTAACGATGAAAACATCCAAAAGGCCTCCAGCAACTCAGGCCTAACAATCCTTTTCATTTTCTATTATCCCAAATCCATCGGGAGTTCGCTCGTTAACGTATACTTAAATAACAAACGGGAAGAAGCCGGAGTTTACAAGATACCGTGTAGTAATTGTCAGGACATCTATGTAGGCGAGACAGGTAGATCGCTCTCGCAAAGAATGACAGAGCACAAAAAGATCAGTACGTTACGCTTCGAGAGTTCGGGAATTTTCCTACATATCAGAAATACAGGGCATGTCATTAACTGGAGTGGGGCGGAGTTGGTTTTCAAAAGTAGCTGTCCGTACAAAAGAAGGATGCTGGAATCTGCTATCATCAATCAAACCAACAATATGAACCTGTCAGGAGGACATTGAAATCGGATGACATCGACACACTTAATCCTCAAACCCCTCATGAAGAAGATGACCCAAGAAACGCGACCGCCAGATCCATTGCCAAACGGGACTAATGAGGCCAAAACCACTAGGAATTTGGCCATTCTCCTCCTTAAGAAACGCCACCTCCATAACGTCGGAGGCCTAGGGCCACACCTTTATGTTTTTGTATATATACCATTGTAACTTTCCACCTGTCCATATTCTACCAGTGAACAGGGGCACAGAAGCTAGTGCCCGAAATATATGGTTTCAACGTTTAAATAGTGTTTTATGGGCCTTCTTATATTCATATTACACTGTAGTATTACAGGAAAAGACATTCATATATATATATATATATATATATATATATATATATATATATATATATATATATATATATATATATATATATATATATATATATATATATATATATATATATATATATATATATATATATATATATATATACAAAAAACTGCACATGAAAGGTGAAAATTAAAGACCAGGTTCAAAGCGCTTTCGTGTATTGCAACACTTCTTCACGACAAAAGTAAAATAAATAAATAGAGACATAAACAAGAAAAATTCACAAAACAAAGATCAAAGCCACTAACAAGCTAAACATCATTACTGAATGCAATCACTAGTTTGAAGTCAAATTGTCACATACCAAACAAAAATACTTTAAAAATACTTAAGAACTGAAACTACAGTTAGAACAGGCTATTGCTAAAAGGTAACACTGTACTTCCCTACAATTTTATGAACAAGGTAACTATCTAATTTAAAAGACCCGAACTAATATTCATAAGTTGATTGTTAAAATGCTTAATAAAGGCAGATTCAATTATATTTCTCTTAACAATGTGGTTACAAAAATGATCTCGGATGAATTTTTCCAGTCTATACAATGGTTAAAATCATTCATATGTACAAATAAAGCACTTGTCAATTGGCCTTTTCGAACTGCGTAACGATGCTGTTTTAGACGATAATCTAGTTCTTTACCAGTTTGACCAAGGTATTTATTACTGGTTTGAGCACAAGGAAGCATGTAAATACAGCCATTAATTTGTTTTGCGTAAGACAGCAGCGTTACGCAGTTCGAACAGGCCAATTGACAAGTGCTTTATTTGTACACATGAATGATTTTAACCATTGTATAGACTGGAAAAATTCATCCGAGATCATTTTTTGTAACCACATTGTTAAGAGAAATATAATTGAATCTGCCTTTATTAAGCATTTTAACAATCAACTTATGAATATTAGTTCGGGTCTTTTTTAAATTAGATAGTTACCTTGTTCATAAATTGTAGGAAGTACAATGTTACCTTTTAGCAATAGCCTGTTCTAACTGTAGTTTCAGTTCATAAATATTTTTAAAGTATTTTTTGTTTGGTATGTGACAATTTGACTTCAAACTAGTGATTGCATTCAGTAATGATGTTTAGCTTGTTAGTGGCTTTAATCTTTGTTTTGTGAGTTTTTCTCTTTATGTCTCTATTTTTTATTTTACTTTGTACCCCGAAGAAGTGTACGCAATATGCGAAAGCTTGTACCTGGTCTTTAATTTTCACCTTTCATGTGGTCGTCTACGTATATATTTGTCACGTGCAGTTTGGTGACTTATTGCTGATATATATATATATATATATATATATATATATATATATATATATATATATATATATATATATATATATATATATATATATACACATATATATACATATATACACATATATATACATATATATATACATATATATATATATATATATATATATATATATATATATATATATATATATATATATATATATATATATATATATATATATATATATATATACATATATATACATATATACATATATATACATATATATACATATATACATATATATACATATATATACATATATATATATATATATATATATATATATATATATATATATATATATATACATATATATACATATATATACATATATATATATATATATATATATATATATATATATATATATATATATATATATATATATATATATATATATATATATATATATATATATATATATATATATATATATATATATATATATATATGTATATATATATATATGTATATATATATATATATATATATATATATATATATATATATATATATATATATATATATGTATATATATATATGTATATATATATATATATATATATATATATATATATATATATATATATATATATATATATATATATATATATATATATATACATATACATATATATATATATATATATATATATATATATATATACATATACATATATATACATATATATACATATATATACATATATATACATATATATACATACATATATATATATATATATATATATATATATATATATATATATATATATATATATATATATATATATATATATATATGTGTGTGTGTGTGTGTGTGTGTGTGTGTGTGTGTGTGTGTGTGTGTGTGTGTGTGTGTGTGTGTGTGTGTGTGTGTGTGTGTGTATACCAGGAATTGAACAGCGAACAGCCAACGTAACATATTATAAATTTATTTGGCCAAATTTTCTTCTATATCTCATCATCAAGGATGATAATTAAGAATAATAATTAAGAATCGACTCAGTTAAAAAAACTTACAAAAGCCTAAAACATGGAACTTAAACTAAAACAAACACTGAAGAAACATTAAAACATACTAAGTGACTTAATATTTGAAAATGTAGATAAAAAAATAAAATAAAATAAAATACATATATGTATAGAATATGAGGGACATTTAGTACCTAACCTTATGGGGGCTAAGAACTGAGTGACATTCTTAGTTCTCAGGAGGACGACGTCAACTTAAGATATATAAAAAACAGTGGAAGAGGTCTGGCTGTATAGGGAAGGAACAAGCTGCTTAATAGTTAAAGATTCCAGGAGAGAGAGAGAGTAGTCGTTGGGTGTTTGGGCAATAATATGAAAATCATCATAAGAAAACGATGTCTTGCATTTTTTACAGTGATCTCTTATATTAGAAAATTCTTTTGTTTTTTTAATTGACATCCTGTTCCGTGACTAACTCCAAGATGAGAATCAACTCTCACTTTGAGCCATCTGTTAGTGGCTCCGGTATATTTCCCATTTTCACATTTTGGGCAAGTGAAACAATAAACCACCAGGGATCGCATCAAAGCGGAAAGCTTATCCTTATGGTGAAACAATGACCCAATGGTCTTAGGATTTTTTTTAACATAATCTAATATCCAGAGCTGGAAATGTACAGCGAATGGCGTTTTGTAAAGATTGTTTGAATTTCTTCGAGTGTGCAAAAGGAATGGAGGCATACATTATCAATTTAGGGACATTAGGCACGGGCATGCGGGGACAAGGACAATTTTAGGAAAATTTTAGAAGTTGCTGTGCAGGACACTCACTTTATTTTTAACAAGAGAATTTACAAACAAGTAGATGGTGTCTCTATGGGATCCCCTTTAGGTCCTATTATGGCCAATGCCTTCATGTGCTCTCTCGAAGAACAAATACTCGAAAGGTGTCCCTTAACATGTCGTCCTCTCTTCTATAGAAAATGTATAGATGACACAATTGCTTTATTTAGATCTAGGGCAGAAGCAGAAAATTTCTTAGAATATATTAATAGCTTACACACAAATATACTGTTTACAATTGAGCATGGACACGATATTAAACTTCCATTTTTAGATATTTTAAACAGTCGAACTCCTCAAGATTTTAATACCAGTGTTTTTAGAAAAAGACATTCACGGGTCAAGGTACTAACTTTTACAGCAGTTGCTCTTTTATTTTTAAAACAAACAACATTAACACATTCTTGCACCGTGCCTATGTTATCCTCTACCTGAAACAAATTTCACGATGAAATTCTGTTTTGATTTCAATTTTTCAAAAATAATTCGTATCCTTCATTTTTATTCAACAAGTATGTAAATAGCTTTTTGAATAATAACTTCCAACCCCGTCTGTCCATGCCTAATGTCCCTAAATTGATAATATATGCCTTTTGTACATTCGAAGAAATTCAAACAATCTTCACAAAACGCCATTCGCAGTACATTTCCAGCTCTGGGTATTAGATTATGTTCAAAAAATCCTAAGACTATTGGGTCATTGTTTCACCATAAGGATAAGCTTTCCGCTTTGATGTGATCCCTGGTGGTTTATTGTTTCACTTGCCCAAAATGTAAAGTTGGGAAACATATCGGAGCCAACAACAGATTGCTCAAAGTGAGAGCTGATTCTCATCTTGGAGTTAGTCACGGAGCAGGATGTCAATTAAAAACAAAAGAATTTTCCAATATAAGATATCACTGTAAAAAATGCAAGACATCGTTTTCTTATGATGATTTTCATATTACTGCCCAAACACCCAACGACTACTCTCTCTCTCTCCATCCTGGAATCTAACTATTAAGCAGTTTGTTCCTTCCCTAAACAGCCAGACCTCTTCCACTGTTTTATATATATCTTAAGTTGATGTCGTCCTCCTGAGAACTGTGACTGTCACTCAGTTCTTAGCTCCACAGGGTTAGGTACTAAACGTCCTGATATTCTATACATATACTGTATATATTTTATTTTATTTTATTTTTTTATCTACGTTTTTTAAATATTAAGTCTTTTAGTATATTTTAATGTTTCTTCAGTGTTTGTTTTAGTTTAAGTTCCATGTTTTAGGCTTTTGTAAGTTTTTTAAGAGAGTCGATTCTCAATTCTAATTCTTTGTATGTATTTTACAGCCCTGATGATGAGACATGGTCTCGAAAATTTGGCCAAATAAATTTATAAGATGTTATGATGGCTGTTTGCTGTTCTATTCCTGGTAAATCATAGGCGTTCCAGATGCCCCAGTCTTCCAGTGTATGTATATATATATATATATATATATATATATATATATATATATATATATATATATATATATATATATATATATATATATATATATATATTTATTTGATTGCCTTGTAATGTGTATACCGTTCAATGATTTTAATGTATTTACTGTTCTGCTTGTAATGTATTATGTGTATTGGGTAATGATAATAATTGTTAAAATATCATATGTGTCATAATGTCAGATCTCAAAAGAGTTAGTGATTTAGGTAACTTAGCAGCGTAATTTAAAATTGGTAATATGATTTAATAGTAACTGAGTATGTGATAGGGCATTTTGTCCCCAAGGAACAAACAGTTCTAGACATGTGATTTAATATGTCGTGTTTTGGTTAAGTTATCATTGTGAGAGTAAGAGTTAACAAGCACGGGAATTGCAATCAAGTCATGCTAAGATTTCTGCAAAAGCTTTGTCTCATCCGTGAAAAGACGAATGATTTCATTATGTTTTATATACTGTCCTGGAAACCAACTTTGGTTCTTCATCTTGTTTTGAATGTGTGTTGTTTGTGGCTGCCAGCTGCTGCGTGTTTTGATCGTGTTGAGATATTGTTAAGAGCTCCGTCCCATATGATTTTTTTTGTTTGGGTCAAATATGCCTTTTTGATAGTAAATGCACGTATCTTGATAGATTACATCATGCTTTGTAAGATTGCATTGCTCTGATTACGTATTGTTCTGACGTCATTCTGATTATTTCATTTCCCACTGGAACCCTAAAGTTTGCTCATTCTGATTTCAGAGAATGTTAGTGTTGGCTCTCTCTTCTCTCTCTCTCTCTCTCTCTCTCTCTCTGTCTCTCTCTCTTTCTTCAAATGAGAGAAGTTTTTAACAGAATATTTGTGTGGTCATTAATATTAAACTTAGCTTTTGAGATCTGAACATAGGAAAAGTATATTTGGTAACGGTGCCTGACAAAAAAGTGCATTTTGTGAATCTAAACCATTTCAAGTGATTTTGCAAAGGTTTTCACAAGTTTGTGTAAGGTAAAGTGAATTTACTTATTGTTACCATGGTATAATAAGGTATATTAGGGAAATTTTCCCTTAGTGAAATTATTATTGGTAAATCTTTTGTTTTAACAAAAAAACAGTGTTTCATTTATTGACCACCAGTGAATGGGATTAATTGTGTGCATAAGGCAAAGTGATAAACATCTTTTGTTCATTTAGTTCTGCTGAAGTGACTTAAGACCAGAGAAACAGTTAAAGCTGTTTGAGAGAGTGATGCCCTTTTACTCTAGTATATTTCATGTTTAGTTGTTGATGCCTTTCCTTGTTTTGATAAACTTGAGTTTGATTTTCACATGATTAATGAGTATTTTAAGAGATCACTGTTACCTTTAGAGAAAGTCGTAATTTTTATTGTTATGAGATTTCAGGTATCTGGCTGAAGTGAGGTAAATTTTTGAATTCTGTGATTAGTTGTGTAATAACCAGGTACTTGGCACTCTTCATGATAATATTTTTGGTTCCTAGACCTGGGAGCAAAACAAAATATCACTCTGGTTTATGGTTTATACTGGTAATATATTTTGATAGGAGAGTGACCACATAATTATTTTAACACTGTATTGTGAATTATTTAATTTAACTTAGAGAAAATGGCTCTGTTTAATGTGCAGAAGTTTTTAGCAGCTCCATTCATCCAATAGTTATCTGAGTCCAACCTGACTAATGCACAGTGGACTGCTTTAGATTAATTGCAATGTGTCTGTGGTATGATTAAATAAAATCAGATGTATTGCAATCCAAGCATTGATGGACACTTGCAAAATAGATGAAGGGTTAGGAGAGGCAGAAGAGTTGTTAAATGCAGCTGAGACAGAATTTATAGATAAGCAAGAGCAAAAGAAAGAGAAAAGTGATGCAAAGGTTGAGCTTAAATGTAGTAGCTGCAGAAGAAAGCTTGATTAAATGGAAAATGCAGATAAAGACAGAGAGGAAAGAGAAGAAAGTTTGATTAAGCTGAGAATGCTGGCAGAAAGAGAAAGAGAAGACAAAGATAAAAAATAAAAAGAGAAGCAGAAGAAGAAAGATAAAGAGCAAGAGAGGCAAGAACGAAAAGAGAAAAAAAGAAAGAGAAGAAGAAAAAGCAGCAGAAGAAGAAAAGGCAAAATGAGAAAGAGAAGCAGAAGGAGAAAGAGAAAAAGCTCAATCCACATCACCTGTAACTCCGTCTAACCCTATCCAAGGTACTCAAGAACCTGCATTTGATGTAGTAAAAGTGCAGAAGTTAATTCCAAAGTTTATAGAAGAAGCTCCAGATGAGTTTTTTGATCATTTTGCATTTTGAAAAAGTGGCTTCAGGTATAGGATGGCTGGAAGATAAATGGTCAGTCTTGTTACAGAGTATTCTCATTGGAAAAAGAAGAAGTGCTTATTTAGCCTTATCAGCAGTCAGTGTAAAGAGTACAAGGCACTCAAACACAATGCATACAATTTTACCAGATGACCCTGAATATTACAATGAAAGATCCCAGATCTTTGAGAAAGGATGACAAGATAACATTCTTGGATTATGCCTACAAAGTAAGATGATTTAAAAATGGTTGGATATACTAAAATTAAATCTATGGATGAGCCTGATAAACAAAGTCCAGAGCAATATCTTAGAGGAATTCCTGACACATAGGAGCCTATTTAAGAGAGAGAGAGGTTGGAAACTCAACAAAGCTGCTACATTGAGTGAAGATTTAACATAATATGTAGCAAAAGGAGTTTTAATGTCAAGTACCATCAACCAACAACATAAAGGTTTTAGGTCTCATCCAAATTTAGGAACATTACTACTGGGAATCCTTCTAGTTTGATAATACAAAGCCAGGTAATAATTCTCAGCAATCAAATGTTAAATATATCATCCAGTTTCTCAAGACAGATACAGAAGACTAATTGTTGTCTGCTTCAAATGTGGAAGAGTAGGCCACTAACGTCAGATTGTTATCAGACACAACAGCCGACTAAGCCAGTTGGTCATTATTAGAATGTGACAAAACTATGAAGAGCAGTGTTCGAAGAAGACAGTTGGGAAGAATGAGACTGAACAATCTGAGTGTTTAGCAACCAGTGGAAATGTAAGTTCAAATATGGCTGAGCAGTTCCTTGCCTAAGAGCTCTCAGCAACATATCTATGAAGGTACGCTGGCAACTCAAGGAGGAGTGCAGGTACCAGTCAAGGTATTACATGATATGGGAAGTAACCATAGTGTGGCAGTTCGTGGTGCTCACCCACAGTTGGAGAAGGATCTCACTGGAGATTCAG
Organism: Macrobrachium rosenbergii; assembly: GCF_040412425.1. Taxonomy (NCBI): domain Eukaryota; kingdom Metazoa; phylum Arthropoda; class Malacostraca; order Decapoda; family Palaemonidae; genus Macrobrachium; species Macrobrachium rosenbergii. Next base: position 6,880,393 of record NC_089763.1, on the reverse strand, counting down.
TTATTTTGAAGGGTATAGGAGGAGAAGAGGTAACTCCTATATGCTTCTTGCACCTGTCTTGGTGACAGGGAATGTTGATTTTGATGTAAAGGACTCACTAGCTGTTGAAGATGCACATGTTTTACTGGGTAATGAAGTTGATGGTGCACCATTCGTTACTTGTCCTATAGTGACAGAAAACCCATTGACGATTAGTCCTGTGGTAGGTTTAGAGAAGAAAAACTCACATCTGTCTCCAAGTTGTGTAACTACCAGGAGTAGGAAGAGAACTATGTCTGCAAGTGAAGAAGCTGATGATTTGCCTGCACAAGAAGGATCAAGTAAAGGATCTTTGAGCTTAGAAGAGCTGTTCCAGGAAAGTGAAGTTTCCCCTAGTGCTAGCAATGAAGAGATATCCCAAGAAGAAGAAGATCCTGTTGTTCTTGAAGAGACAAGGAGTAGTCAGAGTGTTCCTGATGACAGTCTGAAACTACAGTAACAGAGGTAGTAGATATGGAGAGTTCAGCCCTTGAAGCTGGTCAAGTGACTAGAGAGAAGCTAATGGAACCGCAGAAGAAGGATACAACGTTGGCTGATTTGTTCTTCAGAGTTGTTGATCAGGAAGAGATGCAACAAACTCCTACCTGTTATTATCTAAATGAAGGATTGCTAATGAGGAAGCATCGACCTGCAGATATACCTGGAAATGCTGAGTGGGGTGAATATCATCAAATTTTGATTCCATATCCATTGAGGAAGCAAGTGGTTGTGGTAGCGCTCGAGTCAGGACATATGGGAATCATGAAGACTGCTGAGAAGATTATGAAATATTTTTTTCTGGCCTGGACTTCACAAGGAAGTTAGCAGTTTTGTGAGCTCGGTGGCTCTTTTAACTACCTGGATTTTCTCTGCTCTTTACGCTGATTCCTATTGGTTTTCTTCTGAGCTTTTAACTAGGTTCCCTAGATGGAACTGGGGAGGGTATCTTCAGAGGAGGTGGAGAGGTACTGACTAAGTTTAACCCTGAGCCCTCCAGAGGGGCATCATTGGGATCTCAGCCTGGAAAGGGTGTAGTTGCTACATCAGCTGGCAGAGCAGACACTAGGTTATATGCTGCCTTAGCTGAAATGACAATTGGGGTAGGCTACTGGTGGTGCCAACAACTTCTGCCAGCTTCCGTTGTATTTCCTTCATGTCGGCTATAATCGGGGAAAGAACTTTCCGTTGGGTGTTTTCCTCTCAGAGTCTTGTCTTCTGGAGACTTGGTTTGAGAAGACGAGGTGGCTGCCGTTGCAAGAGGTTCACAGGTTGCTATAACTTAGTCTGGCTCAGGCACAGGCTGCGAGGCTGTGCCAGGGGATGAGCTTCCATTACTGACAGGGAACTAAGGAAGAGATTTGGTGTGAGCCAGCCCTCAGGCAGTCACTGGTGCTTGAGAGGGAAGCCGGATTGGGATCTCCTAAAGGGAGATCAAAGGATTGTGCTAGCTCTGGCACTGAGGCAGGCACAGGCTCTGGTGCTAGGGCTGGAGAGAAGACTCAGGTGTCATTCTGGGAAGGTTAAGGGCCTTGAAGGGTTCTAGGCTTAGGTAACCTAGCTAACAAAGCTCATTCTATGGCAACTAGCCAACAGTGCCTGAGACAGAGAAGTAGATGGGACACGAAGAGGTTGTTGGGTGTCCTATCCTAGGAGATCATAGTCTCCAGTGAATGTGCTCAGCTACTCATAAGGTGCTAATCCTACTTTTGTGGGGTGTAATTGACCAGTCAGATAGAAGGGGGTGTCAGCCTGCATTTAGTTACATAATTCAGTAGTTATGGGCTTGTTATGTTCAATGATGGCAACCACTAGTGACTTATGAGGGAGATTTGAGAATCAGTGTCCTCGAAAGCAGAGACCTGTTGAGCAATGTGACCATCTGCAAGGTGCAATAAAGATAGGCCCTGCAGCTGGGTGTCCTAAGGAAAGAATCAGGAGTGACTACAAGGGCGACAATGGCAGTTTAATTCAGGGAACTTTATAGTACTCTGTGCCCATATATGTTGCACTCCTGTTAAAATGCCTTGCTGAAATCTCTTTGTGGAGCCATGACCGTAGAAGTAGGCAGTGGGCTCGCTTTGGGGGGAGGCTTCAGAATGACTCCCCCTTTGGCTTTGCACTGGGTTTCCAGGACCTCTGCACTATAGCCAGCCCATCTGTGTGCATGTGACTACCTTTTCTTCATGAACAAGCCTAGCGTTCTTCGTAACAGTCAACCATTCCTCGTGAACCAATCCTCAAATTTTGTGCCTCCACAAACCTTGTGTCTCCATGCACAGCCTGTACATGTGCCGCTGAGCAATGTGTGCCCACCACAACCAGCACCACGTGTTACCTCTGTGTCTGTGTGTGTCCCATTTATCTCCTAAGAACAGCTACCCATGTCACCTTTTATAGGGTCACCTTTCACAGTATTTGTTGGTGCTTGCCAGAATTACTGCCTTAAAGTACTTGTCTTAATGATAATGCAATGCCTTATTCCTATGTTGCACTGGCCCAAGTCCCATTTTCTATTTCGTGCAATTACTTGCAGGCCTATGCACCCCTAACAAATGCCTGGGTGCAGCCCAGCCTCTGTACAAGCAAACAGGCATGTCCATGAGAAGTACAAAACCTTCACAGGGTACTACGGAAAAGATTTGGTTAAAAGGGGCCAACTGCCTCAAGAGCAGGTCACCACAAGGTGAAAGAAGAGAAGGAAGAAAATGAGCAACAAGAAAGAAAGGAATGGGAAGAGAAGTAGTGACAGCATGAACTAGCCTTGGCACAAGAGAAGGAAAAAGAGCACAAGGATGAAGAAAAGGAGGAGGAAAGGGAGTGACAGTACTAACTAGCCTTGAAGGAGAAGGAACGTGAGCTTGAAAGATTCAAGCAGGACAGTGCCATGGCATTCTCCCAACACCGAGCTGCTAATCTTGCCGTGGTCTCTGCTCCTTCCATTACATCAAACATCAGTAACCTCATGCTTCACTGGAATGACGCAGAGCTAGAGGCATGGCTGGAACAGGTGGAAATCCTCTTCAATGAGTACAAGCCAACTGAGACCAAGAAGGCCATGGCATGATCCTAGCAAAATATATGGCTGGAAAGGGACAGGACGCCCTTAATTACTTGGAAAATGGGAAGAAGGGAAGCCTTGAGGTGGTCAGGAAGTCCATAGCAACAGAGTAAGAGATTACGCCTGAGCATTGTAGGCATAGATGGCAAGGTCTTCCCAGGGAGGTTGGTCAAACCTGATCTGGCTGGGCCTACAAAAAGTCCCGAACCTTGCGGCAGTGGATCAACACCTTGGAGTGCAAAGAGTTTGGGGATTTATTGAATTGACTCTAACTTGAGGACTTCCTTAATTATGTCCCTTGGCCCTATAGCTCCACATATTAACGAGAAACAGCCAAAACTATTCACTGACTGTCACCGCTTGGCTAATGATTACTAGATGTACCACCCATCCTCCATCACCTCCCATAGGTGCATAATTCCTTCTGGTCCCACACTCTTATCTATCCAACCAAGGAATGGGTACCCCCCCTCTCTACCTGTGTGCACTGATTACCATGAGAATATTGAATTTTAAAGGCTCATTTTAAAAATCACCAATGCAATATGATGATCCTGGCAAAGTTAAGCCAGTGTTACATCTGCAAGCCCAGTGAGTGTTAATTTATGGGAAATTTAGATAGCATTGCTAATGGGGCCACAGAATCATAAACAAGACGAGGGGAGAGGGGCGTATAGGTCACCAGAGTGGCAGCCCCAGTAAGTGATTCTTAGTTTGCTTACTGAGCAAAAGAAACAGCAAAGGAATAGATGGCAGTACTCAATCAAATATAATAATTGCAGAGATGGAACTAGAATAAATTCAGTTATGGAACACTGATACAGGGGAATCTAGCATTTAAGGTAAAAGCTATAAATGATGAACGGTAAAGTAAATTGTCGGTGTTGACTTCATGCACACTTGGGTCAAGAGAAACTTGCATAACCCAAATAATACTGGATATAGATTTCTGAGAGACAAAAAGATGTCTGATGAGCAAAATTTTCCCCAATAATTATGTCTATTGCAAGAACATAGATAAAGAACAAGATTGGAGAAGGTACTTGATTTACTTCTATTACTGACAAGGGGAATAATTACTTCATTAATTAACTGAATTCAAGGAAACACCTAGCAAAGATTTTACACGGCACTTCTAGATTGGCAGTGGAAGGAATAATTAAAGGTGAAAAACAGGTTGAGAGAAAGAGATAAAGAATAGGGGCGGATTCCTCTAAATTCCCAGGCGTACCTGAGGCAAAATGTGTATGCTCTTGTAAAAGCATAGGTGTGGGCTCTTCCTTCCTGGAGCAGAATTGGGCAGGCAAAATCAGTGGGCGATTATTGTTGCCATCATAGGTGAGAAAGGGTCCACCAGGGATAGGCCCTTGGAAGAGCTTCAGAAAGATAGGTCTTGTTTGACCATCTCTAGGCTGCTACTGACTGACCTCTGCTAGGTAATAAAATCTTCTCCCACAAAGAGGTTGCCTTTTGGCTGTCTCCCTCATTGTACAATTCTGGAAAACAAAAGTCATCCACCAGAACAGGGGGACAGAAAACAGGAGTGGTGAAGGGTGCTGCTCAGACAATACAGTATATGCAGATGTTTCCTCTAGGGAATATCACAAAGGGACAGACTTTTGGTCTGGACTCTTGGTTTCTCAAACTATCACCAAACTCTACAAATTGATTTTACTTTTGACTTTCTAAATGTTTCAGTACCTTATCATGCATAAGGCCTGATATACATAAATAAATAAATAAATAAATAAATATATATAAATATATATATATATATATATATATATATATATATATATATATATATATATATATATATATATATATATATATATATATATATATAATCATATATATATATATATATATATATATATATACCCATATATATATATATATATATATATATATACTATAATATAATATATATATGTATATATATATATATATATCACAATCAGTCTTCCTGTGGCAACCCTCGAAGATGCATCCTCAATGAACTCAAGCTCCTTCTGTCCTGGGCTAACTCCTCAAGATCTGTCCCCAACTCATCTCTCCTGCTTCCCACCTCATTGTCCTTAACCACGTCTTTTGGCTACCTCTACCTCATCTACCAAACCACCCTGGTGTATCTCGTGCTATTTCCTGTCTTCTATACACATGGCCTAGCCACTTCCAGCTTGAGAGTCTAACATACCCATCAACCGGCTGCACCCCCGTTACTTCTCTAATTCTGTTATTTGATATCCTATCCTTCCAATTAATTCCCAATATTCTTCTGAGTGGCTTATTTTCAAATGCTAAGAATTTACTGTCCGAAGTCGCTGCACTGTACCGTGACTCATGCCCATAAATCAAAATATTCCTAACCATTACCTTATAAATTTTGATTTTTGTATGCACAGAAAAATTGCTATTACTCCAAATATTTTTAATCATTCCCATTGCCTGATGAGCCTTCTTTAATCTTTCCATAAATCCTGTTCTCAGAGAACCATCCTTGTCTAAATAAGTACCTAAATATTTAAACTTATCCACATGCTTTACAACCAAAACTTCAATTAGACAATCCTATGCATTTTCAATATTCATATTCATGATTTCAATTTTTTCACTATTAATAACCAAAACAACCTTTCGACCTCACTAGACAGTCCAACACACTCTGCATCTTTTCTGGTCCCTCGCAGATCAAAACCATATCATCAGCGTAATCCAAGTCAAGAAGTTTCACATTTTCTCCCCAGAGTATACCTGCATCCGTTTCTCTTTTAACCCTTCTCATAACGTAGTCCACGACCAATACAAACAACAGAGGAGACAGAATGCCACCCTGAATCACACCAGAATTAACTTCAAATGGATCCCTCAAACAACCATCAATCATCACTCTACAAGGGGTGCCCTCATGCATGTTCATGATAACCGTCACAAACTTTTCGGGTATTCCATAATGCCTCATGATTTTTCCCATAGTCCTTCTCGAAATACTATTAAAGACCTTTTTAAAATCAACAAAACAAAGACTCATCGGAGTTTTCATTCCATTTGCTTGCTGCATTAAATGCCTAACTATGAAGATCTGATCACTACAATTCTGCCCCTTTCTAAAACCAGCCTGTTCATCCCTCAGAATACCATCAACCACTGGCTCCAACCTATTCAACATTACTCTACAGAAAATTTTTAAGGCAACAGGTGACAAAGTGATTCCCCTCCAATTACCACACCTACTCAGATCTCCTTTCTTTGGGACTTTAATGATCACACCATTCTTCCAACCCAATGGTATTATTCCTGTCACCCATATCTTATTGAATAATATCTTCAAGACAAATACTAATCTATCCTCCCCCACTTTAAACATTTCCGGGAATAAACCATCCTCTCCTGGTGCCTTATAATAATTCTTTAACTGTTTTATTGCCTTAACTACTTCTTCTAGCCTGATCTCACCTCCATCAATATTTAAGTCTTCCTGAGCAGGCGGTATATCCTCTTCTGGGGGACTGGTCTATTAAGAACTATCTCAAAGACTTTTTCCATCTATTTCTGATTTCAACATTTTTGGTCAATAAAATGCTATCCTTTGACTCTGACCACCATATTTTTATTAATAAATTTTTAAGTTTCCACAACTGGTATATCTTTTTATCTCTCATAGTTAGTCTTTAACTTCTGAATCCAAACTCAAATACTTAGTTCTTGTTAATTCAAAATCTTCACCACTAACAAAATACATCTTGCTCCTCAGTTTTCTTCACCTCTCTTTTTTATCATACCCCTTGTTTCCTCAAACATCCACATCTTTTTCCTCAATCTGAGTCTCCTTCCGAACGTGCAACCATAAGCCTCATGCAAAGCTTTATTCACATCCCACGACATATCTATACTTCTCCCTCCCTCCTCCAATGTTTCCAACGCCAAAAACCTGTTTCTGCATTCTTTTCTGAATGCCTCCCTTTCCTCTCCTTCCCTTCTAAGCATATCAATATCGTACCTATTTCCCTTCTTCTGACTTTTTAGCTTAAGTCTTATTTTTGCAACGCTGATATGATGATCACTACCAATATCTGCTTCCCGGTTAACATGAACATCTAGCAAAAGCTTCTATGCCTTTTACTAACAGCAATATGAGCAATCTGATTTTTATATTTTCCACACGGTGACATCCATTTCGCCTTCTGTATATTGTGGTGCTGAAAAAGTGTGCCCCCAATGACTAAGTCATTTGCTAGACAGAAACTCCCAAACCTTACTCCATTTTCACTCATCCTACCGCCGACACTCATTTTACCGATACAAGCCTCAAATCCCTCATTCGAGCAGCCCATTATTGCATATATATATATATATATATATATATATATATATATATATATATATATATATATATATATATATATATATATATATATATGGCTTCTTAATGTTCGGTTTAGAAACACTACAAATAGAAATCGCTACCAAAGGTAGAGAAGGCTACCCTTGTATCGACGAATTTGCAAAGGTCACAAAATTAAGTATAGGCTACCATAATTTGTACACGAGTTATTTACAGTAAGTATAACAGTGCTAAACTTTTGAGAGCATATAGAATCCAAGTATCAAATACCCTACAAATGCACGATATTTAAGAGTACAACAAATAGAAAACACCATAAGAATCCTTTATTCATTACCAGAAATCACGTCATTCACGAACATCTAGGAAAACCTCTTACCATGGTAACTAGCCAGACGAGCAATCCAAAAAGTGAAAAAAAGCAATTAAATTTATCTGGTAGTTTTTTTCCACCATTTCTTGAACGAATGCCAACAGGGTTCGTGGGACAATGTCTGCGAAACGCCATAGATTTTTCCAACATTCTAGAAGATAAAT
>NC_089763.1:6864935-6867435 GCF_040412425.1 Macrobrachium rosenbergii | reverse complement strand
CTACTAACTCTCTGCTGAGTATGTAAAATTTGTAATAAACAAAAAGCAATTGATAAACATAACGACCTTGTTTCAAAGACAGTTTTATTTTTAGGAAGCTTTTTACCAAAACTCTAAATGATTTATTTTACTCGTACAGGAAAGGCATTTCAGGAAAGGAGAGGTTTGGGTATCATTATTATTCCAAATTTTGCTAAAGATAGAGTAACTCTACTTAATTTCTCAAAACGTGTGTTATCGAAACGCGAAGAGTTCTTATTACCTCTAGGATAGGCGTTTTGCATACCAAATTTTAGATCTAATTATATTAAGATTTTCCTCCCCATAGAGTCGATTTTCCATAGGTTAATTGCATCGCCGTTTAACGTAACCAAGAGCGATCTCCAGAAACAACTCTTCGAACTGTTCCAGGGTGCATTTAGGAAAATGTAAACGCGCTGGACGCCGTTTTTCAAAAAAGAAGATCATAACACCTTTAAGCAGCTTCTGGCCAGTAGAAAAGATCTGTTTATTACCAGACCCGACAAAGGAAAAGGAATTGTTCTATTAGACAGAACTGACTACAAAGAAAAAATGTTAACTATCTTAAGAGATCAAAGTAAGTTTACAGAAATTGGAACACCTGATTTTCATATCTTTATTATTGAGGATAAAATTAATAGATTTTTGCGTAAAAAAAGAGAAAATCATTGATAATAATACTTACCAGGATTTGTTTGTCACAGGATCATCGTTTGGTGTCCCATACGGTCTTCCAAAAATACATAAACCTAATTTACCCATGAGACCTATTTTAGCATCGTATAATACACCCAACTATAAATTGGCGAAATATCTAGTACCTCTGTTGGAACCTTTGGCTAAAAATAATTTTACTCTTAGTAATTCATACACTTTTAAGGAAAATATCTTACCACAAGACGCTGATCTTAAAATGGCCAGTTTAGATGTAGAACCGCTTTTTACTAATGTTCCTGTGGAGGAAACTATCAACATTATCTTAAATAAACTTTTACCTGGACCAGATGCTGTTCTTAACAATTTTAGTCGAACATCTTTAAGACTTTTTTAGAGCTGGCAGTGCGGGACACTGCCGTTGTTTTCGATGGCAAGCTTTTTAAACAAACCGACGGTGTAGCCATGGGTTCCTCTTTGGGTCCAACCTATGCCAACATCTTCATGTGCTCGCTGGAAGAGCGCATGTTAGATTAATGTCCTACTCAGGCTTCACCCGCTTTTTTTATGTTAGGTATATTGATGACACCTTCGCCCTATTTAAAAATAACTTTGATATTGACTCTTTTTTAACTTTTGCCAATGCTAAGCATAACAACATTAAATTTGCCGTGGAAAAAGAAGTGAGCAATCAATTGCCTTTTTTAGACGTTCTTGTCACCAGAAGTGATGGTTCTTGTAATACTTCTGTTTTTAGGAAGAAGACGTCTACTGGTTTAGGGATGCAATTATTGCAGATCTTGTTTTATTATTTTAAACTTAATTCTATTTTACTCTCCTCCACAGGGCGTTTTTCATTGCTTAGAATTGGCAGTCCTTTCATCAGAAATTAATTTTCTCTCAGAATATTTCATAAGTAACTGCTTTCCGCAGACTTTATTTTTAAACAGCTCCGAATTTTTTCTTAACAAACAATTCATTAACGTCGCAAAACCTTCAACAGTACCCTAAATTAAAATTTTACGCCAAATTTCCCTTTTGATGACTCTTTTAGAAAACGGTTTATAAATTATCCATAATCATTATGGTGCGATTAATTTAAAATTAATTCCCAAAAATCCTTTAACAATAGGTTCGTTTTTTAATTATAAGGATCAGTTAAGCCATTTTTATCCTCTAACATGGTGTATAAATATATTTGCCCTAAGTGTAACTCTGGGACATAAGTGTCGGATCCACGAGGAGGTTACTGTGGATCAAAATCACTCCCATCGGGAATAAGCTTTCGTGCTGGTTGTAGGCTCTCAATCAGAACATTGTAATATCAGAGCTCATTCTAAAATTTGTAAAATTCATATTGAAAGAAATGACTTCAGCATAATAGGCCAAACAGCAAATCCTCACGAATTGCCTATACTCGAGTCATTGTTTATCAAACAACTAGTCGCCAGGCTAAATACCCGAACCTCCTCTACTCAACTGTACCTGAGTTAACTCTGTCTATAAGCATTCTGTCGTTTGCTCTCTCCACCTAAGGTTGGTTAGTGGTCTTTTGTTCTGTTGTGATTTTAGGTGTTGTATTTGGTGAATTTTATTTTTATTTTTCTTATGATTTTTAAAGATTTTACAGTAAGTTTTGAGTAATTTTATTCATTATTCAACAGACCCCTGATGATGTAATAGAGAAATTATTACGAAACGTAGGAAATATATAAATAAATATGTTAGAGTTAACTGGTTTCCCTATTACACCACACTGATGTATCTTGCTGGTCGTCACTACCCTTGCTTTTGATATATATTATTAATATATATATATATATAT
>NC_089763.1:6837435-6849935 GCF_040412425.1 Macrobrachium rosenbergii | reverse complement strand
TATATATATATATATATATATATATATCTATATACCAGGTGATCAACCACACACAACTCCAACAGACAGCAAAAACTCCAGTGGTTGTTTGAAGATCTGCCCAACCAGTGTAGACAGAGCAAGCGAGAGCAGTCCTTTGCAGCAATTCAGAGCCAACAACACACACTACTTCATAAGGCCCTGCCATGGCTGAAGTAAGCAAACAAGTCTACATATAACGACCAGTAAAACTGCTCAACACTCCAGCAGCCATACAAACAACTGTACTGCATGAAAATAAGAAGAAAAACAACTCTTGGGTAGAGTACCAATAATACCAACAAAACAAGTAAATAGTAAAACTTAACTAAACTAAACAAGTAAATAGTAAAACTTAACTAAACTATTCGTGACTACAAAAACCCTTGAAAGCTACTTTACTTGTAAAACATAACAAAATATCACGAATATTTAACTGGGCAGAATTATGACAACATCCATACCTGTCTGTATATATCAAAATGGATGTATGTGTGAGTGTGTATGTGCCACAATAACTCTGAAATGCATTGAGCAATTTCAACAAAACTTGGTATACATATAACTTACTATCTAGAAATCAGCACTGTGGAGTTAGACATCACTAGCACCTAAGGACACCAATAGAGGGGCATTGGGGGACTTCCCTGAAACGTGTCTGGTTCTGCCCATGAAAACGGGCTCGTTATGCCCGTAGACTTAGTAACTTTATGAATTTATCATACCTAATTTAGGTATACATAACTGGAAAGGAATACAGTGGGTGTAAGACATCCATGGCACCAAAGGTGGGGGTTTGGTTGGGAAGAGAGAGAGAGAGAGAGAGAGAGAGAGAGAGAGAGAGAGAGAGAGAGAGAGAGAGTAGAGGGGGTATTCCTTACTTTACAGACCTTACAGTTCGTTCGGGTCGCCCCAGGTCCCTCAGAGTAAGGCAACTCTGATGTCTACCAAAGAATTGCTAATGCATATTCCGGTATATTTTGCATCTTCCAATCTTGGATGGTCTGAGATGCATCTTAGATATTTGTCGAGTTTATTCTTAAACACATCTACGCTCACTCCTGATATGTTCCTCAGATGAGCTGGTAGTGCATTGAATAGACGCTGCATTATCGATGCTGGTGCGTGGTGGATTAATATCTTGTGTGCTTTCCTTAGTTTTCCCGGTAGAGTTTTGGACACTATTAATCTACCTCTGCTTGCTCTTTCTGATATTTTTAGCTCCATGGTGTTTTCGGTAATTCCTTCTATCTGTTTTCATGCCTGGATTATCATGCAGCGTTCTCTTCTCCTTTCGAGACTATATAAATTTAAGAATTGTTGTCTTTCCCAGTAGTCAAGGTCCTTAACTTCTTCTATTCTAGCTGTAAAGAACCTTTGTACACTCTCTGTTTGTGCAATATCCTTTTGGTAGTGTGGGTACCATATTATATTGCAATATTCAAGTGGACTACGTACGTACGTTTTATAAAGCATACTCACGTGTTCGGCTTTTTTGTTTTGAAGTGCGTGCTCGAACAACATTCCCATTTTTGCTTTGCATTTTGCCAATAGTATTGCTATTTGATCATTGCATAACAGATTCCTATTCACCATCACACCAAGGTTTTTAACTGCTTCCTTATTTGTGATTGTCTCGTTATTAGGTCCTTTATATGCATACAGCATTCCTTCTTTATCACCATAGTTTATTGATTCAAATTTATCAGAGTTAAATACCATCCTATTTACCTCTGGCCATTTATATATTTTGTTTAGGTCTCTTTGTAGCGAGTTCCTATCTTCATCACAAGTAATTTCTCTACTTTTTCTTGTGACATCGGCGAAACTTCTCACTACCGAGTCCTGAACATTACTGTCTATGTCTGCAATCATAATCACAAACAGCAATGCAGCTAACACCGTACCTTGTGGCACACCGGATATTACCTTAGGGAGAGGAAAGTGACAGGGAGGGTTGGAGAGAGAAAGAGAGAGAGGAAGAAAGCGAGAGAAAGAAAAAGTGAGAGGGAGAGGAAGTGAGAGAGAGAGAGTAGAGGGGGTGTTTGGGAGAAGAAAGAAGGAAAGAGATAGGGAGGGTTGGAGAGAGAAAGAGGGAGTGAGAGAGAAAGAGAGAGGGAGATAGAGAAAGAAAGAGTAAAAGGGGGAGGAAGTGTGAGAGAGTGAGAGGGAGAGGAAATGAGAGAGAGAGAGTAGAAGGGGTGTTAGGGAGAAGAAAGAGGGAAAGAGACAGGGAGGGTTGGAGAGAGAAAGAGAGAGAGGGAGAGAATGAGAGAAAGGAAGAGTGAGAGGGAGTGGAAGTGAAAGTATGTATGTGTGAGTGTGTGTGTTTGAGAGAGAGAGAGAGAGAGAGAGAGAGAGAGAGAGAGAGAGAGAGAGAGAGAGAGACGCCCCAAAGTGACATGTACTGTAATCACGTATTTTGACCCTTATTACAAACTTTAAAATCCCAGTCCTGAAAAGAAAGAATGAAAAGAATCGAAAAAGCAACCTTTTGGAAAATCTCGTTCAGATAGAGCAATTCGTTTTTTTTTTATATTGCTTTGATAGCAAAGATTGCTTTCTTTTTTCATTTCTTTTCATACTTTTTTGGGGGGTGGTCTGGGATTTTAAAGTTTGCAATAAGGGTTAAAATACGTGACTAAAATATTTGTTATCTTCGGGCCCCCTCTCTCTCTCTCTCCCTCTCTCTCTCTCTCTCTCACACACATACGTACAGTACTTTCCCCATATACACACAGACAAGCACATACAACAACCAATATAAATCAAAACGGCTATTCATTGTCTAAAGTTTATTTCTTTGCACCTTTATTTATTGTCCTGTGTTTTCATGGTGGCATTATGCTTTTCCTATAGTTATACAGCTTTATCTCATTTGTGACAAATGCACACCGTTAGTTATTATGTTACCTGCTTTCATCCTTGAAAATGTATCAAATAAACGTACAGTGATTATAAGCTTTTCCTTGAAAACCAGAATGGTGTATGAATTGAGCCTACGCTCCCATCCTTATATATATATATATATATATATATATATATATATATATATATATATATATATATATATATATATATATATATATATACATATATTGAAACATGCATGCACGATGCAAGCTCTTCGATTCAATCAACAATAAAAGAAATAAAGTAAGATATTAGAAATGCATTTAAGACCACACAAGTGGCAGAACCAGGAGCCATGAAAATGCTCCCTTAACAATTAGCAATTTACGTTAGACAATTCTCGTGATAGGACTCCGCCTATTCAACGTTCATCTATTAATTAATAATGTCACATGGACCATTCTTTTTGCTTTTTCCTCAGAGCCACACAATCTTAGGTGTACCAGCTCTCTCTCTCTCTCTCTCTCTCTCTCTCTCCTCTCAATCTTAGGTAGACAATCTATCAGCTCTCTCTTGAAGAACAAAAATCAAAATCAAATACATAACAAAAATCACAGAAAAAATTAAGCAAATAAAGAAAGGAATAAAGAATATGAGACGAAGGAAAAAAGCAAGCCAACACCACGTTATGATTTGTCAGCATCACGATACGAGGCGTCAGCACCTAGGTCGGTGAGACGTCCATCAGATGGTGATGGGTACAGGGGCAAAGAACAAACAATGCAGTTATGATGCAAGGATGGGTACAGAAAGAAAAAAATGCAGGTATATGCACAAAATGAATAAATATGAAGATGGAAGATCAAATATTTTGGAAAAGCTGGATTTTTTAATGTCCGAATTTCTGAAAATGAAGAACAGAACAATATATCAGAACAGGAAAGAGGCATGGGAAAATCCTTATTATTACCCATATTAGATAATGGGGATAACAAGCAAACCATCATAGTGATGAATGCGCAAGGTTTAGTTTTGAGTAACTCAAAAAGAAAAATAGAGTTCTTAGAAGAACTAACCCAAAATGAAAAAACAGACATGATGAATATAACAGAAACATGGTATTCCCAAGAGACTGGTAATGACGATCAGATAAAGGGATTCCAAACTTATAGATCAGATAGGAAAAATAGGAATCAAGGGCGAACCGCGATATATGGGAGAGACGTTAATCAAGGAAAACTCTGCGAGAAATATAGTAACACAGAATGTGAAATAATTGCAGTTGAATTTGAATCTGAAAAATTAGTCAACATCGTAATATACAGACCCCTAATACTAAAGAGTTTGACATAATAGACAAATTAGATAATATATGTAGAAATCACAAAGACTGAACTATACTCCTATCCGGAGACTTTAACTTTCCTTTTGCAGATTGGAAAGAACGAATAGGAGATTGTGGTTGTATTTACACATATAAAAAAGAGAGTAATAGTAACGCAGAAGATAAGAGAATTTTTGAAAAGATACTAGATATGCTACTAGAACATAACATTCAGCAAATAAATCACCTCCCAACAAAAAAGGAGAATACTCTAGACCTAGTATTTGTGACTGAGGTGAACTATGTTGAAGAAATAAAAGTGTGTAATACGAGTATTTCAGACCATAATGTCATAGAATTAACAGTCCGCTTCAAAGCAAGTGAAAACAGAGATAAGCAAGAGACGAAAAAGTGAGAAGGATATGGAAAATACAATTTCTATAGTAAGAATATAAAATGGTCAGAAATAAATGACGAATTAAACAAAGACTGGGAAAACATATTCATAAGTGATAATATACGGGTAAATACAGATATATTATATAAAATATTAGAGAAAATAGTGGATAAATATATTCTGAAGAAGAAAAGTAAACACCAGTCATGCATACCAAGAAGCAGAAGAATCTTGTTCCAGAAAATCAGAAAGTGGAAAAAAGGTCTTGCAAGAGAAAAGAATGCATGGAAAGTGATGGAAATAAAAAGTAAGATAGAAAATGCAGAACAAAAGAGTATACAATCAAAAGACAATGAAAAATGGGCCCTATAAGAAAAGACCCTACAAAATATCAAACACCCCAAAATATTCTACTCATATGCAAAAAAGATGAATAAAAGAAGAGTAGAAATAGGCCCTCTAAGAACTGAAGGGCGATTAACGAATGACAAAAAGGAAATATGTAACATATTAGCAGAAAGATATAAGAGAGAATTTACACCTAAAATTTGTAATGAAGATAATGATACAGAAATAAAAGATGAAAATAGTGAATATCTATCGGACATAGATATTAATGAAGCCGATATTGTGCAGGCTATTAATGAAATTAAAAATGGATCAGCAGCCGGACCAGATGGCGTCCCTGCCATTTTGGTAAAAATAGTGGTTCATTCAATCACAAAGCTACTCATAATATTATTAAGACAAAGTGTAGATACAGGCAAGATTTATGATGAGCATAAATTAGTATATATTACCCCTATTTTCAAAAGTGGATCTAGAGGCAAGTAATTATAGGCCTGTGAGTCTGACATCTCATATTATGAAAGTGTATGAAAGGGTAATGAAGAAAAAATATAATGAAACATTTAATGAAAAATAATTTGTTTAACATAGGACAACATGGTTTTGTACCCGGAAAAAGTACACAAACCCAACTGTTAGTCGACCATGAAAGCATATATAAAAGTAGGATAAACGAAAAAGATACAGATGTTGTTTACCTGGACTTTGCAAAAGCTTTTGACAAGGTAGACCATAATATATTAGCGGAAAAAATTTAGAAAACATAATATTGTGGACAAAGTAGGAAGATAGATAAAAGAATTTTTGCAAAACAGAAAACAGATAATGATTGCAAACGACGAGAAATTGGATGAAGCTAAGGTAATATCCAGTGTGCCACAAGGTACAGTGTTAGCTGCATTGCTATTTGTTATTATGATTGCAGACATAGACAGTAATGTTAAGGACTCGTTAGTGAGAAGTTTCGCAGATGACACAAGAATAAGTAGAGAAATTATTTGTGATGAAGATAGGAACTCGCTACAAAGAGACCTAAACAAAATATATGAATGGGCAGAGGTAAATAGGATGATATTTAACTCTGATAAATTTGAATCAATAAATTATGGTGGTAAAGAAGGAATGCTACATGCATATAGAGGACCTAATAACGAGACAATCATAAATAAGGAAGCAGTTAAAGACCTTGGTGTGATTGTGAATAGGAATATGTTATGCAATGATCAAATAGCAATACTATTGACAAAATGCATAGCAAAAATGGGAATGTTGTTCGGGCACGCACTTCAAAACAAGAAAAGCCCAACACATGATTATGCTTTATAAAACATATGCACGTAGTCCACTTGAATATTGCAAAAGGATATTGCAAAAATAGAGAGTGTACAAAGGTCCTTTACAGCTAGAATAGAAGAAGTTAAGGACCTTGACTACTGGGAAAGACTACAATTCTTGAAATTATATAGTCTCGAAAGGAGAAGAGAACGCTACATGATAATACAGGCATGGAAACAGATAGTAGGAATTACCAAAAACATCATGGAGCTAAAAATATCAGAAAGAGCAAGCAGAGGTAGATTAATAGTGCCCAAAACTATACCAGGAAAACTAAGGAAAGCACACAAGACATTAATCCACCACGCACCAGCATCGATAATGCAACGTCTATTCAGTGCGTTACCAGCTCATCTGAGGATCATATCAGGGTGAGCGTAGATGTGTTTAAGAATAAGCTCGACAAATATCTAAGATGCATCCCGGACCATCCAAGATTGGAAGATGCAAAATATACCGAAGATTCATTAGCAATTCTCTGGTAGACATCAGAGGTGCCTCACACACTTTCTCTCTCTCTCTCTCTCTCTCCAGACAATCTTAGATGTAACAGCTCTCTCTCTCTCTCTCTCTCTCTCTCTCTCTCTCTCTCTCTCTCTCTCTCTCCAGACAATCTTAGGTATAACAGCTATCTCTCTCTCTCTCTCTCTCTCTCTCAGACAATCTTAGATGTAACAGCTATCTCTCTCTCTCTCTCTCTCTCTCTCTCTCTCTCAGACAATCTTAGATGTAACAGCTATCTCACTCTCTCTCTTTCTCTCCAGACAATCTTAGGTATAACATCTCTCTCTCTCTCTCTCTCTCTCTCTCTCTCTCTCTCTCTCTCTCTCTCTCTCTCTCTCTCAGACAATCTTAAGTGTAACATCCTCTCTCTCTCTCTCTCTCTCTCTCTCTGTGTCTCTCTCTCTCTCAACGCAATCTTAGGCGAACAGCTGTCTCTCTCTCTCTCACACAATCATAGGTGTAACAGGTCTCTCTCTCTCTCTCTCTCTCTTTCTATAAGAACTGCTAATCACCAACAAACACGAAATATGCACAAAGCGGCGGCAGTTCTTTGTTACTCATCGCTCTAGGGCATTGAAGCCGCTCGATTGCCCCTGTCAGCGGTTGCAATGGTCAAAATAATTCCAGGAAACGGAACTACACAGACGACATATAATAAAAAAATATGCATTTCCGAAAAAGTAAATTTATCGCTGAAAATAAACCAGAATCGTTATAAGAAAGAAAGAAAAGAAAATAACTGGAAAAAGAGAAGAATACAGACCTTCCACCCACCAAACTTCCTAAACGAAAGTCTGTCCGTTTTCCTATCTATATGTTAGTATGTCTTTTCTCCAACGACCTTCCACCCTCCCGAACCCTTGCCTCTTCTCTTCCATGTGCATCCCCTAAACTAATCATATTCACATTTCACTAATCAACAACGCATTAATATTCACGCCTCATAAATAACACAATATTATCAGACGTGTTACAATGTATTTCACCTATCACTATGTCCCATTGCGACAGACGAAAGATTTGAGATAAACTTGCTCACTTGCTGGCCGGATGGGTTAATGCGTCCACTGTAGTCCTGAGTTCTTGTCCTTCGCTGGTTCGAGCCCACGGGACGACGAACTTATTATCAACTAAAATTCCTTCGGTAACATATATGAAAATATATTATTTCCGAGGTAGAGCAACTGATATTAAAGGATTATAAAGTTTTAGTTTATATGATTATATATATATATATATATATATATATATATATATATATATATATATATATATATATATATATATATATATATATATATTGTTTATATGGATTTATTTTTTTATAAACGTATATTATTCACCTTATTTCAAAAAAACACGTACCCTGGAGTGGCACATTCATCAACTCGAAAGTATATGTGAAATGCCTTGCTTATAATACTTGTACAGGAAACGTCAAAACTGCGATGTCTGAGAATTTCCCCTCATAATTTACCAACTGGCAACTGCACTAAGTATCTCAATTAATTCCTTTTAGTTGCATTAAAAGATCCATCAGCCACAAAGAATAGAGATTATTCAGGGAAAACACGGGGTGGTTTTACTAGATATGACAGAAGATTCCTCATGATGCAAGTTCAGGTACAAAATGAACATCAAAAATCTTCACAAGATAAGTTCGAAGATTTGACACAGGATAATGAGCACCAGGTTCAGACTCACCAGAACCTAGGCCGATTGTACGTGGTTAATGGTACTGAAATTTCTATCTTCATTGATTCTGGGCAGCTCGAAGCTAACTCCATAGATGCTGATTTTTTTACACTCAAAGTTTCAGAGTGTAAATTAGTCCCTACTAACGAGACAGATGTATGGTATGAGAAGATTGAATATCTTAGGTTAGTCATCTCTTACGCTTTGTATCGGTGAAAAGACGATAGTAGAACCATTTTTGGTCATAGAAGGATTAGCCTTAGGTGAAATAGTTTTGCTAGGACACCCTTCTTGTATGCGACATAACATCAACATTCTTACTGGAATTAAGGGGATTACAATAGGTGGGCCAGGTTGTTTCGTTCCATATAGAACCATGGAAAAAAGTTGTGAGAAAACCAAGATACAGGGACTATGAGCATAAAAATACATTCATTAGAGAATGAAGACATTCTGCAAAAGTCTTTCAAAGGATTTTTGTTAGAAGATATTGAATTACACCCGCGAGTTCCTACATTGATTAAAGTGTCGATGAAAGAGAAGAATTTGCCTTCTCAAGTGTGCGTTGTTGAGGGAACCGAGAAATTCAAAGACGTTGTAAGTACGGTATCAGTGAATGAAGTTCACTTATGTAATTGATTTTGAAGAGTTTAAGGAAGAAATGTTGATAGTGAGTTTTTGTGGATAATATGTTTCCAACGAGGAGCTACAATCTCAGAAGTCAAGTCCAATTTAACATTTGGCTAATGCTGATTATTCCGAGATACAGATAAAGTAGAGAAAGTGTTGAAAGAATATTTAGATATTATTGCTTGAAGGAGATAGTTAGGTTAAGTAGATGTTTTAGAACATTCAATCCCAGAGAAAGGTACAATCCCATATATATTCCAACGTATCGAATCCCTTTTGGCATTAGAGAAGAAGTAGAAAAAGAAGTCCAGAAGTGGAGTCGAAGGTATCATTAGGCCCAGTTCTCGCCTTTTAATTTTCCTTACTAGTGGTCCCAAAGAAAGACAGTAGTGTCAGAGTATGTGTAGACTTTCGTAAATTGAACGGCAAGACATGCCCAGATAGATATTCTGCAGCCTGTTTGCCTGATTTGTTTGTTGAAATCGGTAGGCATTATATATTCGTCTATAGATCTCATGCAGGATTTTGCAAGTTCCACTTAGCTTGTAATAATCGTGAAATTCACAGCATTTTCTATACCAAAGGGACATTACGAGTTTAATAGGATGCCTCGGATTACATGGTCCCCAATAACATTTACTAGCTGGTTAATACAGTACTTCACGGTTTATTAGAAAGTTTGTATTTGTGTACATGGATGACATTCTCATATTCACAGATACAATCGAAGAACATCTAAAGGTGTTAAACAGTCTCTCGTCATTACGTTCGCTGGTTAAAGGTCAAATTGGCTAAATGTGAGTTTGAAGAAAGAATTATTTATCTAGGGCTTATGTTACTCTAAAGAAGGAGTCAGAGGAATGATGACAAAGTCAAGGCACCGTGAGTTTTCCAGTTCAAACCAGGAAGCAGATTCGTTCATCCCAGGTATGTCGGGTTTCTTTCGCCGTTTTGTGCGGAATTTTTCTAGCTGTCAGCGTCTCCATAGACAGATCTATTAGCAGAAGACGCAATTTGAGCCTGGGGGTGGTGGTGCCAGCAATTAGCTTTGGAGAAGCTTAAGAATGCTTTAGAACCCACTCGTTTTGAAGTTTCCAGATTTTAGTCAACTGTTCACTCTGGTGACTGACGCGAGTCAGAAGGTATAGGTGCGTGTTTGATGAAATTTGAGGGAAAATTACATCCAATTGCTTTAGCAGAAAGTTCAAAACGCGTGGTAGAAATGAAAGGCTGATGTCAGTTGTGGACAAGGAGGTTTCGTGTCGTCCCAGCCTTGTTCATTTCAAGATGTTGTTGATGGAAATAAAGGAGATTTTTACAGATCATCAACCGTTGCTAGAGCTTTAATAAGCCAAATTTATCGCCCAAGAGAGCACGTTGGTTTTGACATTGAGATTTTGATGCAAGCCTCCCAAATACATTGGAAGGTAAGCATAATGTGTTGCAGATGCATTATAGATATTTTCCTGTTGAGGATGAGGGAGTACATACCATCCTTGTGTGAAAGACGAGAGGGACATTTGGTGTCTCATGTCTCGGATACTAGAAGTTCTGAGATATCTCATGTAGGGGACAAACACGTTCCTATAGTGCATACTTCGGAGAGAAATAGTGTGTCAGCAGTCTCGGAAGAGATTGTTATTCGTGATGTTGAGGGAAACACTGTGTGTTATGTTACTGGTGAAAATGTCACTTGGGACATACCCTTGCTCAAAGAGAAGCAAGATGAAGATAAACTATTATCAGATGCTAAGGCATTTCTCAGAGGAGTTTTACAGAAGAAAGGGTATAAGTTGCCTTTTTCTGGACTAGAATTGAGAATAATTATTAGTTAGAAAGTTATATAACTTTATGAAGTAGTTCAAGTGATAAGTGAAACTACACAAATCATTGTGCCAGAGAGTCTAGTACCACAAGTTCTAGATAGTACATTAAAATTTATTCCTCATTTAGGTGTCGATAAGACGTATGAAAACGTTAGGTCAAAGTTCTTTGGAAAAATATGTTTTCCAGTAGAGGCCTTTGTGAATTGCTCCATTTGCAATGCAAATAAGTCGGGCGACGACGGGTGTCGTGTCGTTTGGGGTTCACATCCCATACCAAATAGGCCGTTTCAGAGAGTGCATATGGATATTCTGGGTAATTTCTCGTGAATCCGCTGCTTTTATGGGTATAGACATTTATTAGTGGTTGTTGATGAGTTGACTCGTTTGTCGAGATTTTCCCTGCTGAAATTCAAGTCAGCTGAGGAAGTAGCTATAGCGTTCTTTTAAGGATAATTTAGATATAGAACTTCTGAATATCTGCTTCACAGACAATGGTAGGGAATTTATTAATAGGACTTTGGAGGGTCTTGCTAATTTACTGGGAATAAAGAAGGTATCTATAATCCTGTGTAGGCCAGAAGCGAATGGGTTATGTGAGAGGGCGAATCGAAAATAATTGAGGCATTGCGATGACAGTGGGCATGGTGGTTCCGAGCACACACTGGGACAGATCTCTAATGAAGTTCGACATAGTATCAACACTATGGTAATGACAATTAAGATATCTCCAGAAGCTTTGTATGGATACAAGTTGAAAGACCTTTTGATTTGTTACCAGAGCAAATTAAGGGCGATGTTACGGTTATCGTTGATAAATACATGAGAGAAAGATTTGGCGCGTGTTGGTAAACAAGAACTTGAACTAGTTCGCGTGCGGGGTAATGGTGCAAAGAGAAGAGTAACACTAAATCGCGGGTGTAGCTATTTCCATGGTGATAGGAGTGTTTGTTAAAGTGAATGTTAGGGAATGATCCGAATTATAAAATTAAGTCCGTGTTCCATGGACCTTTTTTGGAGATTGTAGATATCAAAAAGGAATAGATTTGTAATAAAGGATGTAAATACTGGTGGACGAAGCGACCTATATTTCAGTTGAAGAAAGTTGGGATGTAATGGAACACGGTATATAGTTAGAGGGATAAATGGGTTGATATTTGTGCATATATATATATATATTTATTGTTTTTTTTTTGTTCTTTGTTCATTCTAGATGAAGTAGAGAATAAGATGACTTTGCTGGGGTCTCTTTAACTAGATTAATGAAAGAAGTAAGAATAACGTTAGATAGAGTTGATATGACAGGTAAAATCGTTAGAATTGGATTCCCTGACGTTACCTTATAGAAAATTCATCTTCTGTAGAGAAAAGGAGACGTAAAAGAGCAGCACATTTGATTCTTCTAGGTGTTGGTGTGATTGCTGCGATTGGAGCTATGTCCATTGGAAGTTTAGTCAAAGTAGCAGAAGTTCAAAAGACTCAGGCCTAGGGGAAACAGTTGAATCAGAAGTTGTAAGAAAGTAATGAGAAATTGAGAAGTGGTTTTGAACAATTAGACATTCTTGAATGAGTT
>NC_089763.1:6819935-6829935 GCF_040412425.1 Macrobrachium rosenbergii | reverse complement strand
TGGTGATTTAAATATCATTTGCTTAGCATTTTAATGTTTTGATAATTTAACATTGCATACTTGATTTAGACTTTATTTATTAAGATTTTTCAAATCTAGAGTAATTTTTGATAGTTTAAATTTTGCTTGATTAATTCTAATTTCTTGGTAAACAAAAGTTTAAATAGGATTTAGTTTTGCTTAATAATTTAACTCAAGAACTAATTAAATTTTGTGCTGTTCTTAAAAGAGATAGAGCAATAAAAGATGGCCCTATTTGACCTGGAAAGAGGGACATTTAACACACACACACACACACACACACACACACACATATATATATATATATATATATATATATATATATCTATATATATATATATATATATATATATATGTTATATATATATCATGATTATTATCACTTTATACGTGATTCATTTATCATTAATTATATATCTCCACATTTCCTCAAGCCATTAACGAAGGATCACAGAGTATGAGAAGTCACAAATATATATACTACAAGAATAGTACTGACGAGCATACACAACTGCTAGAGACTACATATCCCCCCTCAAGCCGGTGTTGAGGTAGGAGTGGCCTTCAAAACTCATTTGGCTAAAAATCACAATATACTCTCAGGGACAATGCTGATAAACAAAACTGATACACCACCTCAGATCCACACTTGACAGGCCACAGAGGCAGAGTTAGAAACTAATTAACACTACAACCCTCGTACTGTGTTTACAAATATACAATCGTATTTTCATACATCTCTACTGCTCTACCTTAAATTTTAAACAATTTACAAATTTCTTTTGATATCAAAGGATCAAGTTTATACATCCCTTGGACTGATATTCATATTATATTATAACTTTCTTTATAAAGCAGATTCACAGATATGCCTTTCCAGTGCATCATTAGAATATACAATCCTTTTTGTCCCTTCCTCTGCTGATAGCATGATTGTTCTACTAACTGGAGAAAGCAATAAGGTTGTAAAAAGTCAATGTTTTCATCTATGTTTTTCAGAGCATTACGGGTATGTAGCCCTGAATATATTGGATGATGAAATATAAATGATTAGGAATGCAGGCAAGAAATTTAAATATCCTGATAGCAAGTTAAACAGTGCATTTGAGGCGTCAAAAAGACTATTATGTATCAAAACCAGAAAGAACCTTGCATAAACACAAAAATTTGCTTGTTTTGCCTACAATAATATGAAAGATATTCCCATCTTCTTAAGAATTTGGTGTTAATGTCGCAATAAAGAACAATAAAACAATGAAAATGTACTTACCAAGAACTCCCCTGACAATACTAAAGGGTGTGTATATAAAATTCCGTGCAAGTCTTGTGACAACTTTTATATTAGCCAAACCGGGAAAGCACTGGAAAAAAGAACTGAACAGCATAAGAAATGTGTGAGATATGCACAGGGGAACAGTGGTATATTTGTACATGTTAGTAAGAAGAATCATGCTATCAACTGGGAAGGCAAAAAGGATCAGATAATTCTAATACCACTGGAAAGCGAAATATTGAATTTAGCTTTTATAAGAGAAAGTAACAACCATAATATGAATATCAGCCATGTAATGGCAAACTTGATCCTTTAATATCAAAAGAAATTTGTAAATTGTTAAAACTTTAAGGTAGGCAGTAGAGATGTATGAAAATAGGATTATCATATCTGTAAACACAATACGAGGGTAGTAGTGTTAATGAGTTTTCAAACTCAGCCTCCGTGACACCTGTCAGGTGTGGATCTGAGGTGGCGATGGTTTGTTGTACGTTATCGTCTCTGGAGAGTATATTGTGATTTTTAGCCAAAAATGAGTTATGGAATAGAGTTTAGGCCAAAGGCCAAGTACTGGGACCCATGAAATCATTCAGCGCTGGAAAAGAAATTGAGAGGTGGTTGGTTTGAAAGTTGTAACAGGAGGAAAACCTCAAAGCAGTTGCAGTGGGAAATAATTGTCAGGAGATGGTGAATAGCAAGAAGGAAGAAAGACAATATGAACGGAAGTACAGTAAAGGAATGAAAGGTGTTGCAGCGGTCAGAAGGGCGCTGCAAAGAACCCATAAAAGGCCCCACAATCGTCGCGTGTTTCCAAACACGGCTAAGCGTTGTGAGTCCCATCAAATGCCATAATTCAAGAAATCTGAAAGTGGCCCCACATCGCGCATGCGCGTGGATGGCGTCAGGTGCATTACCGTACTTGGACGTGCGCCTCCGAGCTGGGGTCCACATGAAGGAAGAATTAATTAGCGCTGTGTACCGGCGACAGCCAATATGGAATCCCAGACATCGCCATTATAAAGATCGGAATGTGATCCAGAAATTGTGGATGGAGATTGGTTTAGAACTGGAAGTTAATGATATCAGTAATTATGTAATTTGCCCTTTATTAGAATATGTTGATACATTTATAAGCAAGAACATTTTACTTTTCCATACTATTGAATAAACAAGGTATGCATAAACTCTAGTATTCTGGTATATAATAAATTAGAAAATATGAATATTATATGGAAATTACAGTAAGCAGTTTCGAGAACATTACATAGACCTGTCAATCATACTGCCAGGCTACTTCTGCTGGAGTACAGAAGTAATCAGCTAATTTATTCCTTATATTTTTGGCACACTCTTTGTAAAGATTATTTCTCCCAGCATTACAAATGGAGTGTAGGCCTACTTCAGGACCATCTACTGTGTGGTTACTATCGATACCTTGAAATCCATCATGTGTTAATACAATGTTATGCAAGATGCATGTTGTTTTCGTTATTAGAATTTATGTCATGAGTCCAGATTTTTCTATTGTTCAACACTTCTAATTTGGTTGACAGCAATGAGTCATAGAGCAAAAACTCGCAAGCACCCTCCATGACGGCAATTGCTGCTGAACTGTCCGTCTTGTAACCGTCACTCGCTTGTCTGGTTGGGCCACACACGCAGAAGACGGACACGCTTGTAGACGGACGAGGCTGCTTTGGCAGTGTTGAACGCACGCGACGGATTCGGTGGGACCTTAGTTTTGTTATGCCTACAGTGCACCCGGTGAGGTGCACTGACGGCACTATCCCCTACAGGGAATTTCGGTTTACTTATATATATATATATATATATATATATATATATATATATATATATATATATATATATATATATATATATATATATATATATATATATATATATATATATATATATATATATATATATATATATATATATATATATATATATATATATATATATATATATATATATATATATATATATATATATATATATATATATATATATATATATATATATATATATATATATATATATATATATATATATATATATATATATATTGATAAATTTTAATCTGCCTCATAAGCCCTTTGTTGGCCAGTTGGTTGAGCTTCAGACCGTCATTCGATGGGCCGGAGTTCGATTCCCGCCCGCTGACGATGAAGAGTTAGAGGAATTTATTTCTGGTGATAGAAATTCATTTCTCTCTATAATGTGGTTCAGATTCCACAATAAGCTGTAGGTCCCGTTGCTTCGTAACAATTGGTTCTTAGCCACGTAAAAATAAGTGTAATCCTTCGGGCCAGCCCTAGGAGAGCTGTTAATCCAGCTCCAAGTGGGTCTGGTAAAACTAAGCTATACTTGTCTACATATGCAATTGTTATTTATATGTAACGAATGATATGTTTCTGTGGCATCTCGTCCTCAATTGTAACAATAAACACTTCATCATAGTGTATAATTCTTCTTATTAGTCAAACTTAAGATGACATAGTTTATATCTGCCTTTTCTTTGCCAGTTTCCCTATAACCCATGTTAAATTTCACAGAAAGTTTTATTCTCTCAATCACAAACTCACTAACAGCTATGGCAGCACTATTTATGTACATACCTCCTCATTGCGTTTACTTTTTCGTCTAAAAAAATAAGTTTGTCTCGGGAAAGGCTACCCGCTGGACCAGGGTCTGTGCTGACATCACAAATTATCCCCCCGCCTGGCCCCTCCCAGTTTACCTGCGCTTGGGTTGACCTCCTTTTCTTTGGACCTCCGTTTCTGGCAGCTTTCCTCCACCTGCCTCGGTCAAACACATTGTCCTTTGGCAATCATTTGTCCCTCAGATCTTCTTTAACTACATCCATCCACCTCCGTTTCCGTCTTCTCTCGCTCTTCCACCATCCACCTCCATCTGCATCGCTCTGCTCCTTACATAGGCTATGTCTTATCTCTTCTCATCACATGGCCACACCTGCAGTCGTCTTCCCTTGGCCTTCTTTTATGGTTCTACAACTTAAGTAGTTCAAAACAACTGCGGTTCCCATTGGTACGTTATATCTCTCTTGATGGCTCAGTGGTTTGAATGTAGACTAGAAATTGCTGGAGGGTACTATTGAATGGTCAAGTCACTTAGGTACCAATGCACATATGTATTATATATATATATATGTATATATATATATATATATATATATATATATATATATATATATATATATATATATATATATATATATATATATATATATATATATATATATATATATATATATATATATATATATATATATATATATATATATATATGTATATATATATAATATGCTTTTATCACGTGGAATTTCTGATTTCTTTCAATGGTGCTTAGGTCTATTCTTTTAATAACTTTTATAAATTAGCTGGATATATAACCTGTTTTGTATCATATTATCTAAGCTCCTAAAAAAGTAAAAAACTAGTAAGAAGCTTAACATTTACTTAGTTAACCTTCATAAAGCTTACTTTGCATTTCCTTGATGCCATCAATGAGTACAACATGGCTCATCAGTGGAGAATGTTTTCTCATAACGAAAAATGACTTTCTCGCAGAAATCGTCGGCTACTGGATCATGTAAAGCAAACCCTAGTTTCTTTTCTCCGTGTTTCTCTGTTATGTTTGGTTTCTTGGCAGAAATATGATGAAGTATCTTAGCCTAATGTAGCCTGCTACGAAGGGTTTTGGCATCAACTTGAAGGGCATATTCTCTCTACAATCTAGATGGCAACAATGGTTGCTAGATGAATTAGGCGACCTGCTTCTTTGGTTATCCGATGATCCTCTTCAATAGTGGTCTGGGTAGGGGGTCGTACACTTTTTTTTTTCGATATATTTATATTTCTTCTTTCACTCTGTCTTCGCATCCATCTGTACACGGATGTTCTATTAAGCAAGCTGAATCGATGACTTGTGGTGCGGCGGCGGCTGCTATCCATCGTATCGATGCAAGTGACGATAAAGTTCAACTTTCCCTCCCAAGTGTGACGTCACACGATAAGATACGAGGTTGTGTGAGTTTTTTGGTGTGTGTTTGGACAACGATGGTGGTAAGTTTATTCCTATCTTTATTCATATAATTTCGTTGACGATTATCCAATATTATTTTTAGTCAATGTGCTTTTTATCTGGATTCAAATTATAGTTTTTCATTGACTCTTACTTAACCAACAAATGCGAAATTTTTCAAAATGTTTCGTCATTTTTCATAGTGCGGATTTTTCACTCACCAATCTATTTAATATTGTCATCTGTATGATTCCTAACCATAATCAGATAAGAAAAATGCATTTCCTTGTATATATCAAAAGAATGAATTTTGTTAGGTGAACGAAAACTCCTGGAGGATGTTGCAATATTATTTTGAGTGAGTGTACAAGCGTTTTTATAAAAAGAGATTCTAAAATAGATGACTGATTTTGGGATGCAGCTCTAGAGAGAATTTTAAAGCGTTTATAATTAACGTCAACCTTACATTTTTTTGGAGTGTTCCCGAACACTGGAAAATTCCGTTGAAAACTTGACCCCTGTTCTAAAACATTCCCCCTGTGACAATCTATACGTACTTTGAGGAGCCTCTTTGAAGTTCCTATGTATTTCCCCAGACTATATCTTGGACGAGGATAAAAATAATCTATATCAGAAGTCATAAGAGGACGCAGTTTCTTTTCTATTTTTAACAAAGAACTGACCGTCAGTGGATGAACTGGAGAGAATTGACCCTTCGGCTGAGCAGCATTGCTCGATCAGTCGTTGCGTATGGGTGAAAAATCATTTATTGTGCAGCTTGGGTCAGTGGGAACGCTGTTCTTGGTGAGAATTTATTATCTAAAACTTTTTAAAAATATTTAGAAAACCTTCCAGTTGGGTAACAGTTGTTCGTAAAATGCACCTGAAGGAAGGAAATTTCCTGATGAAACTCAGACCAACCAAAGATAAAGTGAAGGCCCTGTGGAATATGGAAGAAAAAAACATGTAAACATTTTCTTACGACAAAATGGAAGTAATGAAACCGAATTCATTTCGAGAAACGATATATCAGAGAGAATTTATGCCCTCTTCGCGATATCATAAATTTAATATTAAGGTGGCCACTGTTTACATATTGTAAAAAATGTTCAGCTTGATATCTATCTTGAAATAAGATAAAAGTGACCTCTACAAATTAACAATAAGAATGGGTGGTGGGCAAGAGAGCAGTCGCCAGCAACTGCTCCTCAAAGTTAAGCATACAAATATTAAAGAAAAATCGGGCCCAGGGTGCTGCCCATCACCATTTCATCACATTGAATATTACCTTTTCCGTTAAAAATAGAGGGAGGGTCCTGCACTACCTGAGTTGAAAGTTTCTTGAATTTGCTACAAGTAAAACCATCTGTAATACAAATGTTACCCAAAATGACTTCTATAGTCTCTTTTGCAGGTATGTTAGTAAACAGAGCCTCAACATCAAAACTTACCGTAAAAAGGTCTGAGCCCTATTGCAGTATCCATTCTTTGAAATGAATGTTCACCAGTTTTCATTGTATAACTGTTGATGATCAATTCTGTCACGCGACAGGCAGGGGTGGAAAGACCGACGTGATGCTGATGAGCCTTCAATATAGTGTATGGAGAGGGAGATGATGTCGACGTTTTTCCGACGTGGAGGTCCATTGAACGTTCATCTATTAATTAATAATGTCACAAGGACCATTCTTTTGCTTTTTCTTCAGAGCCACACAATCTTAGGTGTATCAGCTCTCTCTCTCTCTCTCTCTCTCTCTCTATCTCTCTCTCTCCCAGACAATCTTAATTGTAACAGCTATCTCTCTCTTAGAAGAACGAAAATCAAAATCAAATACATAACAAAAAATCAAAGTAAAATGAAACAAATAAAGAAAGAATATGAGAGAAGTAAAAGCAAAAGCCAAGCCAGCATGGTGTCAGCATTATAAACGCGTCGGCACCTAGGTCAGTGAGACGTCCATCGGATAGTGATGGGTACAGGGCAACAAGCAAACAATGCATTTATGATGCAAAGGATGGTTCAAATATGGAGAAAAATGCAGGTATATGCAAAAATGAATACATATGAAGGTGGAAGATAAAATTTTGGAAAATCTGGATTTTTTTAATGTCCGAATTTCTGGAAATGAAGAAAAGAACAATATATCAGAACAGGAAAGAGACATGGGAAAATCCTTATTATTCTGTATTAGATAATGGGGATAACAAGCAAACCATCATAGTGATGAATGCACAGGGTTTAGTTTCCCGGAGTAACTCAAAAAAATAGAGTTCTTAGAAGAACTAAGCCAAAATGAAAAAACAGGCATAATGAATATAACGTGAAACATGGTATTCCCAAGAGACTGGTAATGATGATCAGATAAAGGGATTCCAAACTTATAGATCAGATAGAAAAAATAGGAATCAAAGGGAACCGCGATATATGGGAGAGACGTTAATCAAGGAAAAATCTGCGAGAAATATAGTAACACAGAATGTGAAATAATTGCAGTTAATTTGAATCTGAAAAATTAGTGAACATCGTAATATAGACCCCAATACTAAAGAGTTTGACATAATAACAAATTAGATAATATATGTAGAAATCACAAAACTAACTATACTCCTATCCGGAGACTTTAACTTTCCTTTTACAGATTGGAAAGAATGAATTAGAGATTGTGGTTGTATTTACACATATAAAAAAGAGTAATAGTAGCGCAGAAGATGAGAGATTTTTGAAAATACTAGATATGCTACTAGAAAATAACATTCAACAAATAAATCACCTCAACAACAAAATACTCTTAGACCTAGCATTTTGTGAACGAGGTGACTATGTTAAAGAAATAAGATAGTGTATAATACAAGTATTTCAGACCATAATGTCATAGAATTAACAGTCCATTCCAAAGCAAGTGAAAACAGAGAGATAAGCAAGAGTCAAAAAGTGGGAAGATATGGAAAATACAATTTCTATAGTAAGAATATAAAATGGTCAGAAATAAATGAAGAATTAAACAAACACTGGAAAACATATTCATAAGTGATAATATATGGTGTAAATACAGATATATTTTATAAAATATTAGAGAAAAATGGATAAATACATTCTGAAGAAGAAAAGTAAACACCAGTCATGCATACCAAGAAACAGAAGAATCTTGTTCCAGAAAATCAGAAAGTGGAAAAGAGCTCTTGCAAAAGAAAAGAATGAATGGAAAGTGATGGAAATAAAAGAAAGTAAGATAGAAAATGCAGAACAAAAAGATTATACAGTAAAAATGAAAAATGGGACTTAGAAGAAAAGATCTCACAAAATATCAAACAAAACTCCAAAAAATATTCTACTAATATGCAAAAAAGATGAATAAAATAAGGGTAGAAATAGGCCCTCTAAGAATTGAATGGCGTTAACGAATGAAAAATGCAATATGTAACATATTAGCAGAAAGATATAAAGAGGAATTTTTCAAAATTTGATAATGAAGATAATGATACAGAAATAAAGATGAAAATAGTGAATATTTATTGGACATAGATATTAATGAAGCCGATATTGTGCAGGCTATTAATGAAATTAAAAATGGATCAGCAGCCGGACCAGATGGCATCCCTGCCATTTTGTTAAAAAAAGTGGTTCATTCAATCACAAAGCCACTCATAATATTATTAAGACAAAGTGTAGATACAGGCAAGATTTAGATTAGCATAAATTAGTATATATTACCCCTATTTTCAAAAAGTGGATCAAGACTAGAGGCAAGTAATTATAGGCCTGTGAGTCTGACATCTCATATTATGAAAGTGTATGAAAAGGGTAATGAAGAAAATATAATGAAACATTTAATGAAAATAATTTGTTTAACATAGGACAACATGGTTTTGTACCCGAAAAAGTACACAAACCCCAACTGTTAGTCGACTATGAAAGCATATATAAAAATATGATAAACAAAACATCGATGTTGTTTTACCTGGACTTTAAAAAGCTTTTGACAAGGTAGAAATAATATATTAGCGGAAAAAAATTAAAGCATAATAGTGGACAAAGTAGGAAGATAGATAAAAAATTTTTGCAAAACAGAAAAGAAGATAATGATTGCAAGCGAGAAATCGGATGAAGCTAAGGTAATATCAGTGTGCCACAAGGTACAGTGTTAGCTGCATTGCTGTTTGTTATTATGATTGCAGACATAGACAGTATGTAAGGACTTGTTGGTGAGAAGTTTCGCAGATGACACAAGAATAAGTAGAGAAATTACTTGTGATGAAGATAGGAACTCACTACAAAGAGACCTAAACAAAATATATGAATGGGCAGAGGTAAATAGGATGATATTTATCTCTGATAAATTTGAATCAATAAATTATAATAGTAAAGAAGGAATGCTACATGCATATAAGGACCTAATAACGAGACAATCATAAATAAGGAAGCAGTTAAAGACCTTGGTGTGATGGTGAATAGGCTCAATATGTTATGCAATGATCAAATAGCAATACTATTGGCAAATGCATAGCAAAAATGGGAATGTTGTTCAGGCACTTCAAAACAAGAAAAGCTGAACACATGATTATGCTTTATAAAACATATGTATGTAGTCCACTTGAATATTGCAAAGGATATTGCAAAAAGGATAGAGAGTGTACAAGGTCCTTTACAGCTAGAATAGA
>NC_089763.1:6784935-6814935 GCF_040412425.1 Macrobrachium rosenbergii | reverse complement strand
AGAGAAAACACCATTCCCAGTCTACATAGGGACTCTCAGTCTATGCCAAAACCAGGAAGAGAAACCTGGTTGAAATGCTACATCAGTATGGCCTCAGTATCTCTTATGACAAACAACTGGAGTCTCTGCTATTAGGAGATGCCACAGTTAGCAAATTATGTGGAGGAGTGTGGTCTGTCCCCAGTACTGCGAAAGGGTTGCTCACCACTGCAGTGATGGACAACATCGACCACAACCCATCTGCAAGGAGAACTGCCACTACTTTTCCATGGAACTAGCATCTCCATTTAGCACCCCACCAAGGAGAACACTGGACAGGAAAGACAGCAACTAAAGTTTGCACCTGAGAAAGTGAGGTTGGTGCCTGAATTGCCGGACACATTCACAAACATTCCCAGCTTCCCTTAGTGAGGTGGTAGGCTGTACACATGTCAGAAGTCTCAGCTGACCTCAGTCCTGGAGAGTCATGTTACACTAGAAGACAAAGAACCAAAGACTGATGTCCTCATTGTAGATGGATCAGCTTTGGTCCATGCCTTAACTGCACCAAAGAAAGGAAAGACCTTTGAGGGCTATGCATTTGCGACTTCTTGCCTGTGATACAATCCTATAGCAGCAAGTACACATCATCATCTTGTATTTGATGTTATACAATATCCAGCCTCAAAGCTGAGACCAGGCTCCAACGTGGTCAAGGAGGAAGGCGCAAGGTGACAGACAAGAACACAATTCCATCCAACTGGCGCAATTTCTAAGACACGATGCCAACAAGACAGAGTTGTTCCAGTTCCTGGCAGACAAAGTTGCCCAGATGTCTGCCACAAATGTTGTCATTGCCACGAAAGGGTCTGCTGTCCTCAGCACCTCATGAGAGCTAAGAAGTTCAGGGACTGGAAAAGTGCTCTCATGAGGAAGCTGACACCGCATCTTTCTCCATGCCAAATATGCCACAGAACATGGAGCCAAGACCATCACGGTTAAAGCAAATGACACAGATGTTCTTGTCGTTGCAGTCAGTGCTTTCTCCACTCTCCACAATCTAGGGCTAGAGAAGCTATGGGTGGCATTTGGCCAAGGCCAGAGCCTGCGCTGGATTGCTGTGCATGACCTGTGCAACTCTCTGGGCCAGGAGAAGGTGAATGGCATGCTCTTCTTCCATGCGTTCACAGGCTGTGATACAGTGTCAGCCTTCGGAGCAAAGACAAAGAAGACCGCCTGGCAGACATGGAACATCTTTCCAGAGCCTCCACTGTGTTCTCAAACTGAGTCACTACCCTCTCAGAGTGGAAGAGAGTGACCTGAAGGTCCTGGAGAGGTTTGTCATACTTATGTATGAAAGATCCAGCACTGCTGGCACTGTGGATGAGGCTAGACTTGATATGTTTGCCAGAAAACAAAGGGCATATGAGGCCATTCCACCAACCAGGGGAGCTCTCCTCCAACACACAGAGCGTGCTGCGTACCAGGCTGGTTGTGTGTGGGGCAGGCCACCCAGTGTCAGCCACAGCCAGAGAACCCTGCTGAGTGGGGATGGCAAAAGTCTGGTGAAGCATGGCAAGTCCTCTGGACAACCAACTCGCCCTTAGCCAAGAGTTGCCA
The DNA here is from genome assembly GCF_040412425.1 of Macrobrachium rosenbergii. Lineage (NCBI taxonomy): Eukaryota > Metazoa > Arthropoda > Malacostraca > Decapoda > Palaemonidae > Macrobrachium > Macrobrachium rosenbergii. The sequence continues at coordinate 6,813,336 of NC_089763.1, read as the reverse complement.
ACAGCTTACCAAATGTGGATGCAAAGCAGGCTGTCAGGGAAAGGTGCAAGTGCTACAAGCTGGGTCTTCCCTGCACAGCTCTGTGCACTTGCAAATGTGAAGTCTAGATAAATATTGCCCTCTCTTCAGTAGATAATCTAGCTTGAGCATCCAACGTGTCATGCTATGCCTACCTTCTTATCCTCGAATTTTTCAAAGGTGTAGGTTGAGAGACCTATACATAGATTGGTTGCGTTTAGTCCGTATTTCTCTTCTTTTCTTTTTATGGTTACAGTCTTAGACACAATGTTGTATGTGACCATACCATTACTATTTCAGTTGAAAATAGCATATTAGTTAAACTGTCTGATCACATGAATATACCATTAAATAAAAACAGTTGGTCTCTATGTCTGCTAGCGCTGTGGATAAAAAAAAAACTTTTATGGCAACCATTTTGTACGCCATCTTGGTTTACAATTCATTTAGTAGGGTTTTCAATAAAATGTGTGTATGGAACATTTTATAACCTAAAAGTCGAGGTTTAAAAAAAAAAAAAACTGGCATATTCCATCAATAGATGCTCCCAAACCAGTGAATCTCAACATAGATGGCGGCCATTTTGAAAAATAGCCGCCATCTTGGATTTTTAGGAAATTATTTACCGCCCTTTTCTAAGAGAGCGTAGTCTTAGGAATGTTTGTGCCAAATTTCATGCTTGTTTCACTATCTGAACGATTTTTACAGCAATCTGCTGCACTAAAAGGTTAAATATGATGCACAGGTGTAAATCTATGATATATATAAAAAATCTAAAAATCATACGAAGAAAAACACGTAAAGTGATTACTTCAAAGTATAGAAACGAAACAATTTGGAATTTTCGCTCATCACATGTTTGCCAACATTATTTTGATTTCGATTAAAGTTGAAAAAGTCATAAGTTCATTTGAATCAAAGTAAAAAAAAATCTCTTAGTATATAATATCAATAATTATTCAAAACACATAAAACGAGGCAAGTACCGATAGAATAAAAATGGAAAAATCTGGGTCAGTTAAATTTATGCTTCCTTAACATCGATTATAACCAACATGCATGCGCCTGGCTTCAGCATGGTAGTTGGGTGCGGTTGGTGATTTCGATTTCTGGCAGTCAGTCTTACTGTCAATGGTTACGTAACCTCTTACCTATCAAGATGGACTGCCTGGCGAATAGACTGATACCAGAGACAACACAATCATTTGTGAGATTTTAATTGAATTACATGAGGCACGCATTCTTAGACGAGGAATAGCACATCGTCTCAATATAGACAGAAAAACTGCGTACAGATGGCTGAAGAAATACCGTGAAGAAGGAGGACTGGCAAATCAAAGATGTGGTCGACCCCGCTGCACGACAGAAGAGGAAGATGACCAGATAATGGACTACGAAAGCAAACATCCAATCACAACATCAGCAATAGTTAAAAGAGAATCGTCCTCTATAAATCAGACTCTACCATAACAATTCGTTTAAGAGAAGGAGGTCTCGAAGCCTTTCCTTACCGAGGACCGCAAAGAACAGCTACTCTATTTCGCACTTCAACACCTTCCTATGAAGAGCAGTTTTTGAGAATATGTCTTCAGGTGCGATGAAAAAACGTTTTGTCATGGCAGTAAATGCACATTAATTGAGTGTTCTTGACACATATTAGGTTAATAGGCTTGGCCAATTCAAAGTTTAGTTTATGAGAAATTATTAGGCTCTGTGCATAATTTCACTTGAGACTCAAACCTAGGCCCGTTCATTGTTTAGTCTAATGGACGGAAAAGTGTGGGAGTTATGTTTTTTATTGACTTTTTATTTTGATATGTGATATATTTTTTCAGAAAATAAAATATGAAATGTTTACCTTTATAATGAATCTGTTATAAAATCATAATTATTTGTAATGTTTTTGTAAATTACTGAAAAAGTTAATCTATTTCTCAAAATCTTTTCCAAGAGGCACTCTTGGACAAGGTTGCCAAATTATGTTAATATATCTTTAGTATTTCTTACAAAAGTACAGAAAAAATACTCATGTGGTATACTAATAAGCGGGAATAAAATTCAATAAGGAAAGTTTTTCACAACCTATTTTTGTTAAGCAAATGTGATAAACCAAGTATGCATTTATAAAGCTCTTGATAATGAACCTCATTGCTGGAAAAACGTGTTTTACAACGTAATTTAGATATCCAACAAACTCGATTTATTAAATAATAAGCTGGGAAGATTTATCCAATGCTTAGTAAAATAGGCCCAAGGACGTGGTCCAGGCTGAGGGCACATAAAGTCCTTTGTTTGACCTTTTATTTCTTGCTCTTTTAAATTTCACAACTTCGTGGTAATTACTCGATTTAAAGTTTGAGGACAATTGCAAGATGAATGTCCTTCTGTAAATGCTGTATTTGTAAAAACATTCTATAATTAAGCGATTCAGCAACCAGTATGCTAACGCCATTAAGAGGTGATCGAATGGCAACACTGGGAACTATTTTTTTTATAGACCTGCGAAGACGCTGCCACGGCAGACAACGGTTCCCTCTTGAGTGAGCAATATATCTAATCATTAAACTACTTCGTGCTTTGTTAATAAAAATTATTTCACTACAAAAGATATAAAAGTGGCATGAAATGATGAAAGTTAACTTACAATTCACACTAGGCCACTCGGTCAACACCACTCAATGGTTGGCACTATACTCGTATATAACTGCCACACGCTAAGTTGGCGGTGATGCCCCGCGGAGGTGGTAATTGGATTACAGCAACTATTCGTGTGGCTATTCATTTGAGTGCGTTGAAGGCGCTTGCAATTACTAATTCAGGTTGTTTTTATTGTAGAAGTTAATTATACTCTTTAAAAGAAAATGAAAATGTATGTTAAATGATGAAAACGTTTGAGAACTTTGAGAAAACTATCACTAAAGTATAACTCAAATAATCAAAGTCAAGGATTTTACACGATTTCGAATGCACTCTGATTCATTTATCTTCAAAATCCCGTAAATATATAAGAAATTGGTCAGAATCATGTATATTGTAAAGGTCATTTAAATACGGAGATGCTATATAGTATGAATATAGTAGTCCACGTGTCCAAATAACATACTTAATGGTTAGAAAACATGCGCCTTATCTAGGGAGGCAGAATGATCACTAAAATAGCCAGTTACTGTAATTGGCGGAAATTTCAAACGCAGTTGTTAACCGAGCTAACATTGAAAAAACAGAAACAACTCTCAGCTCAGTAACCATTCAGCGATATACCATACATACACTGAAGTATAAAGGAGTAACTATAATAATGGAGGATTGCTTAAAAAACACAAAACGTATGGGACGGATAACGAGCCAGACAAGAATCGTCGCAATTAAGGTCTGCAATTATCTTCGTGAGCAATATGATAAGGAAGGCGAAGATGATATCGTAAAGAGGACTGCTGCTGCAACAGGAATATCTGTTCGTTCCATTCAGCGGATAAAGCAGCAACACAAGCTTGGAGAGATGCACTCTCCACCCCCTAGGTCAAGAAAGTCACCAGTAATGGGAGCCTTAGATGATTTTGATAAGGACTATGTGCGTCGGAAGATAATGGCTTTTTATGAAAGAGGTGAAATTCCAACAATAGAAAAACTGCTGGATAAGGTGAAGAAGCCACCTCTGAATTTCCCTGGTGCTTATATGTCCCTTCTCAAACTTGTTAAGGAACTCGGCTTTCCTTATAAGAAAGTTGAAAGCGGTAGGAAGCTCTTGATGGAAAGGGAACGATATTGTTCTTGCCCGAAATAAATATCTAAGGCTTATTGATGAAAACCGAAAATCCGATTCTCCAAGACCGAAATATATCTGGATGAGACATCTGTAAATCAAAATGAGTGTGTGGACAAATTGTTGGTCCACAGTGAAAACGGGTAAAGGAGCTAGATTTATCATAGTGCATGCTGGTGGAGAATATGGATTCGTATCAGGAGGATTGCTATTTTTCCGATCGAAAAATGGTAATAAGGGTGATTATCATGATAGTATGAATCATACATGCTTCTATCATGGTTTCAAACACAGCTACTGGTAAACATTCCCGCTAGGTCGCTCATTGTCTTAGATAATGCTTCATATCATTCAAAAATATTGAACAAAGCACCTGTCAGCAGTTCAAGGAAATCGGATATTGTCTCTGGTTAACTAACCACAATATAGCTCATGACCCTTCCTATACCAAAAACCGAACTTCTAGATGTGGTAAAGCAGCACAAGTACCTCAGGAGTATGAAATTGACAAAATCGCTAGAGATGCTGGCCATGAGGTACTCAGACTTCCTCCTTATCACTGCGAGTTCAACCCGATAGAATTGATTTGGGCACATGAAAAAAATTAGGTTAAGAAATGCAATTCCAATCCCAATCAGACTTTGACAAATGTTGAACGTATAACTAAACGTGCAATAGACAGAGTAACAGCAGAGGACTGGAAGTCATGTATGCGTCATGCAAGAGAATTGGAGGATATTTATAGGAAAAGGGATATAGCACGTGACCATCTAACTGAGAAATTTATTATAAACATCACCAGTGACAGTGAGGAGTCGGAAAGCGATGATGAATTATTTTGTTATTTCAAGTTATTGTTTGATGTAGCCTATCAATGATTGATTAATGTATTTTCTTTTGTTGAATCAATTAAATGTTTAATGTATCAAGATGTATGTTTATTTTACCTAAGCATGTTTATATATTTTGAAGCAAATTTCCATTCTTAAAGTTTGTTAGACCAGGTTATAACGCAGTGAAACTTCAAGGTATCAGTAGCAAAAATATAGTGGGTGGAGGATGAGGTCAAGCTCTCTCTCTCTCTCTCTCTCTCTCTCTCTCTCTCTCTCTCTCTCTCTCTCTCGAGAGAGAGAGAGAGAGAGAGAGAAGAGAGAAGAAGAGAGATTTCTACAGTTTCTGTAGAAATAGCAAATTAATCCGGCGCTCGAATTTTGCCGTAGATTTCATAAATTAATTTTCAGAAGTAGCAAATTATAGAAATGGCAACACTGACTTAATCAGTCGAGTTGTCTACGGTGAGCGAGCTGTCAAAATCAGGTGATCGCTGAGCGGCTGTTTCTCTCAATACACCTCCTCCCTACTTCCAACAGGCATATTTCGTGGTGTTTTATGTTTCATATAATTATACGGCATATTCAAAGGTATGCAATCGACAGCATGTAGTTATCATGAAACTTGGATTGTATTGTTTGATTTATTGAATCCATATATAACATAATGCTCCGAAATAAAGAATTGCTTACATTCGACAAAGGTTTTTATCTTTGGCTTCGATTTCCTGTAATTTATAAAACTTCTGGTTTCCCTACTCCGAATAGCCTTTTAATGATATGAAAATATTTCTAACTCTAGTTCTCCAATGATGAACACTTAATAAGGTAATAAAAAGAGAAATCTATCATATCATACTATTTTCTGTGAATATACAAGAAAGGACTCGAACTAACGAAGTGGGCGGACCACCACCGCCAACTTAGCGTGTGGCAGTTTTTTTTTTTTAGTTTTCACTTAGTGAGAGCCGCCGACGTTCTCTGGAGAAATGATTCTTCTTTCCTTTTTCTATTTATTTTTGTTTAAATAATCACTCAAATTACGCTTGCCATCCATTGAGAAAACACTTTCTGTGGTTTTACAGTTAATTTTCTATAATCATCATAGTAGAGAAGCAAGCCAAAATGAAAAAAAATAGAATAAAAAAGAGTAACTAGAGACTGAACGAGAATCTCTTAAATTGCACAGTGAATTAAAAAGCGAGTGACATAACATTTGACGCTTACTTTGCAACAATCTCTTCGATTTACCAGTCAATGCTAGTCAAGTACAGCCGTACATTGAGGAGGCCTTAAGACATAAACCAGAAAACATGATAATTAAGCCCATTACACTTATCAGCAGATTCTCTCTCTCTCTCTCTCTCTCTCTCTCTCTCTCTCTCTCTATAAGGGAATCATTTGCACCAGAGTCACGCCTTCAACGACCACCTTATGACGGTTCGAAATGACTATGTCTCATCCTTTGGAATGACTTACTCGAAGTACGAATGAGCCTCTTTCAATTCACAGAGCTATCGTGGATGTTAGCTAATAGTCTTATTTTGTAGCTTTTTCAATAAAAGATAAATGTAAACTCATTACATCAACTAACAATGTAGTGATATATATATATATATATATATATATATATATATATATATATATATATATATATATATATATATATATATATAATATATAAACTTAATCGCCCACTTGTTTTTGTATATAAACCTCTGTCAACTTCTTTTGTATTCAGTGTGAACTTGAAAATGTAGGATAAACTTCAAAAGTACTTGTTCAAAGTCCTGTATTCACTCAACTTCCTACATGGACTTAGTGATAAATATATATATATATATATATATATATATATATATATATATATATATATATATATATATATATATATATATATATATATATATATATATACACACACACACACACACACACACACACACATATATATATATATATATATATATATATATATATATATATATATATATATATATATATATATATATATATATATATATATCACTAAGTCTACGTAAGGAGGTGAGTGGAAACCGGGACTTTGAACAAGTACTTTCGTAGTTTATTCTAAGTTTCAAATTCACACTGAATACAAAAGAAGTTTCAGAGATTCATGTACAAAACAGAAGGTGGGGGCAGGGTTACAGTTTGTTAATCTGGACAGCATGCTCTTTAACAAAAAAGACAAGGTCAAAGGATCAAGGGATAATCCAGGTTGGAGATTAACATTCCTGGTGGAAGTAGCTTCAATGAAGACAATCTCTAGCAGATTTCTTTTTCGATGGTCGTTGACCTTGTAGATGACCGTTGACTTATCCCAGTTCATCCCATGGCCTGTCTTAAGCCAATGATTCACAATGCAATTATTTGATAAGCCTCTTGAAATGGAATATTTGTGTAGGGAGCTTCTTACTTTTAGTTCTTTTGATGTTTGACCAACATAAATCTTATTACATTCCATACAAGGAATACTGTACATAATATTGTTTGAATTAGGTGGGCTATTCTTGATTAGTTTGTTTCTCAAAATATTATTATATTTAAATACTAAGTTCATATTAATAATTTTTAACATGGGCACTGCAGGAATGAAATTAGGATGAAATGGTAAACAGAGAATATTCTTAAGTTCGTTGTTAACACTGGTTTTATTATAATATAACTTTTTTTGCTTTATTTTTACAAAGAACAAAGAACTGGACCAGAACCTTCAATGTGTTTTAGGCTATGGCTTATCATATTCTGTTAGTGAGAACATATCGTGCACAAACATTGTCTCAGAAATATCCAAACTGGAAAAGAAAAACAAAATTGTATCACCTTCAATGAATAATTTAGTTAAAGGTCTTCTCTTTGGCTTACTTCAAGTACCAAATAAATTAGTGAATTTACCGAGAAGGTTTATAGATGCAATTCATGAAACGAAGAAAGATAAAAGTTTGCACATTACTAAAGCCGACAAATCCAATTGTTTTGAAATAATGGATAAAATTAACTATGTTGAAAAATGGAAAACCTATTATCTGATTCTAGTACTTACAAAAAACTACGGAAAGACCCATTAGCTGATGTCACAAAAAGTTTCAGTTCTAAAATAAAAACTGTACTAAAGGAATTCGGTTCAATAAAAGAGAAAGTGTCAACGGTTGGCTTATCCTTACCGTACATGTACGGATCAATCAAAACCCATAAAAGAGATTTTCCCATTCGCTCCATTATCAGTTCTTCCAGTTCTATTAGTTATAAACTTTCTAAATATTTTGTTAAATTACTATAATCTATTCTAGGTACTATTTCAAATTCCCATTTACAAAACTCTGTTGATGTCTGTACTAGACTTTCCCATATTGAATTATCCAGTACTGGCAGATTAACAAGTTTTGATGTGACATCTTTATTTACTAAAGTTCCTATTGATGAGTTACTTCAATATTTATCACAACATTTGGACTTTTAAAATCTAGGATTACCTACCAATGTTATTATTAATTTGATATCCCTTTGTATAAAAAATTGTAAATTCACTTTCAATGGTAATTTTTATGAACAAATATTTGGTATGGCTATGGGGAACCCTCTTTCGACACTTTTGTCTAATATTTACACGGAATTCTTTGAGTCTAGACTTATTCCAATTAATCTCTTCTCTAAGGTGTTTTGGGTAAGATATGTAGGCGATTGTTTTTGTATTGTTAAAGAAAACGTAAATATTCTTGATTTCTTCAAATAATTAATAATCTTGTACCATCCATAAAATTCACAACAGAATGTGAAGAAAATAATTGTATACCATTTCTGAATGTATAAGTTATTAGAAATAACACCAATTTTTGTTTTTAAAGTGTATAGGAAACCCACGAATAATTTGTCATATATTAATTTTTTACTCTAACCATGCTAAACAAATTAAGGTGTCAACATTTTCCAATATGTATCTTATAGTTCGTAGAATTTGTAGTCCTGAATTTTTGAAAGAGGAGTTTAAAATCATTGATAAAATAGGGGGATTCATTATGTTACCCTGCATATTTTTTAGAACTTTGTAAAAATAAAGCAAAAAAAGTCATATTATAATTCAACCAGTGTTAACAACGAACTTAAGAATATTCTCTGTTTACCATTTCATCATAATTTCTTTCCTGCAGTGCCCATTTTAAAAACTATTGATATTAACTTACAGTAGTATTTAAATATAATAATATTTTGAGAAATAAACTAATTAAGAATAGACCACCCAATTCAAACAATACTGTATACAGTATTCATTACAAGAATGTAATACGATTTATATTGGTTAAACATCAAAAGGACTAAAAGTAAGAAGCTCCCAACACAAATATGCCATTTCAAGAGACTTATCAAATAATGGCATTGTGGATCATTGGCTTAAGACAGGCCATGGGATGAACTGGGATAAGTCAACGGTCATCTACGAGGTCAACGACCATCGGAAAAGAAATCTGCTAGAGATTGTCTTCATTGAAGCTACTTCCACCAGGAATGTTAATCTCCAACCTGGATTATCCCGTGATCCTTTGTCCCTGTCTTTTTTTGTTTAAAGAACATGCTGCCCAGATTAACAAGCTGTAACCCCGCCCCCATCTTCTGTTTTTGTATATAAACCTCTGTCAACTTCTTTTGTATTCAGTGTGAACTTGAAAATGTAGAATAAACTACGAAAGTACTTGTTCAAAGTCCCGGTTTTCACTCACCTTCCGACGTGGACTTAGTTATATTCTCAAGCACGCATTCCTTCGTGTAGTATTGAATATATATATATATATATATATATATATATATATATATATATATATATATATATATATATATATATATATATATATATATATATATATATAAATGTTGTGTGTACATGTACGTATGTAGAGCATTTTGTATTCTCGGTCAATTCTGTAAACTAAAGCATAGATTTTTTTTTTGCAAATAACATCTGTTGGATGTCCTTTATCGTTAGGCAAGGAAAACCTGTTTCTTGGAAATAAGGCTTCTGCAACCGGTCATCATCCAGAGGCTTGTGTAGCAGTCTTGGGAGAAGAAAAACCTGTGATAGAGAAAACATTTGTGAAATCATAGATAAACAGGCGGGACTGAAACCTATTTAAACCATTAAGTCCTCATCAATAAGAGGAAATGAATCCATGGAAGTGAGTCTTGGCCGGATGTTGCAAGGAAAGAAAAGAAAAATAAATTACTCTAAGAGAAAAAGTCGAAAGAAACTCCGATGGAAAATCACCGAATTTCTCTTTTGATTGAGTGGTTGTGTAAGTGATAGCTTGACAGTTTGTCCGTTAGCGTAAACAGATATTAACAAGCAATATTCACACCCATTTAAGCCATTAAGTACCCACGGGTACGTTGGAAAGAATTCACAGAGGCGAATCAAATTATAGTTGGAGAGAGCAAGGAGTGAAATGGAAAAACAGTTACAAGATAAAAAATTTAAAACATTGCTGGTGGAAATGAAAGTTAACGGGTTTGACTGAAATCCCTTTATACTTTATTTACCCATCAGTAACCGGTAAAAAAAATTCATGGATATAAGTCCTGGTAAAAGGCGGCAACAGGCAGGAAAACAGAGGAAAAATAATAATGTGAAAATTGTTGAAATTCTCTGCTGGAACCACACTCCAGATTCAACTTATTTTTGCTTTCGTGGTCGTGTTCGTGCTAGAAAGCCAGTATTAAATGCTTCACTGTTATCTAAATTACATTAACAAAAGAACCTGAGTGTTGATACTACTGTAAGAAAAAAACGCCGAAAATGAGGTAAAATTGTTTTAGGTAGTAGCAATAGTTAAAAAAATTAAGTATTAAACCAACGTGGAAGACCGAGCAATTGGTGAAAGTTGGACTAAGCAGTATGATATCGAAGAGAGGAAAAGTATGGTTGAAGAAAAATTAAGACCAGAGCCCTTGAGGAGGGGTGTCTTAAGTCGGACCTGGTAAAAAATAACATTGGGTAACAGTTACTGAGGAGAAGGTTCGTAAGAAAGTGCCAGTTAAAGTAAGTAGAGGTAACTGCCTTACCATTGAGGTGTAGGAGCAGAGGAAGTTAGCGAAGTTCAAGAATATCTTTTGACAGTTGATTAAGCGTGAGAGAGAGAGAAAAGAAAAGGCATGTCTTGTTATTTTCTTTAACGGGTTACTTTAGGGAAGACTGATAGGTGGTGTCTAGAGGGTCATCAACCACCTGCGCACAGCAATTACGTGATCTTGGGTTACCGATTGTCATTTGCCAGCTGGACAGATAACCAAATCTTGATGTGGATGATAACTTCTAGTCTCCTTATTTGTACCTTGAAATTGTTATGCGGCTAATGATTAGTGATATAAATATGTGCCAATCGGCAGTTCATGGGCCTTCAGAAAGCGATTGACTGACCGAACTCTCTTCTTGTTGTTTGCAATATTCAAAGTTTTTATACTTGAACTAGGTTATTATCGTTCCAGAATGATGCTTAATATACTGCATAGCAGACTACATTTTTTTAAGGGTATAAGCTTCTTCATTTCCTTGAATTCCATTATGGCTCCGAATCCAAATTAGAATGACTTGTCTGCCTTTGGTCTGATACGAAAAGGCTACCGCACATGCGGTAGCATTGATCAGACCAATCCTTTAGGATTTGCGGTCACTATTGCTTGAAAATGGCGCCTTTCGAGTCTGTGGACTGCTTCACCTCATTGTTTGTGATGGGCGTCTTAAGGCTTTTGTAGTGGGAATCAGTTCTGTTCGTAGTGTGAAGGCGTGGTCGGACCAGCTACCTGATGATGCTACTGCTGGCGTGCTGAGCTGATGCTACTGCTGGTTGTCGTGCTGAGCTCTGCTCATTGATCTAACGTGTGGAATGAAATTTCTTAGTTTAACTGACTCTTTGTTAACAGTCGGGCTGGCCCGTTGCTCTTTTTTACCTAAGAACAACATTACATGGCTTTTAGCTCACTATCACCAGAAACAAATTCCTCTTGTTCTTCACTGGCAGGGCCTGGGATCAACAGGTGGTGCGGAACGCTTCACCCAGCTGTAACTGTAACTTGACAGAAGTTCTCATAGGCATTTGATTTTGGAAAAACTTACTGCACTAGATTTTTGTGATAACCGTAATTTTATCGAAGAGAAAAGTGATGTTCAATCCGCAGTGACGTGAAAAAAAGCACAAATAAGAATAAATAATTGCAAATTGGGATACACATGTAACTGATTCCAGATACGTTAAATGTAGGTGTGACAACTTTAACAAAATACCCAATTCTGAAAAATAGGAAAGAATGAAAAGGAGATAAGTACTGAAAATAAAAAAAAAATCATAAACGAAGAGATAAGAGAATGATAGGTAAAGTAAAGTGATAAAATCGAATAAAGTATCGTATGTGAAATGCAAGTCACTGGAAATTCTTAAGAAGTCTGTAAAGTTCTCGGAAACCTAAAAATGAAAGGGAAGGTGATACATCAAGGAGTATGATGAAAAATAAAAAGACAAATAGTTTAACAAACCAACAGCAAGAAAAATGCCACATAACAATAAATACATTTTTGAGGTGTTTGTAATGAAAAGAACAACGATAAGAAGTAGAGGGAGAAAAGAGTGAAAAGTTGCAAAGAGATCGAGAGAATCAATCAACAGAAACAACTGGGGCGAAACATGCGAAAGAAACTTCAAAGACTTCTGTAACTATCGAGAAAACAAACACGGGTAAACCGTAGGTGGCCCAACAGTCCACAACATTTTATTGTTTTTGTTTTGCGAGAGGAACCAAAGGCGGGAACTTTTACCATGGTCTTTTTTGAGTCATTCCAGTTGTTTTACCTGTTGTGAAAACGCTTGTTTGGGGCAATTCTTTTTGTTTTTTTATCCTTTTTTAGAATCCTGGTTTATTCTTTACTGAAAATGGAAACGTACTAATGTTCTGCTTTGGTTTCTGTGTTAGAATGTGAGACACATACAACGATTTAGGAAACTGGCGTAAGAATACACAAGTGAAAATAAAACTGCATCGGGATTGTTTAAGTAAACTGGTTATTTAAAGAACAAAATTAAAAATGTGAAAACTGTCCCAAAATCTTAGATCATATTCTTTTAGAAGGATTTCTTATAATCAGTAATTTATGAAACCCAATTCTTTTGTTTCCAAGATAATTATCTAAATCGTTTTGATTTAGATATAGAAAGGAATGTCATCAACCCTATAATGTTTTAAACTGGGATTTGTATTCCATGGCCTCAGACACACATTATGAAATCTCCAAATGAAGGCTCATAAGCAACACGTCACTGCCATGATTTGCAACATGTGCTTCTGTCTTCATTATATTCATGTGTTACGTTGTTGCCTTACAATTAACTTAGCATGTCTAAATCTCTCTGCACACTCGATTAATTACTCCTTGTCCCACCGAAAATTTTTATTTAAACAAGTGATTTTTTTTTTTTTTGGGGGGGGTTGCTTATGTTGAATACCTAGCTGGTGTTGATTTAAAAATATCATTGTATTTAAAAAAAAAAAAAAACTTAATAAGGATCAACACAAGAAGCTGACTATGTATAATTATCGATGCATTTGAAAAGGTGTAAACTGCTGAGAAAGCCTGAGATTCTATCATTATTTTTTCTTCTGTTTTTATGAAACATCTCTCCTCAGATCGATATTTTTGTTTGGTGTTGTTGCTAAGGATTCTTCCGTTTAAGAACGTTAAGATTTCCTTCAAAGTTTTTTATTCTAGTTTCATATCACAGTATATTCTTAGTTTTTTTTTTTATAATCGGAAAAACATCTGCCGCTAAAGATGCGTTGTTTTTTTTACCATACTAGCATAACCCAAACCTCACGTCGTTTTTCATGATGTTACAGTTGTTGTTAAAGCCTTATATTTTCTTATTCTTCTCCTTTCTTGATAGGGCATCTCAATCTCAGGTTGCAGTTGTTCGTGTCATAAGTGAAATACAGTGATTCATATTCTCGAAAAAATACAGACATGCAGTCATACCGAGAGACCCTTTGAGGGATGGAACAAATAAAAAGCTTTGTCGATAACGTAAGCAAATGACGATCATGAAATCATCATCTCTTGGCTTTCAGTTATATGTGGCATATTCTTCAGCATAGTATTTAATCACTACTGAATAATTTTGCAGTCAAAGTGTTTGGGATTTTTACGAGTAGTTTTAGACCGAATATTGAAAACATTTTAATGTGGAAATTATATACAATGCTTTTCTTTAAATATTAGAAGTAAAAAGAGTTCTGACTAGTTTTGCGTTAGCGGTGAAATATTTGAAGAATAGGTTTACACTGATAATGATTAAAGAGCACAACAGCATCACGCTTACAACAAATAGCTGTGAAAACTGTTTGACGTTAACAAGAAGTACACTAGATCCTTTTGAGGTTAAAAGTGACGAATGATAATAAAGGGGGATAATAACATTACGCTGACAATGAAGGATGATAACAATGATTACACTGGTAATGGAAAAAAAGCAAAAATATATTTGCATTACCAATGAAAAGTATTAGCAGCATTATTATATCAACCGTGAATCATTTTGAAATAGCTTTATGTTATCAATGATGGGTGAAAAAAAAAAATGACTGAGAGCATATTAGCCTACTTATCTTACCGATGGAAAACGAAATCAAGATCTCTACGTTCGATGACAGTAGCTTTATAATTTTAAAAATAGGTTTTTCTTTTACCCTGATGTGTAAGTCCAGCAAAACATATGATGCAGTGTCTTCTGAGAACTGGTTCTGTGAAAACGTCTGTACTGTCGGGCGTTCGATTCACGTCGACAAACTCGCTGAATGTGTTTTTATGTAAGTAATAATAATGACATGGCAATAGTAAAAACTAACCAAAAAGAGTAATAATAATAATAATAATAATAATAATAATAATAATAATAATAATAATAATAATAATAATAATAATAATAGTGAAAAATCTACAATGGTGCTAGTGTAAATATATATTAAAATATATTTACAAAAGCGTTCAAGAACCTGCTCGATTCTCCTTCTCAAAGAGAAGAGCAGGTTCTCGAGAGCTCTTGTTTTATATATAGTTTTGATATATTCAGACTGACATCATTACGGATCTCTTCACCGATAATAATAATGCTTATATTCACAACGATCAAAGAAATAGTCATTATAAATTGCTATAAAGAAAGGTACCATTTGAGAATTCACGAAGTGAAGGAAGATTTTGTAATTCTATTTTCCAGGAATCTTCCTCCTCTCCTTCATTTTCAAAACATCCCTCCTATTGCTAGACTCTCCAGATTTATTAGATGGCTCTGTCGAAGACTGCACGTCTGAACAGATTAATTACAGCTTATAGCTAGTGCGTGAGTGAGGATGAGAGAGAGAGAGAGAGAGAGAGAGAGAGAGAGAGAGAGAGAGAGAGAGAGAGATGTATGTGCGAGTTCAGAGAGTAAAAAATCTTGACATTTTCTTTATTTCCATATCTCTGTGAAAATTTATTTTTATTAAAGATTACTAAAGAAAACTCTCTCTCTCTCTCTCTCTCTCTCTCTCTCTCTCTCTCTCTCTCTCTCTTCTCTAAACTCTATATATATATATATATATATATATATATATATATATATATATATATATATATGAATGTGTGCGTGCGTATGTGTGCATGTGTGCATGTGTGTTTGTTTCCGTGTGCTGGTGCGTACGTGAATTTGTGTATTGTATTAGTAATATCGCAAGCATACCTACTATCCTTCAAATATCTTCAGTTACCGAAATGCATATAACCCAATACATACCCAACACAGAAGATAACTGTGGGAACGAGAACGAAACTACCCACCCGGCGACTGCATCAAGTGGCACCACTTTGCTGCCAAATGACACGTCGGCTCAACTTCGTGAAATACAAACACCAGATAAGATTCTCTCGAGGACTATTTGCAGGAAATGTCTCGAAGTAACAGAGGAGCCATCAAGTGTCACAACTCTGAGACTGCGAGTGGCGTTTCTGTTAAGCCATCTAGCGTCATAACTCCGAACTTAGTGGTAAACAGATTCGTCTTTGAAGTCCTGTCATATCTGGAGAGCTTTTGAATAAACTCGAATCACGCTGTATGTGATAGTATTGACCAACAGCAACTTCTCTTCAGTTTTCTGAAATTAATTCATTCTTAAAGCGTTCTGAATCCCGAGGTTTATTTGTATATCAGATACTAAAGAAGAAATAAACTGATTTTGTTATTTACCTTCAAACGCACCTAGTATACAGTATACAGCGTTTATACACGTACACAGATAACGCAAACAAATAAGAGAATCTTTTTTCCCCAAAGCTATGTCTCTCGAATGAAAAGACAAAACCAAATCAGCTCCAAAAACTGTAGACAACATTGGCCAAACGATGTTACTCGTTCAGCAACCTTTCCCCCCAAAATTCTAAAAACGGGGAATATATGTCGTATTATTATAATATAATTACAAAATTACTGAGAAAAGTGATTAGCGATTTTCATCTGTGTTCGATCTACATTTTGTAATAATCGCTAGATAAAAACTCAGAAAAATTTTCCCTTTCTCAGTGAACACTGACAGAGTAGAGACTCGGCAAAGCCTCCGGAGATATTGATGTCCTCATGATGCTGTCCAATCTCGACTTCAAATGGAAGAAAGCAAGCGTTTTATGAAGAACTGAGAGAGGAAAGGAATAAAAGAATAAAAGAATAAAAGCATGACGATTAACTTGAAGGAAAATTTGATGTGCAGGATCAGTGAAGCTGAAAGAGGGAAATGCGAGCAAATGTCTGCTGTATGAAAATTTGATATTCTCTGAATTAATGGTATAAGATATACAAATCAGAAAGACCATCTGTTCTCGAATAATAACATACATGAAATTAGTTATATTATTAAATAAATAAACAAGATCAAATAAAATAAATAAACAGAAAGATAACATAAAAAATACAATTAAATAAGTAAAATAAATTAATGAATAAATAAAATTAAATACAAATAATTTTTCCATGTCATTTTTCATTCCTGATGTTACTATCAGAATGGATTACCCATATTCTGCTAATCATTAGCAAACGTAGCATACCTGAAAAGCAGTGCGTGTGTGTGTGTGAGAGAGAGAGAGAGAGAGAGAGAGAGAGAGAGAGAGAGAGAGAGAGAAGAAGAAAAGAAGAAAAGAATGGAAAAATTACACGTTACAAAGAAAGAAGTTTTTTCGCCCTAACTAATTCTAGTGCAAATATCTTATTATTCCCGAAAAATCAGTAACACCAAAAACATGAACTTAATATTCTGTGAAGAACTTCATGAATACACATTAACCATAAACTTCTGAGAAATAGCTTTCCCCCTTCCTTTCAGATGAAAGAAACCCTTTTCAGACCATATGAAGATCTGCGTCTTATAAAGCATTGCTCTCATTGAAACTCCCGGCATTCATCAAATTCCAAGAAAGATAACTTCACGATGCGCGTTATGTGTGTATATATATATATATATATATATATATATATATATATATATATATATATATATATATATATATATATATATATATATATATATAGAAATCATCAACACACAATCACGTGTGGAACAGAAATAAATTTCTGATATCATCATCTCTCAGGTGGAAAGCAGGGCGTGTGGCCCATGGATAACGCCCTTGCTTTCCACCTGAGACCTATGAGTTCTATCCCTGACGTAATCAGAAAAGAATTATATATATATATATATATATATATATATATATATATATATATATATATATATATATATATATATATATATATATATATATATATATATATATATATTTGTATCTTCGTTTTTCACATAGAAGTTCTGACGGTCACTTCAGCTCCCTTATGTAGCCGGGGTCAGAGGAGTAAACTGTGTATTCTGTAATCCATTAGACTCAAAATCTGGATATCTTCTAATTACGGTTATTGAGGAAAGTAGAGAAAACCAGCCTTCATTGGGAATGACCCCCCAAAGGAGGCAATATCCTGCCTCTTGAAAGATGGGCGCTTATATTACTTGGGAAGGGGGAACCTGAGATGCCAGGATGATTGATGCTTCAAGTGTGATTTTCAGGATGACGATACAGTTACGGTAGTGTTCAGTGTTTATTTTCATAGGTCCAGTAAAAGAAATTTAGCAATATAGAATTAAGTTTCGATTACATTATATTTCATTTTCAGTAAATATTGAAAATCGATAATCGCTAACTAGATCACAACTAACTGTGCTGTAGTTAGTGTGATTTAGTTAAAGATGATCGAATTTCAATATTTAGTGAAAATGAAATATAATGTAATCGAAACTTAGTTTTAGATCAGTTAAATATTTTTTATTGGACACAAGAACATACATATTGAACATTACCGTAATTTTCAAAACAGTCCCTACTTCTCTCTGGATTTATGTAACTACTTATTGATTTGCTATTCTGTTTATTACCCATTCTGTTTATATATGAAAATAAAGAACGAAAACTGGACAGAATTGTTCACTGAAAATGCCTCCATTTCTGAGGAAAATAGCAAACGATGGGAATGTTTATTCACGCAGAAAATAAAAGATTAATATTTGAAAGTAAATGTTAAGAAACCATTCTCCAGGAGCGACCCGCGAAAAGCTTATCCTCTCTCAAGAAAATATTATATATATATCACTAAGTGGCTAAGGACCTGCTCGGTGGAAGTCTACGCCGATGATCCTTACAATCTACCTCCAAGGGGCCTGCTGATCTAAGCCTGCCTGCAGTGTACCATACGGCAGAAAATGCCTTTCTGAAAGCAAAATCCTTCTCAGAAAAAGTGGACAAAACCTCAGAAAAAATTGAGGAAGCACAAGACAAATTTTCACAGATCTGGGACGTGATCAAAGGATTACAGGAATCATTCGACAGTCTTAAAACTGTGGAAACAAATAACAATCTTTCACGGATCTGGAATGCGATCAAAGGAGTGCAGGAATCATTAAACAATCGCAGAGCAAGTCACCAGACTCCTTTGAATGAGGCATCTATTATTTCCTCGCCTCCCACCAACACGAGTGAAGTGAGGGTGCGACGCGAAGTCGAGATGGCCATACCCTCCCATGAGGGAACTGCCCTCTCTCCCTCGGATGAAGCACCCGCATCACCTACAGACCTGTTGGAGAGGACCGACAAACCCCAACCTCCTCTTCCTTCCCCCCCCAAAAAAAAAAAAAAAAAAAAAAACGCCTCCGGTGGAAGATAGATCCTCAGCGACGATCACCAGCCCTCGTGAGTCTTCCTACCCTATCTCTTCCCCCCACCCCCAACCCCCCGTCCTGGATGAAGATGTGATAGATCATGAGGGAATCGGGGGCTGGCCGACACAAACAAGTAGAAAAAAGAAAGGAACATCTCGACTGCCCGCTGGACCGAAGCCCAACACTCATGGATCACCTCGCCCGAAGCCTGAGAGGAGATGTCACGTTGTGATTCACAATTTACGCTCATCGGTGTCAAGTTTCTCACGGGCTCCGACCCTCTTATCTCCCACGGACTCCCATGCAAAATTAAACATAAAGTGGCCTACAGGATTACCTGCCTATTTCAACACCTCCATAAAAGTCTCAAGATACAACCTAATCCGGGACCAACCTCCGCCAGGGGAACTTACTGACACCCCAAGTGGGGTTCAGGCGCAGACTCTCCTTCTACCACAAGTGCCAGCCATCCTCCTAAGCCAAGTGAATGCCCACTCCTGCTGGCCAATCCCCCATCCACCCAAATGATCTTCGTGAGTTGCCATGGATACACTAGATATAATCTCTTGGAATATTTTGGGCCTCAAGCGGAATACCTCTCCCGTAAACATATTCTGCAAAAACTTCAAAGGCATCGTTGCATTACAAGAAACGCTCCTCTGGCCTCATGACCTTGCCATCTGCGATTTAGTGCATGAAGACCTCAGAGCTTTCTCGACCTCATCGATGCAGGTTACAGATCACATCGTAGCCGGTCGCCTGAAAGGTGGCCTTTCTTTCCTGTGGCACAAATCGCTAGACAATATGGTGAATGTGTTGACCTATTGGAGTGATACAGTGCTGGGGCTTCAAGTGACAGCAGGGGACTCTAAGATCCTAATAATTAATGTTCATATGCCCTGGCGAAAGAACAATAATTTTGATTCTACTGCTGGTCATATTTGTATAACTGGGGACCTTAATTCTCACCCCACAAAACAATTTTATGACGAAGTTACTCGCTTCTGTCAAAATCACGCTCTCTGAATCTGCGATGTAATGCTCCTCCCTCCCTCCTCCTATACCTATGTACGAAATAGAACGGACACAGTTACAACCTCCTGGCTGAACCACTGCATCACGTTCCCTCAACTTCATGATTCTATTGTGACCTGCAACACTCGCTACAATCTTGCAGTGGGTTATGATCACATCCTCTTACAGGTGTCATTCAGTACCTCATCCCTCCCTATCGTGAACCCCGTAACTGATCACCCACCTGCTGTTAACTGGGATTTTAAAAACCAATAGAAAACCAGATCCTTTAGGGAAACCACGGAAACCAGGCTTCGGTCAATAGTTCCACCGGCAGACGCCTTACTGTGCAGTAACCCAAAATGTAGAAGCGATCATCACAGGAAAGATATGAAAGAATTCTATTCTAATATAATTACCGCTATGCTTGGCTCCGGCAATGATACCTTTCGATCTCGTCAAGACAACTCTCGTAATATGCCTGGATGGAATGACTTGGTTAAAGATCTATACACACATTCACGAGAAATGTTTCTACTGTGGAGGCAAAATGGTAGCCCGAGGGAGGACACTTTGCACTGCTAATGAGGCAGGCGAGAGCGCAGTTCAAACCTGCCCTTAAGCATTGCAGACTGAATGAAAGGCAACTAAGAGCTGATGCAATGTCTAGAAAATTAGAATCTGGCGATTACCCCTGTCTTTGGAAGGACATTCAATCACTAAATATCAAAACTAAAAAGCTATCACAGAGAGCAGAAGCGTCGGTGGCGAGGCCATCGCAAGAATGTGGGGTGATCACTTCAGCGCCATCCTGAATTGCATAAACGATCAAAACTCCTGCAGGGATGTAAATAACCTTCTTACTGATAATATTTAGTTTCATTTCGCCGATCATATTACGCCATGGTCTGCCTGTTGAAGCTTTCAAATTCTGCCATCCGATAATTTGCATTTTGCTAGCTGCTCTGTTCAATGCGTGCATAATTCACCAGTTTCTCCCGGACTCCCTACTCTTAATCCACTTAATACTATTAATAAAAAACAAGGTAAAGGATGCAGCTGACCCTGGCAATTACTGCCAGGTTACAATTACTAAAATTGCGTCGAAGATACTTGAATCTGTTCTTCTAGTGAGACTTCTTCCCTTTCTACACACTCCTGACAACCAATTCGGCTTTAAACCAAACCTTTCAACCAACACATGGATCTACATCCTGAAAGAATTGCTGAACTATTACCTATCATCAGCCTCTCCTATTTTCCTATGTTTTGTAGATGTGAGAAAAGCATTTGACAGAGTAAACTATCTATCTGAAGCTCTTCCTGAAGCTGCACAAACGAGGCACACCTCTATATCTAATTGGCATTTTATGTTGTTGGTCCTCCAAACAGCAATTCTGTGTCAAATGGGGTAACGTATTGTCATACACCTTTGGCTCCCTAAACGGGCTCCGGCAAGGGGGCATTCTCTCTCCATACCTGTTTAACACGTACACAGATGCCCTGAATGTCAAACTGAACTCACTCCCAATCGGGTGCACAGTCAACGAAACAACAATAAACAACCTCTGTTACGTCGACGATATGGTTCCGATTTCCCCATCAGTGCAAGGTCTCCAGCGACTCATCGACACCTGCCGCCAATATGCAGAGGAATTTGATATCCTGTACAACGATACCAAGACCCAGTGTATGTTGCTGCTCCCGAGATCGCTTAAGCATATTGCAGAACCACTAATTTTCCTCGGAAATCATCGTCTAGAATTCGTGCACGAATTTCCGTATTCGGGCCACATTATCACGGACGACCTAAAAGATACGGCAGATATAGAACAGAGGCGCCGTAAACTATGTGCAACAGGCAGCATGATTGCAAGGAGGTTTGCTTGCTGTCACCGAGATATGAAACTGCTGCTCTTCCGCTCGTACTGCTACAGTATATATGGATGTTCCCTTTGGACGAACTATACCCGAGAGACCATGGGACGTATCACTGTTGTTCACAATGACATTCTGAGGCGCCTCACGAACACTCCTCGCTACCACTCACCCACGCAGATGTTCATAGAAAACCGCCTGGATAATTTGAAAATCATTGTGAGGCGAACAATTTCCAGTCTGATCACCCGACTGAGAATTCGCTCACAAAGCATCCTAAACAGTGAGGCAAAAAAATTTAAATTGTGGGAAAGATGGAATAATGAGGCGTCTGTTCCTTAAATGACTTATTCTCCAGTTTTGCAATTACGAAGTGTCATCTCTAGAATCTGTCATTATTATTATTATTATTATTATTATTATTATTATTATTATTATTATTATTATTATTATTATTATTATTATTATTATTATATTTCTACGTTTCTTGTTATTGTTGGCATTTTTACTTTTCATTATTGCTGTGATTAATATTACTGTAGAGTTTTGCAACTTTCAATATTCGATTTTAGCCTTCTGGACCTGACTTCTGTAACCACCTACGGTCCCCAGATGGAAATTAATCGTCTGCAAGCTGTATTTTTTATTGTTATAATTTTTTTTATTTTTTTCTATTATTCTCCATATAATTACTGTCAGTGCCATTATTATGAATTCTAAGTTTTTCTACTTCTTCAGCAACTGTGTGGAAACTGCCGATAATTATTTTTATCATGTTACCTTATGTATCTAGGTTGTGTGTATTGCATTTGTATATTCCATGTATATGGCCATGAGCCGAAATAAAGATATTATTATTATTATTATTATTATTATTATTATTATTATTATTATTATTATTATTATTATTATTATTATTATTATTATTATTATTATTATTAAGTGGTAGACACTTCCAATCGGAAACCAAGTATGTAACCCCTCAGAATTTCATTAAGAGGAGATGCCTTAATAAATATGGCTGAGAGGTAATAAGTTTTGTAAAATAAAGGCATGTTTGAAATAATTAATCTTAAGGGTGGATTCTTAGCAAAGATGAATATTAATGATTTCTGCTGATATTCAAGTCCGAATAAAAGATTCAACAAGCACACTGCTGGAAATATGCATTCGTTCTCAATCAAAAATTCAAACGAATTCTGTATCAGTATTTAGTAAGAGAGATACCTTATGGCTTTTCCTCCTGAATTAGACGGAAATGGAATTTGCTCTTCCAATTAGAGGTCTACGGAAACATTGGATACCTCGTCTTTGAAATGACACATCAAAAGGAATGAAACCGAGGCACAGGGGAAGTGACGGTTAAAGTAGTTAAATTCCCACCGTTAATTTCTGCCTTTCTTTTTCTAGTAGAAAAATGTTGCTTTTGACAAGTCATGGCAAACCTACATTCTTACACACATTAAAATATGCCCCGAAGGATCTTCCCACTATATTCATAAGAAGGAGGATTCCTCCTGCTTCCAACAAGTCAAAACCTAAATACATAGTTACATCATAAACAAAGCCATGAAATGAAAAACATTATTTTTAATTTGATAGTGCGAATAACATTAATTTCACGATGAATAATTAATTGCACTGATACTCTCATATCGCTTTACTTTCGAAATGCAACTGATCTTTCAGTGAATCTCATCTGCAATATTCCAAGAGTCCCTCTCGTGATGATGAAGATCTCTGCAGTCAGATGAAATGCTCCGCTTTTTCTGTGAATTCTTCATTTCTTTCAAGTTCTCCATTTTTAGTCGCTTGTTGATAATGACTGAATGGGCTTTTTTTTTTTTTTATAACTGCAAATTATTAAATGTTTGATTTCTCTTTTGCTTCTTTACTTGTAATGCCGATGACTTAGCGGAGATTTTCATTAATTTCTCGACTTTGTGATTTTGATTAAAAAGCATTTCAAGATATTATAACTTTCGCTTTCAGAGTGAAAGTTACACGCCTGAGCGCTATGATTACGCCCAAATAACTGAAAGGACTTCGTTTTCTTTGAGTATCAGAGGACTTTCCTCGTATGGAAGTCATGGCGTCTTCCATGCGCCAAAATAGCCTTTCCTCGTTTCTAAAGTACTTGAAGAAATCAAAACTCTGAAAGTTATCTTTTGAAAGACGATAAACGAATCACTTTTAGTACCAATATTCAACTCTTCCTGTGCATAGTCTTCATCTCTTCTCTTATCCTTTTCTTCCATTCATAATTCGTTTATTACACATTCTTCGTTCTTCCTCCTCTCCATATTCCTATTGTTCATGATAAACTGTTACTGTCAACTGACACCTACCCGGAGTTTCAAGAGCTGGAGTGAGTCTGGATCGAACATAAAATTCTTGAGCGTTGAATTTTGCTTTCCTTCGACTCGAAATCTGACGCTGGGTTCAGAAAAATTAATTCATGCTAATGTTTTTTCTTAAATGTGTACGTGCGAGTACACCGGTGGCTTTTATGCCATTAAGAGATGATTGCTTATATATTTACAGGAATACTGTATGTACTCACGCTTATGAAATATTTACGCAAATATTTCAATGCTTTTATTTCAGAGTGCGACGACTAGCAATATTATATGAAGCTGGCCTTATACACCGCTAAAGTTTTCACCATAGAAACTCAAAGATAGATTCACCCTACACACACACACACACACACATATATATATATATATATATATATATATATATATATATATATATATATATATATATATATATATATATATATATATATATATATATATATATATATAGAATCTACCGGTCACTTTTTACCAGATACATGTGTAATTGTAGTGGCCACAATGCCCTCTTAACTTTTTCGAATTGTTCGCACTTTTTTGGTTACGCGTGTCACTACAAAGCCTTAAGATCCAAGTGCAAGAACTATGGAGAAATCTTGATGTGCGGTAGCGGGAAACGAACCTGGGTCCGGTAATCAGAACATGGTCAGGTTGACAATGGTACCTTGTTCTGATTAGCAAACCCGGGTTCGTTTCCCGCTACTGCACATCAGAATTTCTTCATATGTCTTGCACTTGGATCTTAAGGATTTGTAGTAACAAGCGTATCCAAAAAAGCACGAAGAATTCGAGACAGTTAAGAGGGCACTATGACTATTACAATTACACACGCGCATATATATATATATATATATATATATATATATATATATATATATATATATATGTGTGTGTGTGTGTGTGTGTGTGTGTGTATATATATATATATATATATATATATATATATATATATATATATATATATATATATATATATATATATATATATATATATATATATATATATATATATATATATATATATATATATATATATATATATATATATATATGTGTGTGTGTGTGTGTGTGTGTGTGTGTGTGTGTGTATTTTATATATATTATCATATTTTCCCAAGGACCCCAGCCACCAAATGCTTAATTTAAAGCTGGAAAATACAACAGTGCATTTTGGGCACTGCCTGACACGGAAGGGCAAAAGGAATATAGGCCCCTCCCTTAATCTGTTAATTGCACTCTGTATATCCCTTTCAGCTTTCTCTTCTCGAACATGTGACGCTGTGGGAAACCTTTTTTAAGAACCTAAGCCTGGCTGGAGGCAGGAGTAGCGCTGGGAAGGCAGATTAAGAGAGGACAGCTGCATGAACACCTGGACTTTCAGTCATAGATGATGCCCGCGCAAAAGGAAATGACACCAACCCCAATCTACCTGTGCATAACCTGACCCCCGACCAAAGTCATATAAGGGTCTCACCAAAGGAGCAAGTGAGAGAGACAATGCTGGACACGAGCGAGACACATCATCTCTCCCTTCCATTCCCGCCTCCTTCAGAGAGCCAGGCCCTACTACGTGGTTCTATCTTGTAGGGACCTTTAGTATTCTTACCAGTGAAGCCCTTAGCCCTTCCTCCACCGCCACTACCCTTGCTGAAGCCACCTCTTCTACAAGGTAAAGTGATCTGTTGCAAAGGTTCTTCCAGTCAGTCACACTGTTTTAATTCTCGTACTAAACTTCCTATTTCCATTTCTAAGTGCCAGTATTTCCATATCAACCTTACCTTGTTAGGGCAGTGTTACGTAAATGAATCTGTTTAAATAATTACATTAAACTGTGTGTTTAAGGCTACTTTGGCACCCTCTGTGCTCGCCTTGTCCTATGCCTATTTTACTGCGTCCTTACTGGCTTTTAATTCGTGAATCTCTCCGTTTACAGAGCGTTTGTTCCCAGGGAAATCTCTCTTGACTGTGCCTTGTATCAGCATCGTCACACCACCAGAATTACCGTCAAGTTTACCAAGTTTTAATTAACCTCTCAGGCCTTGCCTGCCTGATTAGTCTATTTCATCTTCTGACATTTCATTTCATGTAAATGCACATAATTTTAAACTTACCCTAATGTGTTTACTTACAAATACCTTGTGAGGAGAGCCCTCAGCTCAGATAAATTCCCCCCTTTTTCTTTGTTGTTTACGATTTCCTGAATCAACAGCACTGAGAGTTTATACAAAAATAGAAGTAAGTAACGAAATCATTCATTTAGAGTCTAAACTGGCTCATGGTAAGCATTTCCCCAGGTTAAATTGTAAAAATGTTGACCGTTTGCCTTAGATCTCGCAATCTGAATGCTGCAGATTGAATCCTTGTCCCCTTGCAATTTGCAGTATCAGAGACTAGCGAAGCTAGACTGGGTGTGAGACAAAGAAACTAACCTGTTTGCGTAAATTCTACATGTGCACAGTCAAGGAGTTCCACACAGTGAGTATTTCTATTTTATGTTAGGATAGGAAGTGAAATTGTGACTGAATATAGAAACAGGGAAAAGTTAGGGAAGTGCAAGCAATCCAGTCATCGAGAAAAGAGAGTTAATATCCATTACACAAGTTTTGATAGCCCCCTGCAAGAGGGCTTGCATGTTTTTTCACATAAGCAAGGTAGGAATTACGAAGCGTTAAAAAAAAAAAAAAAATGAAACAGTGCGTATATTTCCTCCTTGTGCTGTCCAGACAATTTGTCGTCTTGGAATAGCTAGGCACATGTTTTAGATCCCACGTGGGTCAATCAGCAAATTTCCGTATCGTTGGAATTCAGAGAGTTAATATCTCTCTCTCTCTCTCTCTCTCTCTCTCTCTCTCTCTCTCTCTCTCTCTCTCTCTCTCTCTCTCTCTCTCTCTCGTAGAGGTTAGGAATCCGTTAGGCAAACGCATAATTCCTCATTGTAGAGTAAAACCTAAAGCGTAACATTTACTTGATTCATATTTTCATTTGTACACATTCCCCCCTACAGCACTGCACATGATAAATTCTGTTTCACTTCAAAGCATTTCCAATAAATAACCACCCTCTATTTCATTAGCCATTAGCGTAAGGAACCTTTTTCTTCTTTTGTTTATTTGTGGTTATCCTTTGTTTTGCTTAAAGTCTGCTGTGACCATGTGGTCTTCACGTCGTTCCCAGGGTAACTTTGGGTAATCCTAATAGAAACTTGTTCTTTTGGTTCCTCTAAATAACCCATAAGCGGGATATGTTTATATAAGTGGGGTCAGTCTCGGGAAAATTCCTATGCTGGGCATTGCCCTTTGTTGCCAGGTGTGTACCAGATGACCTTGAGCTGTCAGTTACTGCGCAAACCCAAGTGGTTACTACCAGGTCTCGTGTGAGGAAAGCTAAAAATAGGGAAAGGCAAATTCGTACGCACGTGACTTAGGCAAACAGCGCCCATGCATAATAGAATGAAGTTTTGCGCTTATATTAGGATTGGAGGAAAAGGCGTTTATTACGGCTGGCAAAATACGCACCTTTATTAGTTTAACTTTCAAATAATATAATTTAACTTATCTGTCTCTCGATGATAAACTTACCACTTCTATAAAAATAAATAGAAGTGTACTTCTATAAACGGCTGGTTTCTAAACCACAGTTTTGCATCAGTATGTAAACCTTACTCCTGCTCTGAACCACTATCCCAGTATCTCTCAAGCATTACTTTTTTTGAGGTTTACGCTACGTCCTTTCTTTTTATTTTTAATTTAATTTAATTTTTTTCGTTGGGGTTATTATTCTAAGAGTATCACGACGCTCACTGAGTTCCCGAACCTAACCCGTACCGGGACTCCCCTAAAAAGAAATTTTTCTTATCACAAGAAAAACCAAATTCTCAGGAACTAGCAAACACTCCCCAAACCAAACCCAAATTTGCGCCTTAGCCGGCTTTGTCTGCGTGCGAAATAAAACCAAACTTCCTACATCCTCCGGGACAAAACCAAACCAGTTCTCTGCAAACAAATCCATGCCCTACGAGGCAAAACCAATACAAGACAATTCTCGGGAACAGGCAAATGCTCCCCAAACCAAGCCTTAAGATTCACGCAATAGCCAAGTCGGTGCATGAATCCAACACCACGTCCTACGAGACAAAATTAAAAAATCAGTTCCCTGCGGACAAATCACGCCCTACGGGGAGAAACTAAAAACCTCAAAATTCACGCAATAGCGGGCCGAGTCCGTGCGTGAAACAGAATACAATTTACGTCTT
>NC_089763.1:6744935-6779935 GCF_040412425.1 Macrobrachium rosenbergii | reverse complement strand
ACACATGAACGATACCAAACTTACTACACTCGAGTCATCAACATGAATGACTTAAGGACGAGTTTTAATGTCTTGAGTATTTCCGTAAGCTGGGGATATTCACGTATCAGGATTATTCATTGAAACTGGAATGCTACGATTTAGCTTAAATGTCATCATACCTTCAGAATAATTACTGTATCCTTCTATGATCCTTGGAGACCATCCTCCAAAATGTGGTACATAGGTCTCCGAAGGCTTTTATAACAATAAAGATGATAAGGTTTAGAATTATTCCTTTACAACCGGGTTTACTCTTGAATGGATCTCAATCTTTACGGAACCACGAGAGAGAGAGAGAGAGAGAGAGAGAGAGAGAGAGAGAGAGAGAGAGAGAGAGAGAGAGAGAGAGAGATTCCATGTTAAACCGATGGTCTATGATGTCATGAATGTGATAGGTGATCCACTGTTAATAGACTATGTAATGAGTTCTTACAGGATGGCACCTAATCAAAGGCGTGCATTACGTAGAGATCATTAGCATGAGGTTGAAGGATTAGCTTCTCAACTCTTGATTAGCCCCATTCTTAGCATGTTTACTCTGCTTCTGCTAGTGTATGTTTTTTTCTCAGTTTGACTGAAGTGCAGAAGGACTTTCTGAAATGAGTTCGTTTTCCACCAGCCAATCTTCCACGTTTTTCATTATTAAATCGGTTTTTGAACTTTTTAAGATGCCTGAAGGCCACTGAAGTGGATAACTGAGAATGGGAATAAGAATCCATTTGAATTTTCAATATATATTTGTCTCCAGACTTATCTCATTAGAACTCACAGGTTTATGAGGAGAATAATTTAGCCAGCTACCTCCGCAACTTCCAATACCCTTTGCCGTTGCTTCAACCAAATGTTTTAAATATTCATCCAAACAGACCAGCTGTCAGTGTTAATAACTTCATACAATTATACACATATAAATTAAACCGAATTCTCTCTCCCTACCTTCCTATCTGTCACTGATCTGTCTGTCTCTGCCAAATGGACTTTAATCATGTTGGTTAAAACAGACTGCTTCGACAGACCAGTGGAAACTTTGATAGACAAAAGCCATTAACATGACCAGCTATCCGTCATATCTGTCAGCTGCCAAACCGATTTCTCCATACGGGTGATTAGACGGACATTCAACTAGTAAATGGGATAAGAGAGAGAGAGAGAGAGAGAGAGAGAGAGAGAGAGAGAGAGAGAGAGAGAGAGAGGGGAGAAACGATTTCTGGCGTTAAGACAGAATCCAGAAAGATAGAGAAGGGAAAATATTCTCTAATTGTTATGTAAATAAAGGGATTATAGGGGAGAGAGAGAGAGAGAGAGAGAGAGAGAGAGAGAGAGAGAGAGAGAGAGAGAGAGAGAGAGAGAGAGAGAATACTTATTACCAGCAAATGATTTTCCAAAATCCGTTACAAGTTTATAAAAGACAATATAACTGGTGTGAGAAAGAGAGCTTGTTTCTTAGGACAGAACGTCTCATAAACAAACACATATTTACTTACCAAACAACTTGTTCAAGGAGAGGGCCTAGACTTTTCTCTGGACAGGAAAATGAGGGAGTTCATCAGGTTACCGTCGTTTTGATTTACTTTCTTTATTTCTAAAAAAAAAAAACAATATTTTACTATAACAATTTGGAATCGAATTACTTAAATTCAAAAATTTGTAAGAGACGAAAAACAAAGGCAATTGATGAGAGAGAGAGAGAGAGAGAGAGAGAGAGAGAGAGAGAGAGAGAGAGAGACAGACAGACAGACAGACAGAGAGAGAGAGAGAGAGAGAGAGAGAGAGAGAGAGAGAGAGAGAGAGAGAGAGAGAGAGAGAGATAATACATTTGTAATATCAAAGTAAATAAACCATTTACAAAAGTCGACCTACAGATTCCAATATCTACTCGATGCCCAATTCCAGTACGAAATTTCCCGCACTGCATTTCCTATAACCTCAAGATACTCTCTCTTCCTATACTCTTCTGAGCTCATTATTAGTTCAGCTCAGATCAACTGAAAGTTACATTGAAAATAAATTGTATAGTGAGGGAGCTTTCACATAAGAAAGCAAAAGCAGGGCAATATCTTCTTTTCCTTTCAGTAAAAAAAAAAAAAGTTATTTCAAGGGATAAGTTGCCAATTTTAACTTCAGCATGAAGAACTGCTTTCTGTTTGCAGTTATAAGGAAATCATTTCTATTTCGAAGAATAAGAAGATACTGTCTATTTTAAGAAATGTAAAACTACGCCCCATTTCAAAGTATGAGTAAATACTTCCTGTTTCCTTTATTTCAAGACATGAAAAATTACTTTCTGTTTCGATTTATGAAGAATGACTGCCTATTCCATAGCAAGATTTATTTGTTATTTCATAGAATAAATGATCCGGTTTTATTTAAGGAAGAATATAACTATAAGGAATTTCAATGACGGCTTTAGTGAGGCGAATAAGCTTTTTCACGACACTGAAAGAATGTAAAAGGAAAGGAATTGTCAGTACGAAGATTTATGCAGAAAGTTGGAGGATAGACAACTGTTCCTGGTTTTAATATAAAGGGTTCGCCACTGTACCCTGAGAGAGAGAGAGAGAGAGAGAGAGAGAGAGAGAGAGAGAGAGAGAGAGAGAGAGAGAGAGAGAGAGAGAGAGAGAGAGAGAATTTGATTGTAGTGGTATGAACAGTTTAGATAGTCACATTCCTAAATAATTGTGTTTGAGGATGTGAACAATACAATATATTGTGAATGCCTCGAAACATCGCTCTGCCGTGTTTTATTCATTATTAGAATAAAACTAAAGATATTCATAATTTTCTTATGAATACTTTGTCTTCCCCTAAAAGGGAAGTAAACTGTGTATTTTAGGATATTATGAAGCTGAGGTGGTTGTTAGAGAATAAGGGGAGATCTGTACGGGATCCCAGAGAACGATGTTTTGTCCACATGCAAAGTATGCCACTGGATAATGCCCGTGTCACACACTGGGGATTCAAGACCGCGACCGTCGTAATTTGCTCATTACAACGCGATTACGCTCTAGGTACGACCAAATCAGCATCAGTCAGCATGATTCGCAACCGCGTCGCCGAGTTTAAAGACCTCCGCCAAGTGATGGCCGATGTGCAAGGCTGCACAGCACCTATGCGGTCGAGTCACGACGATTGTCAAAAGTCGCCATGTCATGCCACATGACGTAACATTGTCGTAATGTCATCCCACATGACGCAACATTGTCGTAATGTCATCATGATTGACGAGACGGCGTCAGCATTTGATTATATCAGACGTAACTAGCAATGTCAACATGTGCCATCCAGTATGGTGTACTCCATGTACTTGGTAACCCTACAGTGTGAGCAATGAGGGTGCGCAGTAGTCAGACTGAGTCACGGGCTTTGCAGGCATAAAAGGAAGCATCCCAGGATCTCCTTCCTCACTCATCATTCATCACCTCTGACCTCTACGTGACCTGCACTGCTTAGAATTTACCATGCCCTGGAAAGTCGTCAAGGTCAAGAAGATTGCACCATGTAAGGATGCCACACAGATTGTCTCTCCAGGCGCCTCTTTTGCACCATGTACTTCTGCCGAGGATGAACCCCAAGTGCAAGTCTTCTAGGAGGAGCCCCTGTCCATGGAATTCAGTGATTTGGAAGTCCTTGGCGACAATGAGGAGTCGACGACAGATGTGGAGAGCAGCGTCATTGCAAGAAAACACCTTGCGTTTCTTATTCGACAACACCGAGAGGATATTGGGGAATGGCTGCTGGAGCACCCCTTCCTGTATGATGGGGGCCTTACAGACTTCAAAAACGTGGTGAAGAAGAAGCACCTCTTGGCAGACAAGGCCAAGTCCCTCAACAGCTCAACACGTGGTTGAAGTCCGTAAAAACGAGGTATGGGTGGTTGACGAAGACAAAGAGCAGCGAGGCAGCAGTGAAGGACCTCACGGACAGGGAAAAGTGGATCCTGACAACATTCAGCTTCTTTGGGAAAAACATTGTCTGTCAGAGGAAGCTGAAGACCCTTGGGTTGAAATAGGCAATTGTTCTGCCCTGTATTGGTTTCATATGTTGTTTGTTCCTGATCATTAAATATCAGAATACAAAGCTTTTCGTGTTTCACATATGCTGTTTCCAAAATTATTAATACATTTATTTTTTTCTTTTTCTGCAGTCTGCTGCTGCTGCCGTTGTCCCTCCAGATGCCCCTGACGTACAGGTTGCTGCTGGTGGAGATGATGACGAAGTGACTATCATCCCCGCCATCGAGGAAAGGAGGCCTATCAAGAAGTTTGATGAAACCAAACTTCAGGAGGGTGATGAGTGCATCCTTGATAAAGTTAATATTTCATTATTTTCAATCTTCAAACATATAACAAACATGCTGATGAACTTTTGATTAATGTTTGAGTTTCATAACATTAACTATAGGGGCATTTTTTATTGTCCGATTTTTTCCTGTATTTCATTTCTGCAACGAAATATATTACTTTTGTGTATTTACTAACAATGTTTCTTTCTATTTTTTTTAGGTGATTGAAAACGCTGAAGCTGCCAAGAAGGCACTGTTGGAGTGTCTTCAGCCAACTTCCAGGGTGGTCCAGTGGAATCTCTTCCTAAAGAAGATTGAGAAGGATTTCTCCTAGGCTGACCTGTTCTTCTACTCCTACATGGAAGGGAGCTGGTCTGCTTTGCTGAGAGGGTGAAGAAGACGGCAGAAGGGAAAGGGAAATTCAAAGAGAATTTTGAACTTTTTCCACACATGCTGAGCCTTGCCAATCACGGTTGCTGTCTGCCATGAGAGAGTCATGCTTGGTAAAATTTCTTCAGACCTCCAGCTGCCAGGTAGGACCTCACGTGTCACCGAGTCCTCTTCATCTCCCTCACTCCTGGCATGAAGATTACTTGTCATGATTAGTTGTGCAAGACACAAGTGGCCAACACCACAGACTCGACATGATCATGACGAAGTTTTATGGGGATATGAAACACTCTGAATCTGTGGGAGACAAATGGAAAACATTAGTTATTAGAAATAGATGGTATGCAAAAGGTATTTCATATTAAGTATGTATTATTTCTTAATGAAAGAAAAAAGGATGGTATACAAAAGGAATTTCTTATTAAATACATATTTAAACAAGCACACCAGATACTACCTGCTTGCTAGGATCCCAAAGGCATTCTCCATTGTATGTCTTGCCCCTGCTTAGTCAACAATTGTAGAAGCATTCAGGTATTGTCAGACTTCGTGTAGGGTATGGTTTCATCATGTACTTCTTGAGAGCGAAAGCGTCATCTCCAATGAAGAAATAGTTGACTGGGGGTGTATCTTCAGTTTCGTTTGGCAATCTTCCAGGGGCAGGCAGGTTGGCTTTATGTCGATCAAGCATTTTGCAAAGCTGTGTTTTGGCAAAGACACCACCATCAGATTTGGACCCTATGGCACTTACATCCACTTACAGGAACTTGTACTCAGCGTCAACAACTCCTAGTTGAATTACAGAGTGGAACTTCTTATAATTAAAATAATGAGTTCCTCCAAAAGGCTGGGTTCTGAATGCAGATGTATTTCCCGTCTATTCCTCCAAGGGTGCCTGGGAAATTCCATCGTTGCTCAAACCCTAGGGCTACCTCCTTCCATTGCTCTAGGGTGGTGGGTACCTACATGACCTCATCTCTGTAGGCAGCCACAATGGCCCTACAAGTCTCGGGCACAATACCACTGATTGTGTTGGGAGCTACTCAGAATTGGTAGGACAGGCTCTTGTAGGATTCTCCAGTTGCAAGGAAGCGTAAGGTAATCGTAAAACGCAAGCCTGTCTCAATGGGTCTTCTCCAGAATGTGAGGTTCTTCTTTATGTAGGGCATGACCCATTCCACAATTTCATTGAAAATCTCCTCCGTAATCCTGGTAAAATTCCAGTACAGTTCTAGAGTTTCAGCTGCCAATTCTCCCATCAAGTTCTCATAATAACCTTTCTTCTCTCTTCTTTGTAAGTAAGGCCAGACCCAGCACCTTCTTGGTTTTCTTTTCTTCTTGCATTTTCGTTCCTCCGGGCACTTAACAATTCTTAACTGGAACAAGGCATCATGGTAATCCAAAGTACATTCTACTACTTCCAGGTCAAGTAGGTTCTCAGGCATGAGGCTCATCAAACCCATGTCCTCCATCTTCTTGCTCTGTCTGCAGCTGCAACAAGAATGGTGAGTGCCGAGTTCACCTGGCATTAAATATGGTGGCATCTATGTGCACGACACATGGCGCTGCCATTGCGTCTGTTGGCACTGGACGTAACTAAGTCGGGCATAAATCGTCATGAACCGTCATGCCTTCACGGACATCACCGTCCTGTCAAAACCATTAAATGTGGCCGTGGCCTGAATCATCAGCGACTGTTGCATACGACATCACATGTTCGTAATCTCATCTCAACGTGCTCACTGCTGTTGTAAATGTTCGTTACGTATGACGTTGTGGTGTCATAATCAGTCGATTTTTTTTTTTTTTTTTTTGAGGTCCGAGGCCCGCGGCTGATGCTGATCAGTTGCCAACCACATTGTAATGAGCAAATTACGATGGTCGCGGTCTTGAATCGCCAATGTGTGACGCGGGCATAAGAATCTAAATCCCTCTCACTATTGCTAATTTCTTTTATAATTTTTGCTGAATTATACTCACCCTATTTGACCATGTAATCAAACCACTTCATAACGGAATAAAATGGCAATTTTACATAACGGTCTCGAATGACGATGCCAAGCAAAATCATATTAGGCTACGTCACGTAGATAATGACTCACGTTATGAATCGATAAATGAAAAATTTAATTGTATATTATAAAGTATCTCCTGCTTATCCCATGACTTTAGTATATGTATAATTTCGCTATTATATATTGCATCACTTTACGAAATATATTGTTTGGGTCGTGTTTCTTTTTTATTTTTCATATAATTATTAGTTTGAAAAAAGTTGTTTATAATATGATAATGGAATCAATTATCACAGGGAAAAAATAAAACTGCATGGAAAACCTAGTTTTATGGCGGTTTTTGAGTATTTTGTCCGAATCATTATGAAATGTTTCACTATGTTTGGATACGAACAGTTCTACCAACCTGTCACAGATTATCATCTGTACAAAGAGCAGTTATCTTCCGCAAATACGTGAGTGGAGTTTGGCTTGTCTAATATTATCAGAATGATCATCTGTTTAACGATCTTCCTGTTAAAAGAAAAAACGTTATTTCAAGTTAGCCAATAAGATGAAATTATCAAAAAATTATATAATTTATAGCTTCCTTTCTCAATAAACTAAATACAGTGATAATGCGCTGCCTTATGAGGTTCTGTTGACAACGTCGAATGTTCAGTAGACCAGTTTGGATGCACGATAACTTCTAGATCTCACATATGCCAGTTTTCTGTTTAATTCCATCAACAATGTCAAAGTGAAATAAAAATTGTTACAAATATGAAAGAGAATTCAGATATACTAGAGAAGGAAACTGGATTTTTTTTTTTTTTTTTGCAAATGAATGATTTAATGGAGTTACATAGACCTGATGAATGTTAAGTAGTAATGACATGTGTGAACGGAGCTATCGAGGACTTTTGAGAGTGACACCAAATATCAGGATGTGAATAGCATTCATAAACTGAAACTGCCTAGAAACTCCACTTTTACTAATTATGTGGGATAAACATAATCTACTGTTGTTTTTCCTTAATTAATATTCGAAAGAATATACTGACTTATCTCTAGATGTTATTGTTCCTTAAATTCTAAAGAATCTATTGAACTTTACTAGTTGATATTTTTCTACTAAATGGAATTTTTAATGTTGTTTCTACATCTTGCTCACTATCAATATTATCTACCACTCATTACGGATATTAATATATATATATATATATATATATATATATATATATATATATATATATATATATATATATATATATATATATATATATATATATATACATACATATATATATATATATATATATATATATATATATATATATATATATATATATATATATATATATATATATATATATATATATATATATATAAATACATTATTTTTGTTGTTCTGTTGTACTTCATTATGGAGAGTATAAACATTTTTCTCACAAGGCGTGCCTAATTCAGTGTCCTAAACCATACGGTTTCAAAATTAGATCAAATGGACAATTCGAGGAGGCCATTCAACGCAGAAATGTTCAGTTATATATTTGCATAACGGCTGTAAAAGAACACATTATTGGTTATGAAAATCTAATATCACACAAATACTTATAAACAAAATCATACTGCATGTTATAGGATTCCTCGCCTTTCACAGACCAGGCAAGAATTATTAGACCTAGTCAAACATTTATTCAACACTATTTTTATATATTTTAATTACGATAAGTACACAAAATATAATAGATAGTTTTGTTTTTAATGCTGTATACACAAAACATATAGGCTTACAAATTTGAGGGGGTTAAAATAAACCCACTTCAGACCGAAAAATTGGATAAGCTGAGTCACAAGAAAAAATTAATACCACAGTTCTTAAAGAAGAAACATACGAAAGAACGATAATAATTTTTAATTTCCATTAATTTTATTTAGCTCGGCTGCCATAATATGCATTAGCGAGTGACTCGGTTATTTGTTTTAGACAAAGTGGTTTTCAACCTTTTCCATACCACGACCCCTGATGAACAACTCAATATGACAGATGACCCCCTCTATATGTAGGGTTACCATATTTTCATCAACCAAGGACAGTACAAAAGGAATTTATATTCACTATGACGGGTCCCAAACCTATCTACATGTTTTTATTTATTTTTTATTTATTCCTCCTTTCAAATCTATCAGACATTTTTTTTTCTCTGGGGGGTCACAAGTTTATCTGAAAACACGATTTTTTGCTGTTCATTTCTGCTTCCAAATCTGTTAGGCCTTTTTGCTCTGACGGGTCCAAAGTCTATCTGCAAACACGATTTTTCGCTGTTCATTGGCTGTATACACACGTTCCCCCTGAAGATTGGAACATTGCTGGTGACTGACTGTTTGTCCTGAACATTCTGGGACTTTTTTGACTGACTGGGATGCCCAGGACAAGGCCTCAAATCCGGGACGAGTCCCTGCCAAAACCGAGACCTATGGTAACCCTAATCATATGTAATGTCCTAGTACAAAAATAGCACTGCATTGTAATCAATTTGCTACTTGGGTTGTAAAGATACTGTTAAGTCCCCGCTCAACGTGTTCTCTGTAATGAACATCCCATTTTCTGCGGTGCCTTTACATTCGACCTAGGGTCGGACGAACAAAATATTATTATCATTATTATGAATTGTATATTTTATTGTCTGTTCAATTGACCATGCATTATGTATATGTAACAGAGTATTTCTATATCAGACCAGACACTGTTAATCGTTATGTTTTCTGTAGGTACCTGTTCTGTTTTTTGTAGGAAATAGTTTGACCTCAGGTTACCAGTAAATCTTTGTACCCGTGGTCTCTGCGTTGTATGCAGACGTCCGCACGTCGCTTTATAAGCGGGTCGCTTCATCAATAAACCATTACGGGCTGCTCTAGGAGCAAGAGCCCGTGCTGGCACAAGGCCAGCTAAATCTGAAACAACAACAATATCAATAAACCAGCAGTACTTGTCTTCCTGCTCATTATTTCGCACCTCTCTCACAATACTGTTAAAACTATTTCTGTTAAATAAGTTAAATTATAGACTGCTTTGACCTGATGATCAGGTGTTGCTTCGTGTAACACCTGTGAAAAAAAAAAAAAAAAAAAAGCTAAAACATATCCTCGCTCAAGAACGATCTCGCGACCCCAGAAAAAGGCTGGCGACCCCTCAGGGAGTCGCGACCCCCAGGTTGAAAACCTCCGCCACAGCAGATCATGCACCTGCACGCCCAGACGAATAGTTGCCAGATACTGCTTGCTGAATACTTCCATATGCCTATTGTCTAAAACATTAAAGGAACTGATGCAATACTTTAGATCGCAATCGTACAAGTTTAACCTATTTATCGTCTTTCATTCTCTCCACCCGATCAGACCACCTCAAGGCAACAGTTTATCTTTTCCAGTATGCAATCCTTAAATGGGAAGTCATTTGGGGGTCAGTTCATTGCCGATATGCCATCGGATTCAGGACATTATAGACCAAGTACTCTTAAAGACATCTCTCTCTCTCTCTCTCTCTCTCTCTCTCTCTCTCTCTCTCTCTCTCTCTCTCTCTCTCTCTCTCTCTGTCCTAAATCACCGGTGGCCAGGGAGAGAGAGAGATGACGGGGAGGGGAGGTAAGAAGACTTCTAGAAAGAGGAACTGGGCCCTTAAAAAGAGAAGGAGAGATTTCTTTAAAGAGGCTCCGTATCGTTAAATATCCCAGAGAGAGAGAGAGAGAGAGAGAGAGAGAGAGAGAGAGAGAGAGAGAGAGAGAGAGAGAACGGTCATACTCTGTTTCGTCGACTTCAATATGAATATAAAAGAGGGAAACAAATGCACACCCGCAAAAGATTTGCGAACCTTTTGTAATCCTTAGGGTACCTCACCGCAACAGTTCTGGGTCACAATAAAGAGTTTATGGAAAATCCGAAGACTAAAAACAAAAAAAACAAAAAAAACAAAAAAAACACCGACAGTCATAGACAAAGTATCTAAACCCAAAGAGAGAGAAATTGAAAGGCAATGGTACATTTGTTTTTGGGAGAAGTGGAGTGGTAATGGGAAGTTCCTTTTTTTTTTTTTTTTTTTTGTATAAGGGTGGGGATTCAGACGCAATGAAGAGACCTGTGTGGTCGTATCTTTGAAAGAAAGGTTTCTCAATAGATAGATCGAATGAATCATAGAACCAGTTATTTGCAAATAAATGAAGTCCTAAATTATTGAAGCTCTAACCCTCAAAAGTTGACGTAAAATCCTAACAGGCGTGGAAATGATTCAGGGAGTGAAAGACGTCACAGGAGCTGACAGCATTCGCGAGGAGACTTTTTGTTCTACGGCAACATTCCAGGTTCACAGTAATATTCCAGGATGCGTTTCAATGTTGGCCTAGGGATTCCATTCTATGACGTTTACGTGTCTTTTTTTTAATAGCTTTTCCGATGTCTGTCAGCAATTCACCATTAATGAAAGGAATACTGAAACCCTTCCTTTCTCTCTTTGATTATTTCTTTGTAAGCGCCCCAACGCCTCAGACTTAATACATATAATTCAGTATTTTCAATGATAGCGGATTCTTCTTCTGGTTAGTTTAATCATGGTAATATGATAAACACACACGCACAAACACAGAGAATATAAAAAAAATTAGAATTAATATTCTTTATGGATTTTGCACCTTATCTATGGAAGTCTATTTTAGCTTGAGGTTATACTCTTTCCTGTGTGCAATGCTCATGTGTCCCTGCATAGAAGAGCAGAGTGGTTAAACTGGCCTCAGACTGCTTCAGATTTACATGATCAGGGCCTCTCTATTCTCTTCATAAAGGATATCACCGCCAAAGTAATTATCTTTATTCGTTATGCACACATACACACACATGAAAACAAAAACACATTATGATCAAGCACATACATCAGTTTGTTTAATCTACAAAGGTAAAGTTATGAAATTGCCTCCTATAGCTACG
The DNA here is from genome assembly GCF_040412425.1 of Macrobrachium rosenbergii. NCBI lineage: Eukaryota > Metazoa > Arthropoda > Malacostraca > Decapoda > Palaemonidae > Macrobrachium > Macrobrachium rosenbergii. Next base: position 6,768,247 of record NC_089763.1, on the reverse strand, counting down.
AGTTATTTTTAGAATATATAAATTTATGCCACCCTAATATTAAATTTGCTCTTGAGCGCGACCAGAATGTTCGACTATCTTTTTTAATGTTTTGGTTAAGCGAGATAGTGATGGTTTTTGCACCTTTGTTATTAGAAAAAGACTTTCTCTGGGCTGGATTTAAACTTTTCTAGCTTTTGGTTTTACAATTTTAAATTTAATTCCTTTTATAAACTTTTTCGCAGGGCGCTTTCTCTTACCTCGAGCTGTAACTTGTCTCATGAGATCCTCCTTCTCCTAGACTACCCTAATAAAAATTGATTTCCCAAAACGTAGCCTACAAGCTCCTAGATAAATTACTTTATAAACAATTCTCACAGGTCGTTAAGGTCTCTACCGTTCCCAAAATGAAATTTTATGCTTATCTGCCTTACACCACAGACAATCCCTTTAGAAAGGAAGTTCACCAAAGTCCTGAGTAAACAGTTTGATGGTCTTTCTTATGGTATAAGGACCAACTAGGCCCTTGTAGGACGTCTAGTTTGATTTATAAATATTGGTGACCTGGATATAATTACGGATTTCTGTAGGAGCCACTAGATGTTTGCTCAAAGTAGGAATCGACTCCATAGGAGGTTCAGCTACCATACCAGTCCTGGGCAGAGTAGATTAACCTCCCCTAAACTTTAAAAAGTGCATGTAAGATTGTAGTATTTGATCTAATTTTCATTTTCTTTCATGTTTCCACTGAAAATATAGGGTTCCAGCACCAATTGTGGGATGGTGAAGTTGAGTGTAGCACCAAATTTTGCCGCTGCCATTTTTGGGGTAGGGGAAACACAAATGACATAACTATGGAGTGAATGGTCACATAAAAGTGAATGTTCTATCAAAATGTTTTCCTTGAGCCACTCTATAGGGTAGTATGGTCTGATATGCAAATTTATCAATAATGGGGTCAACAGAGGTCAATAGGTCAAAACTTTTGGGGAATGCCTATAACCTGACATTCTGGTGTGTGTATATAGCCATTGTACCATTGAACTAGAATATTATTCAGCTAGCAGCCTACAATATGCTTCAGAGAATTCCCTTTGTACATTTAACCCACGTATGTTCAATTATTTTCCAAACTAAGAACTATGTGACAAATAGAAAAAGGTTGTTTCAAAAATGCAAGGAAAACTGGCAGTCCTGCAGCAGTTACAGTATAAATGATTGCGGGTAATGTATGCCACAGCAAATCAACATCTGCCATGAAGTTGATACTTTTTTAGTTTATTTATAATAATCATTTATATGATTCACTTCATAATATGGAAATTGGATCCATGCAAAGGCCAACAAAGATCAAATACCTTGTACCGGGAAGGACACCTAATTTATCTAATTCCAAATTATAGGAAAGATAATACACCATATTAAAAGGGATGACATGGGCACCTTTTATCACACCCTGGCAGTTGTTGTATGAAATACCAATGGCCCCAAATGTGCACATTTTCAATCAGGTGTTTATTCAGTGTCATTGTTGTCACTGTCGCTGTGGTCACTGTCATTGTCATAATCACTGTTACTTTCACTTTCTTCTGACATATCACCCTCCTCATCTATGACCTTTTGTCAGTCAGACTTGAGGGCAATGGAGTTCCTTTAAACCATCGGCTGGGGTTCTAGTCTTCCATTGTTCATCATCCATCCATGATCCCTAGTTGGATGGGGGATTTCAGGCTTTGAAGAGTGTGCCCTCTTCCATATTACAGCTTAATAATTCACTCTCCTGGTGTGATCCTAAAGATAGTCTCTTGGTTGAGGAAATGCTGAAAGATCAATATTTTCTTTGAGTCCAATGAATTTCTTGGGCCATTACATTTTGAACCAAACATTTTGTACCTATGGCAGTGAACCTGTTGTGTTCTTGTATTACCACAGTACATTGTACATGTGGATTCCTCAGGTCCAAGGAAGAGGTCATCAGTAATCTCCCAGGACTCGCCAAGGCATTTGTATACTTCCTGATACCTAGTTTTTTTTTTTTTCTGAAGTATCTTTGAATGAGCTGATCATGTCAAATCTAGTTTAGGCGTGTAGGCCAAGCAGTCTAGGACAACAGTTAGAAGGGAATTCTTTTGACAGGTTACTGACATCAATCAAGTATCTCTTATTACCAGTGCCTGTATCAAAAAGCAGATGTACCTTCAAGTTTGATGCATAGTATAGTAAGATGAAAAAGATATCAGTGCCTGGACTTTGGGCATGCACAAAATATCCCTGATCTTCAGCATACAATTGCTTATGCGTCTGTTTCCTCCTGACTTGGCTTGAGAGATGGAATTTCAGATGTTGTAATTATTTACCATTTGTTCTCAGTTCATAGGCCTTCCCCTCACAAACTGCGATTACCTTCTTGTTTTGTATCTTTACCATGCTGCCTTCACTATACCAGACCTTGAGGAGCAACTCTACCAGTTGTTTCTTGTTGCTATCAATAATTAGGGATTCTTTCCATTTTTCTGGTCATCCGATATTCTCTCCCTGAACTATCTGATTTTCTCCACAGCCACGCAGTGATCTCTCCATGGACTTGATGGATTTCTGCATTTACCTATCCATGCTGAATACACTCTCAATTTTCAAGTTGTGGTAACTGACAAGACATTTTGACAGATTTGTTTAAATGTTCTTGGCATATCCTTCAACGAGTGGAAGATGGCACTCTGTCTTCGATATTCATTGTGTCCAGGTCAGAAGGAACAGGGACATCTTCTGTATCCTTTACTAGACTGTGATACCCCTTGCTTTTGCCTGTCTTCAGAAGGTTCCCATCTGGTGTCCCATTGGCTGGTGACAATAATTCTTGCAAGTCCAGTTTCTCTGGTTGTGTCTGTGACTTGAATGCTACATTCCCCTGTTGTTTGTACTCAGTATTTTTGTTGTTAGTGATCTTGACATGTTCCTTCTTGCTAATGTTTGCTAATATTTTCAGCTTCTGTTTAGTCAATGAAGCAAAGAAATTCTTATTCTGCTTTAGTCTGTCATTTATGAACTCATCTTTAGCTTGTTTTCCTCTCTCCTGTGTGTGCTGCTTCAATGTCCCTCGAAATAACAGGTGGTACAGGAGTATCAGACAGGATGCAGATCAGCTCATATTCTTCAACATCAAATGAGTTAAGGAAACTCTCCATTGCACTTACCGTTTTCACTGTGGTATTTTCATGCTTTCGAACCTGGGATTGTCAGGAATTATGATACCTGTTGTCCCTGCTTGATATGCCTTCCATATTTAACATCTAAAGCAACACATCCAGATACCAGGATCTCTCATGTGTAATTTTTGCTCAGCACCTGTCAGCTTTGTAGTTACCTAGTAGACCAAATGCACCAGCACCTCTTCCACCTGCTCCAGCATATGACTTTGCATGCTTCATGAAGGTTTCTTCGATGGTCTGGTTGATTGGGCAATGATTTCCCTCGAATATAGGACCAGGCAATGCTAATGGCACCACGTTGTAGCAATTCTGTTGCTCGTGGATGTGACTTCTTGATATCAGCCAAATGCATGGAGAAGAAGGTCAGGTACTAAGCATAATTTTGGCCATCAAAACTGAAGAATGAATCTGCATCATGCTCAGGCGCACTCCACACAGAAAGAAGTCCCTTGTTTTCACTGAAGGGAATGCTTCAAGCCAAATGTGATCTGTGTAAGCCAGCCTTGAGTGCAGTGGTCTTCAAAGAGTGCCATTCCTGACCTGAAGGCAGAATTCAATTTACTCAGACTTGTTTTTTTCTTATTTCTGGCAGCAAGTAGGTTGGCCACTTTTGACATCAGTTCATCTGGCAGGTTCAGTAATGACTGTCTGTCTCCACCTTTAAGCTTTGAAACTTTCTGAACAGCATCCTTTTAAGACCCCTAGCCACTGTTTTATGATAGCACATAGCCTAACTGTAAATTTTGCCAACCATTTCAAAGTAGGCACATACTGTATGAAGTAAACCTACCATAACTATGTGGTCCTTATAGGTGTTTGGGTTTTTCCATAGTATAGAGTACACCGCCATGCATACCCTCAAATTGAAAGTTGTGATTGTGTATCTCTGGACAGCTACATCTGTGCACTTTTTTTTTTTTTTTTTTTTTACATCATAAGGCACTTCTGGACGGTACTATTCTCTGTGATCAGATGATTTATCACTGGATAATAGTCTATTGTAATCAGGTTGGTAGGCTGAACAACTGTTTAAAAATGAAACAGACCCATCCTCTGACACACTGACCAGTTGTGCTACTAAGCATCCTGAAAATGCACCGTGAAATGTTTACCACATCTTCAGTTCATTCAATGGCATAATAAAAAAAGTCGCTTTGCACTCAACATTTATACATTGTTTTATGAAGTTGTCTGCCAACTATTATTTACAAAAAATGAGAAAAAGATGCTACTTTCAGAGTCATTTATGTTGATGCATTGCTATTGTTTGTGTGTAGTCTACTTGAGTAGCAAATGGTGCCACCATTCATTTTTTCCAGTACTGCTGAAACAGAAAGTCTTGAAGAAAAAAAATTAATCAGAGATCAATATTCACTAAACTTTTCATCCTGATGTTTCCTTCCAGACATGTCCGATTGGTGAGTTTACTGAGTGATCAATGATGAAACGTTGACTTTTAGAAATAGACTGTTAGAAATAGACTAATAATGCATCAACTTCAGGGCAGTTAGTGATCTGTTGTGTCATATGTTGCTTATAATCATTTATATTGTTACCACTCCAGAACTGCCAATTTTATTTGCATTTTTGAAACATGACCTTTTTCCATATGCCACATAGTCCTTAGTTTGGAAAATAATTGAACATAAGTGGATTGAATGTGCAAAAGGATATCTTTGAAGCAGACTGCAGGCTGCTAGCTGAACAATATTTCAGTTCAATTATACATACACACTGGAATGTCAGGTTTTAGGCATTCCATAAAATCTGTGAATTTTTGACCTCTGTTGACCCATTATAAATACATTTGCATATCAAACCATACTACCCTATAGACTGGCCCAAGAAAAACATTTTGGTAGGCATTGACCTCCCTGTGATTGTTCAGTCCATAGTTATGTCAATTTGTGTTTCCCCTACCCAAAAAGGGCAATGGTGAAATTTGGCACTATACCCAACTCCAACAATGCAGGAGTGGTGCTGAGTCCCCATATTTTCACTGGTAACATAAAAAAATTAAATATAGATCAAATTCTACAACTTACATACCCTTTTGTCAATTTTAGGGGTGCACAGTGAGCCTGCTGAGCCCACGGACTATACAGAGACCAGGATGTCCAACCCTGAACCATCTATTGTATGTAATCTTGCCAAAATATGTAAAACTGAAATTAGAATGAAAAAAAAAACTTATCGTTACTGGCCGAGGAAGTAATAAAACTGACTTACTTTTACTGGAAACAGTAAAAATTAATCTGCTTTTTCCCGAATTAAATACTTTTTTTCTCTACTCAGTTGTTTTTGTCTAGATGATTTATTTTTTCCTTTCACCTTCCTTCGTTATTGTTTCCTATACTGTTCTGTACTTTGTACCAGCAGGTCGGTTCATTTTCGCTGATGACTAATCCTTTTTGTATATATGATTTTTAAATATTATTTCTTAGCATTTTCTGTGACCCGTTTTCTGTGAATGTGACGTCATTGTGATGAATCCTTTATATTTTTAATATGCATTTTAGTACTCTTATTTGGATTTATGAATTTTAGAATTTAATACAGTAAAATTTCGTAAATCTTTAATATATGTATATATATATGAAACACTTAAGGATATTGATATATTATATTGTTGTTTTTTTATAGGTTAAGCAGTTTTCTTGGAGACATTCTGGGCAAAGGTAAATGGAAACAGTGACTATGTATTCAGTGAGTCAGTGCAGATGAAGGCTAGCATCAGTATGGCTTCTCACGGAGACAAGGGGGCAGCGTACCCTGGGTGATGTGCTGGCTATGCCGAGGGAAGTTATCGAGTTCCGGTGATCATTCGTGCGAGAGGGCGCTCTCATGGGCATGTCATAAGAAGTGTGAATGTTCCATTTTGAAAACAGGCTAGACATTGGGGTCTTGATTTCTTTGTGAAAAGATCCTCTTGGTTGGAGTACTATGAGTACTGCCTGTGAGGCAAGCTAAAACTTTATTTTCAAGAAGAACTGAATGGGTTTAATTAACTTTGTTTAACATGTACTGATTCTTTGCAGCAGATTACCATGCTGAATATCTTTTCCCCAATTTATTTTTTTATCATCTAAGTCTCTGATCTTATTGATTCTGACTTTACCATGTTTAATTTTGTGCATTTCTTTTGGGGTTGGTAAACGTGGGAAACATCCCACATTTATTTTTCTCTGTGCCTGTTTTTAAAAGTTGTGGTATTCCCTTTGTTTCCTTAGATGTATTGAATTAGAGGTCAAATAGATGGAGAGGAATGTGACTTTTCATGACTTTGGTCATGCTGACTTATTTTAACTCTTATGTTGTAAAGACTAATTTAGTGGAAGTTGATAGCACCATGTTATCTTACTTGGTTATTTTGAGGGTACCAATTCTAGGATGTAGATGTAATTCCCATTTCATTTTTATTTCATTTTAAACCACTTGCCATGTTAGATTACTGAATAAATTAAATTTTTTTAGTCATGTTTTTGCTGTTTTTACTTAGTTCAGTTAGTGACCTGGATAATGAGAGAGAGAGAGAGAGAGAGAGAGAGAGAGAGAGGGGAGCTGACGAGAGAGAGAGAGAATGTGCCGACCCAGTATGCAAGCTGGCCATTGCTACCAAGGAATCTTTGTCATATCAACATTGTTCTTAAAATAGATGTGGAAGGAGGTTTTGACCCTACCTGACCTTGCATAATAGGGCATAATAGTTGGTGGCAGCTTGATCTTAACAGCTTCTGAAGGGACTGGTATGAACATTACGCCGGAACAGGGAGTGTTCCCATAAGCTTTGAGATGTTCAGTTAGTAGTAATTTGATGGCCTAGGTGTTTTTTCCTTCGACTGCGATAGCTAGATGATTCGTGGTTAGTAGGTTATGGCCTGTGCTGGTGTGAATGAATTTGTGTGTTGTGAGAAGCGTCGGAGTGTTTTTTTCAGGTTGGGATATTGTTTCCAGGTATTTTTGCATCACAGAGGGTTTTGAAGACGAAGAAGGGATATTTTTATGTGAGTTTTTTTTATGGTGATTTATTGTTTAGCAGTGTAGAAAGGAATGAGGCAGTTCAAGGGCGTGTGAGTGTTTTTTTCTGATTACGATGCAAGTGACTCAGAGTTGCTGAGCAAAGTGACATACTTGTGATGAAGTTTAGTGGGTGGGAGTATCCTACTTCTTTCCCATTCTCTTTAAGTGCATTTTCTATGTAGGTGGGGGTAGACAGGTAGTTATAGCAGGCACGACTTGTACTTTTTTCCGCAACTGGCAGTTCACATCAGCGATTAGGAGCTAATAGGGGATTACAGAATACTCTTTTTTTTATTATTTTGGTTACTTTTGGGGAACTTGGGTTATTGTGTTGATAATTGCTTGACGGTTCTTGGGTTATTGGGAATAAATATTTTTTTACGATATTGGATAATCATTTCTTAGGATTCCTGTTTTTTTTTTGCCGCCTCTTTTTCTTTTTCTTCTCTCTCTGGGAATTTACCATTGGACATCACGAAGAATTACTTTTGGAATTTCTGTTAGTGTATGAAGTTGAGATCAGGTCGTGTTGTTGGGACTTGGAGTTTTATCAATCCCAACAATATGGTGGAGGGTGCCGTAGATAGGATAAGGTAACCCTCTTTCACAAGTTGACATCAGTTACCTCGGGGTTCAGCCATTCCCAGGGTTGGTTGATGGGGTTCTTCAGGCAACTCTTGAAATTTTTATTGAGGTGTACCGAATTACCTAGTTGCCAAGAAAATTACGGATGGGGCAGAGGCTTTGAATGAAGCAAAAGGATTCCTTAGTTTAGATAATGGGGACATACGACAAAGTTGTCAGAGTCATCAATTTGGAAATTGTAAGACATGGGACGATCTCAAGAAGTTTCTGAGGACAGCATATGGGACAGCTAAAGCTGTGGGACCCGAGAACTCAACCTAACCATTGACATTTGGCTATTCCAAACTTCAACAAAGCCCTTCAAACCGCAGGCTGAATCTCTGTGCCCTACACAACCATAGACTGACCTAAGTCTCTAATCACTATTTCCTCTCCTCATTATTGCAGCTTTCTTTTTTGTAAATAAATCCGCTAGTTTATCCTTGCCTGACCACAAATGTAAAATTTCCCAAGTCCTGCGAAAGGACACCCCTTACAGAAGAATACACAAGAAAAAATAATTTCCCCTGAAAGAATTCCCATACAGTAAGAAACCCAGAGTGTTAATCCCCTTTACCCTAACAATTAATCCCCAAAACTCAAAAGAGAGTACTAATCAAACCCACAATTAAATCCAAAGTTAATTAAACCCACAATTAAATTCAAAATTAATTAAACTCACAATTAAATCCAAAATACCATGTGAAAAAATAATGGGCAGACAGAGTGCACAGCTGACCGCAAAGTAGGTCAAGATGAACTTTGCATCTTCAAGGGCAAAAAAAAAAAAACACTCGGTCTCCCAAGTAAAGAGAATGGGAGTCTATCCACACTCACATATCGAAAACGAGACTCGAACAAACCGATGAGAGAGAGAGAGAGAGAGAGAGAGAGAGAGAGAGAGAGAGAGAGAGAGGAAAAAAAAAAAAAAAATCGTTCCCCTCCCCCTCAGTGCAATACCTCCCTCTATCTATCTCCGCATCCAAGGTCTGCCGAAGCACACAGAAAAAACGTCGAGTGCAAAACTTCGAAGACGCGTCAGCCTCTCCTGTCGTCTTGGCAAAGATTGCCGAGTAAGCTTACAGCAACTGCTTCTACCTTTTCATGCACACACATATTCACCCAAAATAAAACACGTACGTGTGTAATTATAAAAATAAAAAAAAAAACGTTTTAAAAAGTCTAAGAAATGTAAGCACACTTGCATAAGAAATGTTTACTCAGTAACTCAACAAATGTCAAATAAAATTATTTCCTAATAATCAAAGTCCCAGAGATAGTACAATAATAAAATACTCCCTTTATTAAATCCTAAACGCCGATGTGAACTGCTGACTGCTATATATAAAAAACAAACATATAAGCCACGCCCAAAATTCAAGTGCGTTGCCTATAGGATGGCACAGAATGCGAGAAACTCTGCCCAAACTAAAGACGTCACTGACATGTCACTCTGGGGATGATGCCACCACAGCCACCGCCCAAAAATGAGTTGCAGTGTAATACAAAAAAAAAATACAATCTGACATTAAAGTTAACAATAAAAAATGATAATACTTACGTATGCCTCTGCTTGACGGTGCGAGAATCTTCTCACCAAAGAGAGAGAGAGAGAGAGAGAGAGAGAGAGAGAGAGAGAGAAGAGAGAGAGAGAGAGAGAGAAAGGATCACTTGCACGTTTTCGCGTGTTTTACCACACACAAGCAGTCAAGATACCACAATTACATACACTGCGCACCCAAACATTCCCCAATATGAACTAAAGCCCAGAAATTCCTATGAACACACTAAAAAATTGCGCCCCGTAATGCATCATATTATGAACCAAACCTCGGTTCTTCAGGTTCCATCATCAATTACAGACAAATGGACTGGCAAGACTGGCAGAAGCCGAGACAACAACGGGGAAAGGGGAACAACAAAACCAGCAAAATAACCTTAAAACTAGTATATTAACATTAAGTAATGTACATATTTACAAATGAATCAACTTTGGTCAAAAGTAATTAAGTAAATCACATCAAACATATAATCCACGAGCCAATAAAAAAAATACCAGAGATGTAGCAAAATTGCAGTTACTTATAAACATTACCATAACAGCAAAAAGTAACAAACATCATATAAAAGAGAACAACATTTAAGCTAAATCAAACAAGCAATACAGACAGCATAAATAATAATATCAGTCAATCCACGGTATAACCAACTAACCATAGTAATATAATATACAAATATCTAAAAAGTCAATAAAGCAGCAAATATAAAGTAAATAGTAATCATAAACTTAAGTATCAAATAATACCAATATAATAATAATCACAATCTTCGTACAGTACAAAAAAAAAAAAAAAAAAAAAAACAGAACATCCACCATGAGATGTCAAGACCAGCATCAAAGGTTACCGAGGACGACCATCAAACTACTGCCGTGAAATCATCGAAACCACCGTGTGGGCAGCAAACAGGAATATCTCCACAAAACGCAGATGATCACGACAGAGTCGATGCAACAGCCACACTGCTGTCTCAGAGGAATACCCCCTCTCCACTGACGACTAAGGTTGAGCCACCAACTCATCTTCGATGACTTGGCTGAAGTTCCCATCATCAAAAACTGCAGAAGACAACAGGTAACAACTGCCTGCTACTAAACAAGTCCATGCTGCTATGCTGTCTAGACCTTGACTGGATGGCTGCCCAAACTTGACTAACGTTCTGCCGACGAAAGCAACAGACGTAAACTATAAACACAAAAAATAAGCACCACCGGGAGAGGAGCACCCACAACAAGGATACAATCGTTCCATACACAAAGCAAGCACTAAGCCTTACAATCATTAAACACACACAGAGACTTGCGCTCATGAAAGACTAACCCCAGTGCGTCTCAACAACAGCTTTCTAAGCTGAACTACTACTGAACCATCAAAGTCCTATTCTGAGATGCCAATACCAGTATTAATAAGATATGTCTCTTCGGAAATGTAACCTAATCCTATCTATTTATCTACTCAACTATCTATTCATATCTAACACCAGGAAGAAATCTCGTGCGATCCAGCTTTCACTGAGACGTAACTGACAAGATCAGAGCTCTTCACCACATAATCTTGCAATTATAAATGTATTTTAAATCACCTGGGACCTGCTGATATAGTTGCATATGATCCAGAAGCAATATAATAAAAAAATGATTATTTCTGACGCATTTGTGGAGCAAATGGTAACTACAATTTTGACCTCTTGATATTTCTGATTCTTGAAAGAAGAGGAAAGTCGTGTACATTTGACGCCACTCTGTATATACTTACCCTGATCAGTATCCAGTTCTCATCTGAGCCGGTGCAAGACTTCAGGCAGCTGTGGTTGCATGTTGCTGGGGTATTCGAAACGGTGTCACTGGGTAAGCAGCTGCCTGTGGTTGCAGGTATCCTTAGGCAACAGGACCCACATCAGATTTCAACAAGGCATTCCACTGTGGACGATCAGTGATCAAGTCATTGACTTTGTCATTGGTTCTAGGGTTAAATAGCACAATTTTACACAAGGACTAATAGATAATTGCGAGAACAATCGTTGGCAGATTGTTCCCTTGTTGCCTCCTCTATTTGTGTTTTTCTCAATTTGGCAAGTTGATGTCTGTCATGAGGTGTTCGGCAGCGTCAGTCAGGTCCAGGGCAGCAGCAAGTCTCAGTAGCAGAGCAGCAAAGATAATTTTTTGCCATGATGGTTGTCGTCTCGATTCTGTCATGGGCACCCGGAGTTGGAGGACTGTTCCTGAGGACTAGACGGTTGTCGTGTCGGCTCTGTTTAGTTGTCCTGCAGTGTTGGTTTTACAGCTCTTGATTTATTACTTTATGCTGCTTGTTTATTATTTATTGTTGCTATTGTTATTTATGATATTATGCTGCCTGTGAATTATTATGATTCTTTTGAATTGCTTAATTATGTGAATTTTATGTTGCTGCCTCATGTTTTGTTTATTCATTTGGTCATTTTAAGTTTTTTTCTCTCCTCGACCTGACTCACTTGTAAATTTTGTAAATAATAAACTAATACTAAGGTAACTTTTTGCTTTTGTTTTGTTCCTTCCTCCTTTGTTTATCACCTCTCATCAGTCATTACAGCCCAATTGCTTGTTTATGTTGCGAACCTGTTGATCCCGAGGTAGCGAGATCATTACAACAATGAGGTACTGAAATGACAAATAAGAGCTGATCTCATGGACAAAAAGACATAAGATTTCCTGAAAGTCCTCTACATGAAAGATAATAGGCTTGACTAAATATAAATAGACTAGTAGGTCGGCTTATAATAATAGCAAGTGTTACGGAATCATGTAGATATTTAAAAGAATTTTGAAGTAAAAAAATTTAGATAATTTTCTACAATTTGCAAGCCTGAGAAATGTATTTCATAGTCATCAACCTGTCTTTCTGTCTGGCTTCCTCCGGAGATTAAATATTACTGGATAGTTGAAAACATGTTAAAATCTCTCTCTCTCTCTCTCTCTCTCTCTCTCTCTCTCTCTCTCTCTGTAGCACCCTACCAACTGTGTGACGCCATAAGCAGGGCCATGTGATTTTATGCAAAAGACCATTTCCTCTGTGATTTTTGCTTGCGTATTCTGAGTTTTATGGTGTAACCTACAATACAGTTTTCCAAATTTATACTTCCTTTATTCTTACCATCTCCGTGTTGTAATGTGCACAGGACGTGCGAGGCCGTAAATGTTTTAAAATAAAACTTTTTTTTTTTTGCTTAAAGGAATTCAGTAGTTTTTTTATCATTTGTTAGAATGCATTATATTAAAACACCATGTTTATGGAGCGTTCACAGCTTTTATTAGAACAGTTACCTTAAAATGCCTTTAACATACATGCAGAGGGGTACTGCTGTAAATTGCAATTAAAGAATGTATCCTTTTCTCTTCTATATACAGTCTGACTATGCGATTCATGAAGTGCTTTTCCCTTTTATTTTTAATTCATATTGTTCCGGGATTGCGTGCTGATATACTACAGTATATTTCCAGTGACTCTTATGAATGCACTGTTATAATAAATCTCATAATTTCACCTGACTCTATAAGTATTTTTCAACATTCTGTCTGCTGTGGAGTCACTGAAATTACATCAGTAAATTCTTATTCCGTCTGGACTATCTAAATTCCGAACTAAAAGGGATCAGACCAATGAGATATTACTTTACATCTGTAGTGGTAATGAGCAAAAAAAAAAAAAAAAAAAAAAACATAACTAAAGAGAAGAATATGAATGATATATGGAAGAAGGGAGAGGGGAAGTGTTTGAAAAGTATCCAGTATTTATTTCTTGAGTGTGATCATTAGCACCCTAGCAAAATCTCTTGAGTGACCAAACAGCCTCAAATATTCCAAAATAATCGTGAGGAGATCTGATGAAAGTCATATATTACTTACTTTACTGTAGTAGCGTTGAGTCAAGGTGCCCAGGATTAATAGCCAAATAAATGAAAAGCTACATCCCAACTCGACAGCACGGGAATTATAGTTATAGTAGCCTCCTCCAATCGAGAAGTGAATATGGCAAAGATGTTTACACCAATCCCTGTGAGAGTAGCTGCCATTAGCTTGGAGGTCGCGCTTCGAAGTTTCTTCAGGTCTTCTTGAGAGAAGGCATCGCCATACTAATGAAGGAGAGAAAACCGAGATAAGAAAGTACTTGCGTAAAAGAACAAGCTTTAACATATTAACTTCAGTAACTTCGTGAGCTGTAATCCAAAGCAACAAGCACTTACATAGTTATCTTTCAAATAAACAGTCTCTAATTCATCAACTTTCACTGCTGCGTTTCCATAAGTAACAACAGTTATTTTGAGGACTGTTTTCTTCGTTCGATTCAGTCTATATAGTTTAGTTTATCTAAATCCAAAACCAGGTAATCACTTGTAGAATTCTTTAAATGCGCATCGGCGAACACTAAAGGCGTCCCTTAACTATCAACACTCCTCTTGTGCCAAAATATATTAGTTATTCTACTGTCGAGAAAGTATTTAGGAACACATGCCAGCCTGCTTGTATGATTAAAAGTGAAGTATTTAAGAAAACAAGAAGTATGAAATTCAGACTCTAAAGCACAGGCATGCTTTGACTGTATCAAACATAACAAAGCAAGCAGGAAAATTCCATAGCATCGGCCACTTCATATTTCTGTACAGAAGGTTCTATAGTAAATAAGTTCGGGAACTCTTATGTTTAGATTTCATTCACAGCCAAAAGGAAATAGAATATCAGTTCATGGACCAGCTTACTGCTTCAAATATAATATAGATGCTGAGTTGCATTCGTGGACTGCCATAGTGTCCAAGAAATTAGACACATGAGAGTGGGGAGGGGGAGGGGGAGGGGGAGGAGGAGAGCAAATGGGAAAGTTGAAAAGTCAGACGCAGAAATGAAGGAGGCTAGGGACCTGGGACGACACTTTGCAGTATTGTATCAAACACTCAGTCAATCATTGTTCAATGTTCATGTATATTTGCACATATACAGTGTGCAATTATCTTTTGGGCACAATAATTTGTCACATGCATTTTTATAATTTCTGAGAAGTACAGAGGCATATTTAGATAGCCACCTGGGGCTGGGGGAGGGAAACCCAGCTGAACTCAATACCTGTCCTTAGTCTTAGTTTCAAGGAATTCCTCTCATTGAGGTGTGGCTCAAAGATGTTTATGCAATATTAGATAATTATTTTAATGTTATATTTGCCACTGGTTCATATAGAAGTTTCATAATTACACTGCATTAAAGATATTAGGTGAAATATACAATATGTTTATATAAAATATATAAATATTTAATAAGTTGATATTATTGACAACATGTATGGAAATTTGGCACCTGATGAATTATTAAAGCATACGTAACTTAGTAGCTAGTTAATATAAAGGTTGTCAGATAAGCTTGAAGAAGGACTGCGGTTTCTGTTACTGCATAAATGGAATACTGGCTGGCTCTGCGCATGGATCTTGGTTGCTGAATCCACTATCTGAACTGCCCCTTGTAATAAGAAATAACCAACAACAACAAGCTGTGAACAAATATCTTAAATTAATACTTTAAAAGTAATAGGAGCTTTGTGTTCCACAGATAAACAATACATTTTAGAAACTTTACATCAAACATTTAACACATTAAGCATTAACACACTAAACATTTAACACACAATGATAACACATTTTGTCACTTATGATATAACAAGAGTGATCTCACACTTTATCACAAAAGAACCATCACCAAACACCAATCACTCTCTGTGCCGCCACGAAATACTCACGTTTGAGGGTTGGATGCGTGGCGAGGATGGAATGACAAAAATATGCAGAGAGAGCTCAAAAGTGAACTCTGTTTACTTAACCAACAATTAGATACTGGACAAGGTTATTTGAAAGAAAGCGATGTTCCCGAAACAACTGCCAATTCAACAATTAAAGCCCAAAACCAAATATATACAAAGAAAAGAATGGGGGCTTATCCTGACACTTAGTAAATAGGAAGGATTGGCAACATCTGCCAAGACCCACTGTGAAATGAGCCATTAAGGACAAAAACAGCTGAAGGAGCATGATTAAAAAAAAGACTCTGTCTAGAGATTAAGCTTAGAAGATGTGCGTATGTTTAGGTTCATTCTGACCTTTAAATATATAGCTAACCATTTTTTTTTTATTTTGTCTCGTGAATTTTCCAGTCTATAATATTGTCTCTCAGTTATAAGCAACAGTGATAAATGTATTTTTATTCTCTAAATAAGCTTTAAGGAAACAGTCTTGTGCGTAGACTAAGACTAGAGAACTACAGTGTGTATTTGTTTACATAAGCACTTAATCTGCTCTGATGCTCACAGGGTTTTTGGTAAACTAATACCAAAGAACTTTGTGTTCTAAACAGCTAGGAAAATAACCGTGTTTTGTGCCTTTTATCAGAATAACGGTTCCATCAAACTGAAATAGAAGTTGCCAAGACTTCTGTTTTACTGACATTACCTTAATTAATATTTTCTTCAGCACTCCTATTGATTTCATGAATTCTTTTCTCAATATCATTGGTCTTTGAACACCAAAACTCAGGTTGAGAACTAGTCCTTTTAATATTTTGTGATTCTCTAGACTGTATGTAGGCTGTAATTAGAAAATCTAGCCACATAATGTTTGACTGCAGTATGTTAAACTTCCAAGCGTAACAAACTTTACAGGAGGATGTGAAGAAACTTTAAAATATTCTTGACTGGAGGGTCCCTGCTGTGCTCTGAAGTAAGACTCCATGCTAGGGAGCTACAAAGTATACTAAAGTTTACTAATCTGTCTAGGTAATTTATTATGTAACCTGCGACACCAACCAACCTCCACAGAAACCGATAACGAATTAACGATGAGACTCACCGAAATGATGTATGTAATTGCAGATGCGAAAAAGATGTAGGAGCCGTTCACTAGAACTAGTAGGAACCCGTTGAATATAACCGTTAGATCTTTATCTGGTGGAAAGAAAAAAATGCGAGTTACCTAACTGATGCGCTTCTTGTCAAGGTCAGCATTGCCGAAGTGTTTATGAATTCCACTTTTTACCCAACTTTGTGTTGGCTGAAGCCCTCAAGTCTTGGGAGTTTTTTCTTTTGTCCAGATGGCTGTCCAGAGGGAGACTTGAATTCACCTCAACTGGTACGACTCTCAAGAAAGATCATCAGAAATTTGAAGGTACGTCCATACTGCAGTAAAACATGTCACAAACACATATCGGCAACTTATGGCACACACATGACAGCTAAGGTAAACGCAAGTCAGTGGCTTATTGTTAGCTCTAACCAGTGCTTCATACGATTATTCAGCATTTGCCAAGGATCCCTTATTCACTTTTACAGTTGTTGACTTGCTTTTCAACTTGTATGTGCTATATATGCGATAAATTGCCGACATGTGTTTATGACATATGAATGCATATTCGACGATAATGGCACCAAGTTGAAGAAAAATCATTAGAACTCTAAGAGTACAGAGTGAGATGCATTTAAACTTACATGACTTGAAGCAGAGTCCTGCTGCCACTCCAATACATGCAATCCAGGAGATCTGTTTATACAAATTATCCTTAGAGATCTGTGGAATATCTGTAACCTACTCAAGCAACAGTCAATTCACGTTGTCTAGATAATTCTACAGTGATCATCTGTGTGATGGATTTGTTCCAGATTGCAGGTGGTGGCTGCTTTGATGTTTTCATGGAGATCATCTGTTTGTATTCATCCTTTTCGACAGCTGGGTCTTTCGTGTCATCTCTACGGAGATTGTTTGTTTTTTTATTTGTGTGATGCTTCCCAGAGTTATGCAGTTTTGGTGTTATGTTTTGGTGCTGCATGATTATTAATTTTTGCTGCTGGTTTGTTAATGTATAATTGTTTATGCTGTCTGTTTACTACTGTTTATGCTGCATATTATTGTATAATTGTTTATGCTGCCTGTTTGCTATGGATATACCATTTGCTTATCATTTATGATGTAATCTGATTGTTTATGCTGTCTGTTCACTATTTATGATATTGTTTATGCTGCATGTAAGTTTATTCTGATGTAGCTCAAGTATCAATTGATTAGGGTTAACATTTTGACTCAAAGTAAAGTAACATTTACAATTGTTCATTGTTATTAATGTAATTGGTTTTAGGTTGAGTAACTTGAATAGCTACATTTTGTTATATTTGGAATTTATTGAACTGACTCTTGATTTTTTTTTTTAAACCACTATTGGTAATGATGTGATTATTTGCCAAACCTGACTCACTTGTAAATATGTATATATCTTATTACAATAAATTAATACTAAGGTCACTTTTGGGTATTGTCCTCTTCCTCCCCCTTTTTGCTCGTTACCTCTCGTCAGTCATTCCAGTCCATTTCTTTGTAATTGATGATGGAACCTGATAAACTGAGGTTTGTCTATAACAATAATATATATATATATATATATATATATATATATATATATATATATATATATATATATATATATATATATATATATATATATATATATATATATATATATATATATATATATATATATATATATATATATATATATATATATATATATATATATATATATATATATTGTATATATAGGAAACCACTTTATAATATAAACCCTATATTCTAAACTTATTTATAAAATAAATGTAGTATTTTTCATACTGATAACTAAATGAGGAAAGGCATGAGAAACTCAGCCCTAAATAACTTATACAAACCCATGCTCCTTTTTATAAAATAAATGTAGTATTTTTCATCTTAGACCTTTAACCTAAGACCTTTGGTGACTTCCTAAGACCTTGACTGTGCCTCCTTTAAGGTAAAAAGGTGAATGAAGACAGAAGTCTGCCAAAACCACCCAGAAAATTGTTGAGTCCCTTATAAAAACTAGGGAACATGGGTTACAAAAGTCACCAGTACTTCGAAGTGCTTGGCACAGAAAACAGACATCATGACTAAGCTATGATCCCAGCTCCTCTGAGAAGTGCCAGATCTTAATCCTCCGAGGGCATAAAAACACCAGGCACTGTAGCTTCACTCCGAGAACCCTACCTGGCACCAGATCCAACACTCATCCCCTTACTTGCTCCTCATTGAGCAAAACCCATGTGGCCAACCTTGTGACCAACTCCAATATCTTCCAAGTGTGACCCATTAAACGCATACCTCCATCCCTGGTGCATTTTGACAAGGCCCTCCATCGCTACATTATAAGGTAACATCGTAACTCGAGGTCACGTAACTTAAATCTCAGACAAAATTTCATCTTCTTTTCTGAAGTGCAATTTCTCACAAAGTCCTGGCTCAGTTAGCCCAGTGTGAAGTTTTAAAGTAAGCATTTCGCACCAGAATTGAGTTATCTTGACACCATATGTGCAACCCTCAATTTGCCAACATTGATATAATTTCTGTCCATAACCGCTTGCATTTTTCTAATTACAGATGGTGTTGCTAGCTGTGGAAAAAACTGCTTGTCTTGTGCTTCTTGCAGTGACATCCTCACTGCAATCATATCATCAGGGTCCCTCTCAAGAGGATCCCCCCATAGATTCTTCAATATTTGAACAATTGCTGAATTATTGACATTGAGGCAGAATATTACTTTCCCTACCTGTCATTCCGGATTCTTTTGACAGATGTGGTTAATTGTAAATGTATTCCACTGAAAGTAACCCAAGCAGTTCCTTGTTGAAATATGGCCTTTAGCCCAACTGTTTTTCTTTTAAAGGTCCAATTGACCTAGCAATTGCAGTCAGAGTAACAAGGTGTCATAGTGAGTCCCCTGGTTTCCAGCTAGACCCCATGATTTGATCCCTGAGCATGGAATACAATAAGTACGTCAGTTCAGTACCTTAAAAGTGGCAACCTTGCCAGGATTGCACCCTGCATCATTGCAAGGACTTTGCAACTTCCAGCTCCCAGCAAGTGGCTTCGCTAAAGCTGGATGCAAGGTTAGAAATGAACCTGACAACGTAAATCCTAAATAAGCACAAGCAAACAAGTTTCCACAGCATAAGTAAAGTGTTGTTATTTTTTTTTTTATCATAGGCGCAGATAAAATCGTGACTGTGAACAGTGTTAGGAAACAATAGGCCACATGCTTGCTAACGAGAGTTTTCATAGAAAAGGGAGAGCATATTTTCCAAAACACAAGCTTTGTGGCTGCTGCATGATAGTCTGCATGTCTTAACGACGAGGATTAGTTAGGCAGTGAAGTGCAAATACAAGTGATAAAGAAAGGCAATAGTGTGCTTATTTCCACCCTGTGCTCTGGACAATTTGTCATCCAATAATTAGCTAGGCTACACCATAAATTTGTGCCTCAAATTATTGCCTGTCCAGCAATTTTTGCTTGGCTGGATTATATGTCTTTCTCTCTCTCTCTCTCTCTCTCTCTCTCTCTCTCTCTCTCTCTCTCTCTCTCATCATAGCAAAAGCGCTAGGTTTTTCTTAAAAATCATGTTTAAAATTTTAAATAATTATTTTTTTGAAAAATCATTTCATTTACGGCCACATGAGCCATTGTCCACCTCAAAATTATTGCCTGTTGACCGTTATTTAACTACAATTAACCAAGCAATTTTCTTCATTCAGAAATCCCCCATCACTGAGCCGGGAACCCCATTCCAATAGCATTTATCTTTTTCAGAACTTTTTGCACAAGAGTTTGTTCACAGCAAACACCACGTGTTCACCCAGCTTCCCCGTCAAAACAATGGGAGTGCGACCATTGGATCAATAAACGTAGTATTTAATCACATGCCTGTCAGGCAAAAATTCATAAGTAGAGCAAAATTACATTACTTAAAATATTTGACTTGTGCATGATAGTTGTAAACATTTTGTACTCTTCATATTAGGGAAAATTAATTACTTCATCTCTGCACTGAGACTCATAACAGAGTCATATTATTTGCATTTGGTTATCTTTGTACTGTGGGAAGCCAGTTATTTATGCCAAGTTAAGGATGTGTGTTACCCAAAATGCGTTTTGAAGCATATGCTCATCTGCACCAACCATAGGTGTTTCTCAGCATAATAAATCCGTTCAATTACAAACGCCCACGTTCCATGGACACGCTATATTCGTTCCTTTGAGCAACCTTATGTCCAAGAACATGCTAGAATCGTTCACTTACAAACCTTTAAGTTATAGGAACTCCCTTAAATTCATTCAATTACGAATGCCCACGTTCTATGGACGCGCTATATTTGTTCCTTTGAGAACCTTATGTCCAAGAACAAGCTAGAATTATTCACTTTATGAACCTTTACATTTGAAGAACCCATAAATTCATACCTTTGTGAACCTTACTTTTTACACACAAGCTATATTCATTCACCTAAGAACCTAGTACGCTCTTCAGGCTACTACTAGTTACTTTCATTTAAGAGCTTGTTCTTCGAACAATCTATTAATTAAGTTAAAATAAGAACTCATTACGCCCTTCGAGCTACTAGTTCTTCGAGCACTCTATTAATTACGTTCACCTAAGAAAACAGTACGCTCTTCAGGCTACTAGTTACGTTCATTTAAGAGCCGTTCTTCAAACAATCCATAAATTACATTCACCTAGGAACCCATTATGCTCTTCAAACTACTAGTTCATTTCTTTTAAGAGCCATTCTTCGAACAAGCTATTAAATATGTTCATGTAAGAACCCATTACACTGTTCAAGCTACCGGTTGCATTCAGGTGAGAGCCCATTCTGTGAACATGCTATTAATTACGTTCATCTAAGAACACCTTACACTCTTTGAGCCACTAGTTATTTTCATGTGAGAGCCGTTCTTCAAACAATCTATTAAATACGTTCACCTAAGAACCCACCACGCTCTTCAAGCTACTAGTTACATTAACCTAAGAGCGTGTTCTTCGAACATGCTATAAATTCCGTTCTCATAAGAACCCCTCATGCTATTTGTTAACTAAGAGCACGTTCTTTGAATGACCTATTAATTACATTCACCTAAAAACCCCTGACGCTCTTCAAGATACTAGATTCATTCAACTAAGAGCACATTCTTTGAACACCCTACTAATTACATTAACCTAAGAACCCGCCACGCTCTTTGAGCTACTAATATGTTCATCCAAGAGAACCTTCTCTGAACAACTTAAATAAAGACTGTTCTTTGAACCTGCTGATTACACTAAGTCAGGATAAAGCCTGTGCTTTGTAATAAGAACTATGCCTCGGTGCCATGGTCTCCAACACAAAAGAGCTCAAAGTCCTGGTGGCTACAGGGGAGGCCCTGGGACTGAAGCTCCAAGAGCTTCTAGATTGGGTCAATAAAAATGAGAAGGAGAGAGAAGCCAAGGAACTAGATATGGAGGAGAAAGATCGCTCCCATGAACTTGCCATGGTCACCCAAGGGGCCTGTTGCTATGAAACCATGTCTCCCCAGAACTCTATCACAGACACCAGCTCCATGATACCAAAATGGAATGACCCAGAACCCGAGGCCTGGCTCGACCAAGTGGAAGAGATCTTCAGGAACTTCAAGCCTCAGGTAGCCGAAATCTCTATCCTCCTGTCAAAACACCTGGAGGGAAAGGGCCAAGCCACATTCCGCTCCATCCCTTTTAACGGACTGTGGAAACCCTGAGGAGGTCCGGAAGGCCATAATTAAGGCCTACAAGCTCACCCCAAAAAATGGAGACAATGTTGGAGAGGACAACCGAAGTATGACCGACTGGGCATACCATAAGTCCCGAGATCTCATATGGTGGCTAGAATCCTGCAACACTACCTCTGCAGAGGAAATAATAGAAACTTTCCAGATCAAAGACTTCCTATACTACACCCCTCCGGCCCTCGCTACCTATCTCTGTGATAAGAACCCTCCGACGCTAGATGAGTGCTGCCATTTGGCAAACCACTGGGACACTCACCTTCCTGCAGCAAGTTCCTGGGTCCATAAGATTTGCCCCTCCTCTCCTACGTCCGGTCAGCCTCCACCCAAGAACGGGCACACTCACAAGCAGCCTGTGTGCGGCTATTGTAAAAGACCAGGGCACTCCATGGAACAGTGCCGCTTGAACGCTGAGAATCAGCCAGATGCGTCCGCTAAGTCCCCCAATGGGATCAGGCCAAACCTAGCCACATCTGGCTCGGGAATGAACAACAAAGGGCCTGCTTCCTCCAATGGGACAGTGCCCTGCAAAGATTACGGCAAGAATTATTGCACAGCTTGTAATGTTCAAGGGCACTCCGCTCTATGGCCAAAATGCCCTAATAAAACAAAACCACCTGCCATTGCTTTGGCAGTTACAAATCCTAAAACCTTAGGCCCTCCAGGCGAAGGTCCTATATCTGTGGTACCTCCCTGAGGCAGATATCCTGCTCACCAGGTCACAGCATTTGATGACAATGCTGCGCAAATCTCCCTCATAAGGTAAGATAAGGTTCCCTAAGGGACCAGCATTGACAGACATAAACTTATCACGATGGAGGATATAAATTACATGAAGATGATTCTCCCCACCATCAATTAAGGGTCACAAGACCTCAAAGATCTAAAATCTGCACTCTTGCAGTAGCTACTTACCTTCCTGGAGGCTATGACCTCCTCCTGGTACAGGACTTCCGGTCCCCTCCTAATTTACAAAAATCCAGGGTCCTAACCCCTCCACAACTAAATAAAAAAAGCAAGAGTCCTCAAGGACCTGCCTTAAACCCGTTGCCAGTGCCACTTGAGTACCCTGAGCAGTGCCAGGTTCCAACCGTCTTGATGTTTGATGTTTTGCTTGCAGATTCGTCATTTGTTGTGATGATATGATTTTAAAATGTCTTTTCTTACAGATAAATTATGTATCATGTAATCTTAAAATGTCTTGATGTGTTTTTCCATTGATTTAATATGTTGTGCAGTATATTATACTGAGTGAACTCGAATTCGTAACATGCTGT
>NC_089763.1:6734935-6739935 GCF_040412425.1 Macrobrachium rosenbergii | reverse complement strand
GGGGAAGGCTTCAGTGACTCATGGTTTTTTTTCCTTTGTTCATTATCAATAGAATATGTTTAATTTGGAGGTATCTTATTCACATCGGTCTAATCGCCGATTTCCTTCTTTATTGATAGCAGTAGAGTTCACAACCGTGTAATCTAGAAATTGAATTTTTGCAAAACTCATAAATAAACATCATATCTGCATATTCCCTATTACTGGAATGGTAAGGCATTGTCTTCAGTTTCTTGCTCTCAAAATGAATCGGGAATTTGACACTTGTAACCCGGACACACTCACCTATTTTAGCAGAAAGGCGACACTGTTCAGAGTAATAAGTGAACTGATCAGCTCCATCCCCCTCCCCATATTATCACTAACTACTCTGACATCAAGCACGCCATCTTACTTGCCTGAGTAAGATAAACACATTTCAAAAATTCTCCACTCCGACAAATGAAGCATTAAAATGCATATAGAACATTTTCTATAAAATTACATTTTCTTTCTCAAAATAACTAAACTCTTCCATTTCCCAAAATACTTAAGTAAATATATATATTACACCCTGTATATATACAGAATATATATATATATATATATATATATATATATATATATATATATATATATATATATATATATATATATATATATATATATATATATATAATATGTGTGTGTGTGCAGATCTGAACACATGGTGGTCTTTGTACATTCGGGAGACCCTTTCTCAAGCCCCACCCAAATCCCCAGAGAATGACCCACCCGTCACCCCCCTTGACTTCCTCCACCCTTATGCTTCTGTCTTTCGCTTGAATTCCTTTGTTACCTGGACCGGAAACTTAGACCAATGCAAATCAGTTGTGTCAGCCGATAGATCAAAGGCCACGCGGTGTTAGAACGCTCGCAACTGAATTGAAGGGAAAGTGGACGAAGGGACAGAGAGAAAAAGAGAGAGAAAACGGTTAAGATATATATATATATATATATATATATATATATATATATAAATATATATATATATATATATATATATATATGTCATAAACTGGGGTCTTGGTTGAGGAGAGAATTGGAACAAAATTCTAATTATTACTGCCAAAGAACCAAGTGAGCCCGAGTTTATGAACAAAAGAATGTTATTTGAAACTTACCTTAGATTTTCCCTGGATTTACACATACATGATTAAGGTTGCCATTTGAAATTAGACTTCTTTTCAATTAAAAAGGGGTTTATTTACAGAGACTAAGCAATTGTGCAAGGAGACAAAACAGAATGCAAAATGGTAACCAATGGGCAGGCTCATTAATTATATACAGTGAGCAATAATGCAGTAATTGGCAAACAAGCAATCTAATCAGGAAGGGGCCAGTGTACAATTATTCCTGTAATAATAATAATTTGGTTAGGCCAAAATTACATTAAGTGGTCTCAGTTAATTGTGCTGCAAAGGTATGGACTCCACGATGATGGAATTAATTCATAATAAATTCTGTGGGCCACAACAGACCTCGGTAATCGGGCTGCGACCAGGAATGGTTCGAAATTTGAATGGCAGTGTGACTGAGAGGACACAGATTGACAACGGAGCAGACGGTATCTCCCCTGTAAGAGAGGTTATGAGCTAGCACTGCACAACTGAGAGAAATGAAATCTACCTATAAAATATTACACAATGCACGTTCTTAAATACTAAACATGACGTAGCCCAGAAGATAATCATAAGAAATCACGTAATCACAGTCTTTGAATAGTAATGGATTTTAGGCTCAGGTACAATGAGCACGTGCTTGCCGTCACACAAAGAGAAAACTTCAACACTTGTATCCCTTAGACTAATTTGCCCTTAAGTTGCACTGGGGAAGGGATAACTGGATATTTATCACTGGATCTTTTACTGGAATTCAAGGCACGTTATGGGGCGATTTACGGGATGCCGAAGCAGGACACTTAACAAAGGAAAAATGCTTTGTGGAGGAAGGAGTTAAAGTTTAAAGGAATGGGAAATTTAAGGGGTTCAGGGAGGAGGAAAAGGGCTGGCTTACTGACTGTTTGCAATGCACGAACCTGGCCGTTTGTCGGAAATATTTCAGCCAGTGTGGAGCGGAGATGAAAATGACCAGACATACGTTCAGAATGGAGCCAAGAAAGTCTCTGCATCTTCCAGACAGCATGGCTGGCTGGGTCTTCATCTTAGGCCGATATCCCTGCAAAGAAGTCATACAGCCAGCAACGAGAACAGAGGGAAAGGATCCTTAAATGTTAAGTACTTAAAGGTCAAGATCCTACCTGGCCACTAGCCCTAATAAGCCTATTAACCTTTCCCAGGCGCTAACTACTCCCACATCACGTGATGGGGGTGAAAAGGGGGTCCCATTGTTCCCCTGATCAGGTGATTGAGTGGGGAAGGGAGGACTATCTGCTACACACTGGTGCTAACAGCTGCGATCTGGTTCAAACTACGCTTGGTTTCGTCCTCGCCCGCCATTTTCCCTCAGCCCCACAGTCAAACTGAACAACAAACTGCATTTCAAAATTAATTATGCACTGAGGTCTACATGAGGGAGGGAATATATATATATATATATATATATATATATATATATATATATATATATATATATATATATATATATATATATATATATATATATATATATATATATATATATATATATATATATATATATATATGCTATATATATATTTTTGTTAAATTGTTTCGTGCATTTACTGAGCCTACGACCTGGTTCAGAAAAAAAATACGCCTCTTCATTGCATTTTTTTTTTGTTTTTGCATATTTAAGAAAAATATATATAGCATGTTATGGTGTAAAATCACGTCCTTTAAATAACCTTAAGAAACATGACGCTATTGCTTGTGACTGATTTCTTGTAGTTCAGGTACGTTGAACATATTTTTTCTATTAAAAAGGTTCTAAGACTCTCTCTTTGGAGCCTTCCTTATTAACAGGAAAAACCCAGGCGCTGAGTTTAACATTATCATTATCATTTTAGTTCTGTCAGTCTGCCTGTTTCTCTCTTTGTCATCGTCAGTGTGTGTGTGTGTGTCTCTCTCTCTTAGGTATAATTGCTTAGAGTCTTACATAAAAAAAAATCATAGATAAACCAATTAGTTCGAATGGCCATCTTTGTTTCATTCTTTCAAGGAGGCTGCAGCCTTTACTTCATGCAGAAACCTTTTCAAAACCTTCTCGTGAACGTTAGCACAGTGACAGTGGAAGAGCTTTGGACGTTTCAGATTTTACTAATCACTGGAATTCTATCCATCTTCGTGGCTGGGACAGTAAATAATTATCGAGACACCTACTGTTCTGACAAGAATACCGTCTGGGAAAAAATCGAAAATAAACAGGGCCTGAAAGCAGCGCCCAATTTTGTGATACTTATGGCGCCATTATTTTGTCAGAAAGCCGATGAATTTGTTATATTCCTGACGAGCTTTTTTTATGCATGTATTTTCCGCTGATACTTACAACGGCAGTATTTCTGCGTATAATCAAACTGTACACACGTAACTGTGATTTTCACATTATGTTAAAGAGATATAAATCTGAACCATGCTTGCACATGTCTTTTTATGCAAACCTTGGATGTTCACTGTATGGCCGATAAAGAGGTAACTCCAGTTCTCAAATATACTTTTACTTTGAACCTTAAACTCTCCCAAGTAAGATATTTGTGACTAAAGCTTAGTCTTCTTCGCCTTTATTGCACAGCTGCTGGAGGTGATAATCTTCCTTTATCAGAGATCGCTGGGTCGAACCACTTCATCTTCACGCCAGGGCAGCCCTGAGGATACACACATGGTGTTT
This sequence comes from Macrobrachium rosenbergii, assembly GCF_040412425.1. Lineage (NCBI taxonomy): Eukaryota > Metazoa > Arthropoda > Malacostraca > Decapoda > Palaemonidae > Macrobrachium > Macrobrachium rosenbergii. The sequence continues at coordinate 6,736,110 of NC_089763.1, read as the reverse complement.
CGAAGCCATGCAATTTCATTTCTGTCTTGCTCCTGAGGACTCTTCCTTCAAAAAAAAAAAAAAAAAAAAACAATTAATGAATCGATAAATTAATTATTGTATAAATAAATAAATAAATAAACAGTAAGTAGTTAAATACATAAGTAGATAAAATATAAATTGATAAATATATTAATAAATCAATAAGCAGATAAAAACAAAAAAAAGATGAACAAACAAATAGATTAACAAGTAAATTGATAGATAAATAGATAAAGAAAATAAATGAATGAATAAATAAATTTAAAAAAATAAGTAAAGCGCTCATAGCAATGGAAAAATCACTTTGCTTCTCACTTGCAACATTGTATAACGGATACAATGAAGGTAATTGATGAGGGCGATATTTGAAAATAATGTTAATTCACTTGTTGCCATTTGTTTAGCTGCTTATCATCAGGATGAAAAATGAAAGTCAGTTGTCTTCCAAAATCCTGCGGAGTATTTTGAACACCAATGTCTTTGTATATTTAAAGTTGAATGAATGTGAGAGGGGAAAAGCACGAATGACAGAATTTCACGTACTGAGTTGTAGCGAACGTTCGAAAATCATATCTGAAACGAGAGACATAAATGTTTCAGGACCTATTACATCCCCACCATAAACATGGATTCCCAAGACGCTGGTTAAAAAGGTCTCTAGAATATTTTCTATATCAGGATTTTTCCTCTGAAACTGGAATGAACAAATGCAACTGAAAATGCCATTGTAGATTTAAGGTAATAGACGTATTACAATACCATTATTATGTTTCAAGATTTTGTATTGAAACTTCTTAGATTTTACATTAAGCTGCAAATGCCTAAGATTAAGATTTTTCTAGCTTTAAATAGTACCCAGACAACTGGCGTTTATACTGCAACGGATCTTCCCCTTTACGGAACAATTGCTTCTAAGTTACGATCCCCCAAATCTCCAGCTTGCCCCCAATTTCCATCCGAAATTCTTAAATCGTGCAACGATCGTCTCCCTTTGGATCTCGCAATATCGACTGCAAATGTCTTCGTTTTCTGTTTGTGCGCAGAGAGAGAGAGAGAGAGAGAGAGAGAGAGAGAGAGAGAGAGAGAGAGAGAGAGAGAGAGAGAGAGAGAGAGAAAGAGTTTATATGAGAACAGGACGGATGTATAACTCTGAA
>NC_089763.1:6717435-6729935 GCF_040412425.1 Macrobrachium rosenbergii | reverse complement strand
GAGCTTGAAGTACTGGTCTTGATTAAAATGGCTTTTATCTTCTCAAATGATTCTCGACATTCTGAAGTCCAAACAAACTTTGTTTTGGGACTAGCTAAGTCAATCAAGGGAGCTACTACAGCTGAGAAATTCAGAGAGAATGGTCGATAAAATCCAGCCATGCCCAAAAACCTTTGTAGCTGGTTCCTTGTAATAGGGAGGGTAGTCTTACGGATACCTTCTAAATTAGCAGTTGCAGGAGCGAGAAAACTCTTTTCCAACTTCAAATCCCAGATACTGAACCGTTGCCTTTCCAAACTCACTCTTTCCTAAGTTGATTGTTAGTCCTACTTCCCATAGTTTCTTGAAAACTTTTCTTAAAATCCTCAGATGTTCTTCCCATATTGTAGCATAAATCACTATGTCATCAAGGTGTACACCTACTCCTTCTATAGGTCCTAACAGCTGATCCATTACTCTTTGGCATGTTGCAGGTGCATTCATCAGACTAAACAGCAAAACAGTGTATTGATACAGTCCAAAAGTAGTAATGAAAGCTAACAGTAATTTACCATTCTCATCTAAGGGAATTTTATAATACCTTTTCAGCAAGTCTACCCTGGAAACAAATTTGACTTCCCCAATTTTATCAAGCAACTGATCTATAAGAGGCAAGGGATAGTTGTCAGCCACACTGACGGCATTCAATTTCCTTTACTATAATTAGTACACATCCTAAATGAGCCATCTGGTTTCTTCACCAACACACATGGAGAACTGTGATGACTTGAACTGGGTTCTGCTCATCCATGCTGCAATAAATATTCTACTTCTTTCTTTAGAACATCTCTGTGGAAAGGTGATAGGTGATATGCTCTCTGTTTAAAAGGTTTTTCATCTACCCTTATCTTTATCTCATGCTTTGACAGATTGGTATGCCTAGGTACATATGCAAAAATTTCCTGGAAAATTTTAATCACTTCACTTACTTCACCACTTTGCTCAGCACTCAGATGTTTTAGTTTATCCTAGAAATTTTGTAATATGGAATAATTGTTCAACTTGCTTTCAGCTCCCAATCCGTCTGTGTTACTGAAACTGCTTCAGTTTTAGTCCCTGAGAAGTAAGGTTTCAAAAGATTTACATGCATCTTCCTCTAGCACTTGCTTCTTCCTGGTGTGTCAGTCAAACAGGTGAGATCACTTAACTTCTCTATTATCTTATAAGGATCTTGTAATTTATTTGTAAGGGGAAATCTTTTCATTGGTAAGAACACTAGAACTAGCTGACCTGCACTAAACTTCTTAGTTTAGTTTTAACATCATATCTTCTTTTCATTTTCTCTTGAATTACTTTCAGATTTTCTAAAGAGAATTTTCTAATTTCTCTTAGCCTTTTCCTTAAGGTCTTTGCATATTCTCCTTGGATTTCCTCTTGATTTCCTTCCCAGTTTCTTGCAAAAATCTTCAGTGGTCCTCATACTTCTCGACCAAAAATCACCTCATTAGGTGAACATCCCATGCTTTCTTGCAAAGCATTCCTAACTTTAAACAACATTAAGGGTAAACCAGCATCCCATTATCTTCCTGACTCTTGACAATACTTTGTTAACATGCTTTTCAATGTCTGATGGAACCTTTGTAAGGCTCCTTTACTCTCTGGATGATAGACAGTTGGTAACTGTTGCTTCACCTCTAACAAGTTCATTACATCCTGGAACAATTTAGAAGTAAAGTTCGTTCCTCTGTCACTTTGCACAATTTCTGGTATTCCAAACCTTCGAGAAAAACTCCACCAACTTCCCAGCGATTACCTTAGCACTTTAACTTCTAACTGGGATTGTTTCAGGACACCTTGTCAAAGAACACATTAAAGTTAACATATATTCATTTCCTTTCTTTGCTTTCGGAAGCGGCCCTGCCACATCTATAGTCACCTTTCTAAAGGGTTCTCTAACTTTTATGGGTTGTAGGGGGCTTTCTGAATGGTTTCGTTCGGTTTTCCAGCTACTTGGCAGGTCTGGCATTCTCAACAAAACTTGCTTACATCTTTTTGAAGCCCAGGCCAGAAAAAATACTTCATAATCTTTTCAACAGTCTTCCTGATTCCATATGTGTGCTACTGGTACCGCTTGCTTCCCATTGGATATGGAATCAGAATTTGATGATATTCACCCCATTCAGCATTTCCTGGTATATATGCAGTTCTATGCTTCCTCATTAGTAAACCTTCCCTTAGATAATAACAGGTAGGAGTTTGTTGCATCTCTTCTTGATCAACAACTTTGAAGAGCAAATCAGATAATGTTGTATCCTTCTGCAATTCCATTAGTTTCTCTAGTCACTTGACCAACTTCAAGGTCTAAACTCCCAATCTGCTAATAGTGCAGCAGATAATTGCATATTTCATAAGAACGTTCTAGATAGTGAAACAAGCATAGTGCTTGCACAAGTGCCTTTAAAGTTCCTCTCAGAAAAGGGCGCTGGCCACGCAAAAAATTTAATATGGCGGCCAAATTCCAAGATGGCGGCCAGTATCTGAGCAGATTTTGGCTAATTTTCACTAGAATGGCATGTATTTGCTTCTAGCAATATGGTAAAGAAAGCTCTTCCATACTATTTCTTGAATATTATGTTTTCTGTAGCTTCCCAGTACAGTTTACCTTTAAATATAATATATGGCTGCCAAGAAAGGTAGAAACAATAATTATAATGAGAAATAATGCCCGTTCATAAATTATCGTTTTAAAGCATGGATCTTGGTTTCTGTGGTTTTAGATCCTAATGAGGCCATCTCTTTCGAATAACTCATCAATTTTGAAGGAAAATTAATAAATGTAAAAGAGTGTATGTCTGCACACAACCAAGGCACACTGGTGACATCACTGCTGTGTAACTCAGCATGGGGTTCAGTGCCAGCTAATCCAGCTTACTATCCTGTAGTCTTAGACTAGTAGTTGTAGTATAGTTTAGTTTAGTGTCCCAAATGCTTCTAACAGCCCCAGACCAGCTATAGTTAGATAGCCGCACCTGAATAGACAGGATGTGCCAGCGCGGAGAGCCGAGCCAAGAGGTATGGGGGGGCTGGCATGTATTTGCCTGAGTGGAGAGAAACGCCGCTCAAAGAGAAGTCATCCCATTTTCCCAGGGTGGTGGAGCGGCTCTCCGTTTGCTATCATAAATCCTTTTTGCCCCTGCCCGTTCCCCTTCCGATTCTTCATTTCACTTCTCTGCTGGGTATTCATGTATATATTCATCTTGTTGATTTGCTTGTCAGTGTTTTTACCTTTCTTCATAAGGTTTTGTTTTTCTCTCCTTTTCAGGAATAGACGGTGTTTTAAATGTTGCATAGAGATGAAATCTGAGAGCTTGTATTACTGGCCAGTTTGGCTGCTTCCATATATCCATGTGAACATAGTATGTTTTGTTAAAAATTATGGCTGTATTAGCGGAGATTAATTTATAGGTAAGTTTGTAAAATTTTCCAATAATTCCTTTCGCGTCATAATTGTCCAATATTCATTTCATCTTAGGGAGAATGTAGTAACACTCGGGAACGTTTTCCATTGTGTATTTGTATTGTACATATATATTGGGATGATGAACACGTTCCAAGTGTGTCTTTACATTCCTTTGTCTTAAATGGGTGTTGGCCAATTATTATCATTGACCTTTCCCGTGCAGAGAAGTGCATTATTAGACAAATAAGAGAAACTATTTTAAATTGAGCTCCTGTGATGCAGCCATAATTTTTAATGGAAAAAAATATTTGAGAGGGTCCTGGCAAATAATAATAATAATAATAATAATAATAATAATAATAATAATAATAATAATAATAATAATAATAATAATGAAGCCTTGAACTCTCCCAGTGGCTGTCCACTCTGTTCGTTTGCGACGCCGCCCCGCTTCCTTGTGGCCCTCCGTAGGCATTTCCCTCCATTGAACACTTCCTTCCATATTCCCTCTTCACGTGGAGAATGACAACTAAAGAACAAGTAGACTGGGTTCAGGAAGCTCAAAATTCCGCAGCTAAAATAGCTCTTGGAGAGGCTGGGAAATATGGTCACATGAAACCAATTCTGAAAGACTTGGAGTGGATGAATATTGAAACTAAAATAACTTTGGACATTTGTTTGTTTACACATAAAGTATGCAGTTATTTACTTTCCGACTGGCATTTTGAATTCCCCACTGTGGGCGATGTACAAGTACGACCTACTCGCCAATCGAACGACCTCTTAGTAAGATGGACAACTACTGACATGGGAGCTAAAGCAATATCGATTAAGGGGCCAAGGGTCTGGAACAACAGTTGGGGAAACAGAAAACTTTGAAATTAGTGTTGGATTACACCAGGGGTCAGCATTAAGCCCATTTTTGTTGGTGCTGGTCATCGATATGTTGAGTGAAGAGATCAGGAATGAAGTACTGTGGGAGTTGTTGTACTCTGATGATCTGCTGATTACTGCTGAAGATAAGGAGGACCTACAGAGAAGGGATGGAGAGTGGCAGGAGTCTTTAGAGAGGGGGTGCTTAAGGGTGAATAAAACAGAGGCTTTAGTGAGCAGTAGAGAAGATAGAGACAGAATAGTAATACAAGAAAGAAGAGGCTCGATTACAAAACAGATGGAGAAGTTTAAATGCTTTGCACCTACTTTAAGCCAAGAGGGGGGATGTGAGGCTAAAGTGGACAGTAGGATAAAAGCGGCGTGGGGGAAGTGGAGAGATGTAGCTGGAGTTTTATGTGATGTGAAAATGCCAATCAAGCTAAAAGTCAAGATCTATAGCACAGTGATAAGACCAGTGTTAATGTATGGATCAGAAACATGGGCTTAAAGCAGAAAGAGGAAGTTAAAGCCTGAGAGAACAGAGATGAGAATGTTGAGGTGGGATTATGGAATATCGCTGCTTGAGAGACTGGAAAATGATGAAATAAGAAGAAGAGCAGGCTTAGTAAAGATAACAGAGGTGATAAGAGAGTCACGATTGAGTTGGTATGGGCATGTGTTAAGGATTGATGACGAGGAGGGAGTGAAGAGAGCTTGGGAAGAACCTGTTAGAGGAAGAAGATCGAGAGGGAGACGGAGAATTAGATTTACAGATGCGGAAGGGAAGATAAGGGGAGAAGAGGTTTGGTGGAGGATGATGCCTTTGATAGAAGGCAGTGGAGAAGGCGCATCAGACAACCGACCCCTTAACGTAGGGATAACGGTGGGAAATAAGGTCTGGAACAACATCCCAACTAAAAGTCCTCATCTTCAGTCAAGGTTTTCAAAAAGGTATTAAAAACATTTTTTTTTTTTTCGAAAATTAATTATAACGTGTAGGGAAGCACATAGAAACTTGGTAATAAGTGGCTTATTTTCGTATGATTTTAGCGACTTAGTTAAAAATGTTTGTTTATAGTTTTATTATGTTGTACTTTTAATGAACATGTGATTTTATTTTGAAAGGGTATTTTGCATTTTAAGATAGTCTTAATTGTTGGTCTTAGTAACTACAGTCTTAATTGGTGGTCTTAATAACTACAGTCTTAACTGATGGTCTTGATAACTATAGTCTTAATGGGTGGTCTTAATAACTACAGTCTTAACTGGTGGTCTTAACAACTGAAGATGAAGTTAATTTGTATTAGGTAGATACTTAAAGTCATTTACTGTCCTTTAAATTTTTACATTTTTTATAAATGCTTTTTAATAGTCATTTCATTATTATTTTCATCCCCATACTTAGGTTCTTTCATGTTGTAAATATTTACGGTATATTTTTACTGGTATAAGTGTGGGTAATTTTTCCTTTAAAACGGTAATGTTCGTATTGGCGGAATTTTTTAGAATAATTCAGATTTTAATCAGAAGTCTTCCTTGGAGAAGGGCGGGCTGTGTGTGTTTGACTTCGTGGGATGCCCTAAGAAGCAAAGCAATGTCAGTGTCGATAATTGTATCCATATGTTTTTTTTCTAAGTATATATTGTAAATTTAATCTTGTTAGCATACCCTCCATTTGTGATAGTACTAACATATAGGGAATTTAGGATGAATTTAGAAAGTATTAACATACAGGAAATTTAGGGTGAATTTAGATAGCATTAACATATAGGAAATTTAGGATGAATTTAGATAGCATTAACATATTTGAAATTTATGATGAATTTAGATAGTATTAACGTATAGGAAATTTAGGATGAATTTAGATAGTATTAACATAGGAAATTTAGGATGAATTTAGAAAACTCAGATGTCACTGGCAAGAGGTTCTGCTAGTCCAGCAATATGGGCTATTTTTTCATAAAATTATAGTGCCCACATGCTTAATTCATTCACATTAAAACATCAAATTTGTTTTTTTGTTAGGTAAACGACAAACGTAATTTACTCACCCTGTTCGCTTTTGCATTGCATACCAGCGCTACATTAACAGCCTTGTCGTTCGCATCTTCGTTACCATACTGTAGGTGTTTCCTGTGGTAAATACATCATTTCACAGTTTTATGTCTCAGTAATTCAATATTTTAAAACGGTCTCTCAGTAGGTTATTATTTTGAAACGGTCATTTTTTTTTTTTTGTGTTTTTTCAGCTTTTTAGAAATGATTTTGATCATAAGTTTTCTTTGGAGAAGGACGCGTCCACGTGCGTTTGACTTTGATGACATAAATCATTTATATTTGCTATTTTATAAGTCAGTGGAAGTTGCATATATTTTCAAAATATTTCATGGAAAATAACCATTGCGATATGGATAAAAGATTTTGATATGAATTAATTTGATTTGATTGCTTCTTCTCCCCCTCAAATGATGGCCTTTCCGTTTCTTTCCTCCGTGTCTCCTTTTAGTCATGACATTTCCATTGTCGTTGAACCGTTTCTTTTATTCCGTGGATGACCTCCAGCCGTCCTTTCTTACTCTTTCCATATCTTACCTTCCTCGGTCACTTCCCACAGCATACTCTTTTTTCTGTTTCCTCTTCCCCCAGTCATAACTTCCCTTCTACCTTTCTGGTGTCCCTTTTTCCTTCCTTTTCATCTGTCTCCTTCCCCAAGAGTGATATCATCCGGCTCTTCTCCTCCCGTTTTCTCCTGCATCCAGTGGTGACCAGCCCTCTCTCCTTCCCAACCTCTCTTCCACCAAACGGTGACCTCCTCTCGCTTCTCCCCTCAAATTTGAGCCATCGAATGGTGACCTTTCCTCTGTGTCTTTCTCCCCAGTTTCCTCTCCCGAGAGATGACCTCAGCTGGCCTTCTGTGACCTCTTTTTAGCCAACTGCCGCCAGGAGCGCCACAGTCTTTCTGATCGACGAAAGGTAACTCGCGACGGGGGAATCTGCTTCAGCCCATTCTTTTGTGTCGGCGGGTAAATTGTCTGGTTACTTCACGCTGGCGTCATGGCGCCTTCGCTTGTCTTCTCAGGAATTTGATGTCTTAATGGTGCGTGACTCCATTTTGGGTCGGAAAGTTTGAACTTACGCAAAATGTAACATCTTCTGTTACGCATACTGTTTATATATATATATATATATATATATATATATATATACTGAATAATATATATATATATATATATATATATATATATATATATGAGTAATTTTATATATATAATTATATACATATACAATAATATTTAAAACATACATACATACATATATTTATGTATGCATTTATGAATGTATGAGTGTTATTTATATATATATATATATATATATATATATATGTATTTTTCTTGACTACATTTGAACGAACTTGAGCTCAAGTGAGAGTCCAGGGCATTAGCAGCTCCTCCACAAAAGTCGAACTAATGCCCTGGACTCTCACTTGACAGACCAGGGTTCGTTCCCGATGTGAGTTAGAAATTTGTTTCTGCGAAACGCGTTCTCATGTGTTCATTTCCATATATAAATATATGTAAACCACACACACAGACAACACACACACACATACATGTATAGTATATATATTATATACTTATATGTCAGGTAGTATAAAGTTCCTCGTTGGACGGGTCGGTAGCGTTCTCGGCTAGCACTCTGCTGAGCCCGCGTTCGATTCTTCGGCCTGCAATGAAGAATTAGAGGAATTTATTTCTGGTGATAGAAATTCATTTCTCGGTATAATGTGGTTCGGATTCCACAATAAGCTGTAGGTCCCGTTACATGTAACCAATAGATTTAGCCACGTAAAATAAGTCTAACTTCTTCAACAGTTCCCAGGAGAGCTGTTAATCAGCTCAGTGGTCGGGTTAAACTAAGGTATACTTAACTTTTCAGGTAGTATATTGTTGGCCTTTTACTTTGCTAGTTTTAGAAGTTTGCTTTTATCAACTGTGTTCTTTTCCTTATCCTGTTGGTGTCTAGGTCTGGGCGTAATTTTGATGAACCCTACTTGTCACATGAATGGCATTTTGAGCGATTCGATATTTTCTGAATTCACCTGGATATACGGCTACCAAACACTTTGATCCAAATCCAGTTTCTAAAGATTCAAGCCACTTTCGAGTGATAATTACAGATAGAAAGTGTTAATTTAAAGGAGTACTGAGATGCTTATAAGTATACCTTAGTTTAACCAGACCACTGAGCTGAGTAACAGCTCTCCTAGAGAGGGCTGGCCCGAAGGATTAGGCTTATTTTACGTGGCTAAGAAACAATTGGTCACCCAGCAACGGGACCTACAGCTTATTGTGGAATCCGAACCACAATATACCGAGAAATGAATTTCTATCACCAGAAATAAATTCCTCTAATTCTTCATTGGCCGGTCGGAGACTCGAACTCGGGCCCCGCAGGGTACTAGCCGAGAACGGTACCGACCAGTCCAACGAAGAACTTCCGAGTTAATATTTATGTCGGTTATAAATTCAGCTTTATTTCTGAACATAATTTAAATTGAGAATTCAGGTTTTATCAGTGGATGAGAGAGTTGATTATCAAATATGAGTTGCTTTTATTTCAATGGAACAAGACCTGATGTTTCGCTTCATGATTTTGAGTTGAAGACGTGACCATTATATTAGAAAAATGATTAATCACTAATGTTATGTAAATCATTTGGTTGTCTACCTTATTGTGATTCCTTAAAATTATTTCGGAGTGTTATCCTCCGTTATTTTGCGGGGGACTTTCTCTTTCATTGAATAAATTGTTTTGGAAGAACTGGTAACACTGTTATTCTTGTTATATTTGCTCGCAGAATTCTGTAATCATTGTGAAAATGCATAGCTCTTCGATGTTAGAATTATTACTGTCACAAGTTGCAACTAAATTAACAGGAAACGGCTGATGATAACGCAGATGAGTCCAGTTTTACGACCAGTGCTATACTCATATTGCTGCTGGTGCTGGTGCCGCTGCTGGTGCTGGTGCTGGTGCTGGTGCATAGAAAGTAAATCAGATGGTTAAACAGGAAGACTATGTAGTCATGCCCCAGAACGAAATTCCTCACTCTGAACAATCCAGATTCTTGAGCAGAAGCGCAGCGGGCGGGTTTAGAAAGCAGAGAACGACTCCATAAGCACCACCCCTACCTTCCATTAGTCCCTCACCTCCCACCCCTTTATTTCATTACTGTACCCCTGATTCCCCCTACCCCTATATCATACTGCAACCCACCCACCTACCCTTACTGGCTTAGAAATGAACCCGTGTAACCTCTGGGGTCATTTCACGAAAATTAATGTTACGTGGGTGAAAGAAACAACCGGAAAAGAAAAAAAGGAAAAAAAAATGCAATACGACGGTAGCGTTCTGCGTCCTTAAAATATTCTACATTCTTGTGATGTAAGGCCGCCTGCCTCTCCCCGATCTGCATGATGATACACCACACACGTTCACACACACATGTATATATATATATATATATATATATATATATATAATTATAAATATGTATGTATATGTTTATCTATATATATGTTTGTGTGTGTATGTATATATACATACATCAAATTATATATATATATATAATATATATATGTATATGTTATATATATATATATATTATATATATATATACATATTATAAATATATATATTTATAATGTATTTATATATATGGTATACATTATGATGTGCTTAAGTATGTGAATGTTGGTATTTTATGGGGAAGCTTAATAACAATAGGTAGGCCCAAGGCTGACCACCAGTTAACGGGATGTTTAAATACATTGGAAATATTTCTCGGTGATATAAACCCTGAGCAGTAATGTAAATACGATGTTTAAAACAGCGTCTTCTAGATATTCTAAACTTCGGTAAGCTTTTCTCCATCCCCCGATTATTTCGTTACTGAAGAAAAGAAGCTATTTACTGTGTACTAGGCCACTGCAGGAAATCCCTCGGTTTCCGCTGACATTAAAAGCAACTACCATCGACAAAGGCTCGGCATTCTCTTTGGACTCGGTCAGCGATACAAGTCCTCCAACTAAAAAATTTTCCGTAGCTTAGCAAGTGAACGTTTTTCTTTTAGGATTGAACGTAAACAGTTCTTGAATATTGATTGCATATGTCAGTGGTACTGAATTATGAGCATGGAGTTTTCCTAGGCTTCGTGTACGGCGTGTGCTCTCATTGCTAGGTATCGTGATATATACTGATAGTGCCAATTGATGGTTATTCTTTCACTTTAAAATTTACAATTTTCTGAAGGGATAATATAATCCATTTTGATATTACGTTAAGGTTAATGTAACCTCACTTTATGTCAATAATTTTTACAGAGCATTATGCTTTTGCCACATACATCAGTTTTATCAAGTATAAATATTCCAATTGGTTTGTTCTTTCACACAATGGTTGTTGAGTCTTGTATGCCCACCGCAGCTGAACTTTTAGGTCTGATGTTGGTTAGGGTTATTAATACTTATGTAAATTATGAAAAATGGTGTTCAGATTAGAGTATCCTGAGAGAGAGAGAGAGAGAGAGAGAGAGACTCTCTTGGGCACTGCCAGTTTCGCATAGTGGTGAAAATTGCCCAAAACGAAGTAATGGTGATAATATGGACAAATACCGGGCCCTTCATACTGCTACCCCTCCTCCCCGCCGCAGATTCCACCTTTCTCTTCGTTATTTTTTTGTTCTCTCCAGCTTCGAGACGGGTGCTTCTTCCCCTGCCATTACGCATTAGAAAATGCTAATAACGCCTCTTTCCGAAAAATATAATTTGTACTTCCGAAGTCGTAAATTTTTCGGCAGCTTCCGCTGTCAAAAAAAAAAAAAAATGTCGGTAACTTTCCCTTCGGAAAGGAGGAGGTGGAGGAAGAGAGCGGGGAGATTACGGGCGTTGGGAGGAGTGAGAGGGAAGGAGGAGGCAGAGGAGGAGCATTTAGGAGTGAGAGGGGTGGGGGCGCTGTGGAGGGTAGGTGGGAAATATTAAGAGAGAGAGAGAGAGAGAGAGAGAGAGAGAGACAGGGAGGGGTTGGGTATCTCTTCCCCTCTCCTCCCTCCTATCTCTCCCACTCCTCCCTTCCTCCCTCCCTCCACCTAGCCTCGACTCCATCTTTGGCTTCTGGCACCGCCATTGTGTGCTAATCCTCCCTGTCGCCGCCGGGCGAAATGGCACTCAGGGTATGAGATGTTAATAGACGGCTTTCTTTCTTTCTATCAGTATTTCTTTCTCTGTTCTTGTACATTCTACTTTCGCTCATATATACATTTCACTATGTGATTATCACTATCAAACTCATTTTGAAATATTTCTGTGAAATTATTGCCAAAGAGTGTTACCGAAACATACTGCACGTAGGATGAATTAACTGAGGCGCCATGTTTTATCTCCCTCTCTCTCTCTCTCCCTCTCTCTCTCTCTCTCTCTTACTTGATCACTAGTGGCAATCTTCTTCATTCAATTTAGAGGAAAGTTGTGGCAGCCAACCGCTTTTATGCTTTCGTAAAAAATGTGAATTATGACAATGATGATTATTATTAGCGTGTATGAAAGTAGATAATTATTATGCTGATGATAATTGCATAAAATAATTAGAATATGTATAAAATTGGGGGTTAATTATTATAATATTATTATAAGAGTAAGCCTACGTTTATGTCTTGAGACAAACATTTTGAGAAATATAAACATTTCAGCCAACGAATGTCGGTGATTTTGATACAAAGTTACTAGATAAAAGATATAGATGGCGAAGAATCTTAGAATGCTATTAAAATAGACGTAAAGATGAAGCCGATGATGATAATTCTTAGAAAGTTATGAAAAGATGTATCGATGATGATGAAATTCTTCTAAGAATCGTGCTTTTTATAACGAAGAGATATAAATTAAGAATGATTAAACAATCAAACTGGATATAATGAGTATGGTAATCTCGAGAATGGAATTTAACAATTGCAGCCAGATATAATGATGATACTTTCGAGACATAAATTGAGAAATGTTTAACATGCAACCAACCAGATGCAGTGACGAAGATGATTACATTCCCATGAGTAAGCAGCCTAAGAATGGCGCAGCTTTCATGCCTGAGACGTGTAAATTTTAAAATCCTAACTATTTCAGTCGAATATAAT
>NC_089763.1:6674935-6712435 GCF_040412425.1 Macrobrachium rosenbergii | reverse complement strand
ATGAGGTCCTTTTAGTAATTCTACTATAGTCGAGCCAAACGAAAGTGGCGCGTGAGAGACTGAATGTATCGTGGCGAAATCTAAAGAGTTCGTTCATTTTACCTGGAGAGCGCGGTTTAGAGAAGTCCTGAAACTGAAGATGCATTCAGATCTTAAAGGTAGGAAGGTTCACGTGGTCATAATCCCGGATATATTTTCCTTTTCGGCTTTTTCTCCAGGTGATCAGTAGATAACAAATAGGGACCTTGAAAGAATTATGATCCCAGGTCAATCAGAGCCACACAGGGAGGGCTTTAATAGATTATAAGTGTTTTCTTCCTTCAAAAATACATTTTTCCTTAAGACCCACATATCTTCTGTACAGGTTGTTTCTCCTCTTTAATTGTGTGTGTATATATATATATATATATATATATATATATATATATATATATATATATATATATATATATATATATATATATATATGATTATTATCACTTTTTTTTTTACGTGATTCATTTATCACACATTACAGGTGAAAAATAAGAAACAGGTGTAGGTCCTTCGTCAATGGCTTAAAATAAAGTCAAACCGGTCAGGACCTACACCCTGTTTCTTATTTTTCACCTGTGGTAATGTGATATATATATATATATATATATATATATATATATATATATATATATATATATATATATATATATATATATATATATATATATATACTGTATATATATGTATATATATGAATTTTTCGAATGCCTGTGCATCCCAAGATTTTCCATTTTCCTGTGACATGGTACTGTTATATTGATGATATTTCAGCCATCATGCCCAAGGATTTGGAACTAAATAACATACTGGCTCAAACTCGGGGGAACCTTTTAATTGTAAATGTAGTATTTATTTATATGGAAAGACAAATAATTTGACATGTGGTTAAGATTTAGATATCAACCACTCTCAGACAAGAACAAGATTATTTTTTTTCGTCTGACACGCTAAATCAGTTAATCCGCAGGTAATAAGCTGGTCAGAGTGTTCGCTCGTATCCTCACTGAGCGGTCTTTAAGGTCTGATGTCCGAAATCTTTTGATGTCGATACGATGCGTTGGACGGAGGCCTTCTCTCACGCGCCACTTTCGTTTGGCACGACTATAATGCACAGAACAATTGTGTATGTGATATAGTTAATATATATATATATATATATATATATATATATATATATATATATATATATATATATATATATATATATATATATATATATATATATATATATATATATATATATATATATATATATGTATGTATGTAAGAGGGTCCCACAGGAAAAAAGACAGGCAGAAGTTCAGTAGTACCAAGTGCTTTCATGTTTATTGACGCATCGTCGGGGGTACGAATGAGACAAAAATATAAAGAAGGCTACAAAGTAAACAATAAGAACAAGAATACCAGATGGTCAGTTCTTAAAGGGTAATAAACAGAAAGTTAATCCAGAATAATCCCGGATCGAGCTGTCACAAACTAAACCTAAGACCACACAAAAAGAAATACTAAAGTTTAGGCTTACAAAGTCCAAAAACATATATAACCTTGAATACCAGATGGTTAATTGTCAGGGGTTAAACAGGAAAGGTTAATCCACGGCAAATCCAGGATCACGCGGTCAAAACTAATCCAAATATATACTTAACCATAAGGCAAACGGCTTCTTACACATTCAAATTGCAGAAACATGTATATTAATTTTGCTTATATTTATCAACAACTTTTTTAATTATTAAAGCATCAAGTTTAAATAAACCAAGACCTAAATTTAGAACACTTTCATTATTTGACTTACTAAAACAAGATTCGATGATATTCCCTTTAACTGTGCCATTGCACGGGACTAAAGGTCTTGCTTTACTCCAGTTAATAGGATGATCAAAATCTCTCATATGTACGAATAATGCATTCGATATTTGGCCAGTTCTCACTGAATATTGACGTTGTTTGATTCTTTGTGAAAGTGGTTTTCCAGTTTGTACATAATATATTTTATCACATTTTTTACAAAGAATTTCATAGATGCAGCCAGAAACATCTTCAGGAGAATTTTTTATCACTAAACTGTTAACATTAAAATTACTGAAAACAACATTTATGTTGAAAAGCTTTAAAATTCAAGGAATTTGTGAAAACCTTTCATCATACGGTAATTTGAGAATATTATGCTTACTGAATTCAAGTTTGTTATTAGTTAAATAAAATGTTTTCCTGGCTCTTTTCCATGCTACATCTACAAAGGTCCTTGGGTATTTAAGTTTCAAGGCAATATCATAAATAGTTTTGATCTCAGCATCAATGAACTGCGGGTTACGAACACGTAAAGCCCCTAAGAACATTCCAGAAAAAACAGAGAATTTAACATTCTGATGGTGATTGGAATAATAATGAACAAAAGAGGCAATGTTAGTTGATTTTCGAAAGACTAAAAAGGTGAAATTTTTATCGTGTCTATGGACAGTTACATCAAGAAAATTCAAATTACAATTTCTTTCTTCCTCTACAGTAAATTTTATAGAAGGGACTAAATTCCTGGAGATTTTCGTGAAGTGGCCAGATACAAAAAATGTCATCTACATACCTAAACCATATAACTTTTCGAGACAAAATTCTTGGTAAGACAGTTAACTCTCATTTTAGCAAACAAATTAAATCCATTTTTAAGGGCTCTGACCATTTAATTAAACAGTTTACCACTCAGTGCCCCTACCTACCATATCTCTACAGTTTACTCAAGACGCACAAAATCAATAACCCTATTAGACCAATCATTAGTTCAGCAGGCTCAGTTTCGTATAACTTATCTAAATGGCTTGTAAAAATTCTTACACCAAGGGTAGGAAATATTTTCTAATACGAATATAAAAAAATTGCTGACTTTATAGACAAATTGAATAGTTTGAATTTGAAATTTGAAATATGTGCATGTATATATATATATATATATATATATATATATATATATATATATATATATATATATATATATATATATATATATATATATATATATATATATATATATATATATATATATATATATATATATATATATATATATATATATATATGTATATATATATATATATATATATATATATATATATATATATATATATATATATATATATATATATATATATATATATATATATATATATATATATATATATATATATATATATATATATATATATATATATATATATATATATATATATATATATATATATATATATATATATACAATATATATGTATGTGTGTGTGCACTTGTTTTGTGTTTGGAATGATTGTTCCCTTGTTGAGGGTGTGCTCCTTTCCCAGTGGTGCTTGTTATGTGTTTTAGAGTAGATGTCAAGGTCAAAACAGCATAGCAGCATGGACTTATTTAACAACAGGTAATTGCTACCCGTTGTCTGCAACTGTTTCCGATGAGGAGAACTTCAGCCAAGTTATCGAGGATGAGTTCGTGGCTCAACCTTAGTCGCCAGTGGAGAGGGGGCATTCCTCTGAGACTGCAATGTGGCTGTTGCATCTACTCCGTCGTGATCATCTGTGTTTTGTGGAGATATTCCTGTTTGCTACCACACGGTGGTTTCGATGATTTCGTGGCAGTAGTTTGATGGTCATCCTCGGTGACCTTTGATTCTGGTCATGTCATCTCTTGGTGGATGCTCTGTTTTTGTAATGTATGAGGATTGTGATCATTGTATTGGTATTGTTTATGATACTTTAGATTGTTATTGTTATTGATTTGATATTGGCTGCTTTATCGATTTTTCAGATATTTGTATACTACTATGGTTAATTGGTTATATCGTGGATATGTCTGGTATTATTATTTATGCTGTCTGTATTGTTTATTATTTTTTGATGTAGCTTAAATGATGTTCACTTTTGATATTTTTTGTTGCTTTTTGATGTGATGGTAATGTTTATTTAAAGTAACTTTAATTTTGCTACATCTATGGTATTTTTTTTACTGACTTGTGGATTATGTATGATGTCTGGATTATGTATGATGTTTGATATGATTTATTTACTTTTGACCAAACTTGACTCATTTGTAAAAAAAAAAAAAGTGTTGCAATTTTTTTCTTGCCGGGTGATGAGGTGTAAGGTTGCAAACTGAGCATCCCCTCACAAAATCCTCCACTGATGTGAGCATGTTCTTCCAAAAACTTCCCTGTACATTGTGATGCGTCTTCTCAATACCTAAATATGGATTACCAAACCTACTATGAACGATATCCAAAACCTTATGTGCCAAGCTCTTGGGGACAACTATCTGTTTTGTATCTCCTTTATCCTCACTACTCCTCAGCTTATATTTAATTTTCCTAACTAACAAATTACCCTCTAAATCTAGACGTGCAAAAGGCAACCTGTAACCCTTTCTAACAAATTCCCCTCTAAAAAAACGCCTTTGTGTCTGCAAAATTTTATCCTCATCCTGTTTAGCTTCCACTAAACTAATATTCCAGTCTATGCAATCCCTGATACATAAAAAAACACGAGACCCATCTGAATCATAAAAACTCATACTAAGGAATCAGCTACAATATTATGTGTACCTTCAATACACCTAAGCTTGGCGTCAAAATCCCTAATTGTCAAAGAACACCTAGCTCTCTTAGGAGAAAGATCTGGCTTATTAAAAAGATCCAACAAAAATTTATGATCTGTAAGAACCTCAACTCTGTTGCCCAATAATAACATCTTAAAATGAACCAAACTAGACACTACTGTGAACGCTTCCTTGTCCGTCGTGCACATAGACATCTCATTACTCCCTTGCATCTTAAACTTCCTACTGTAGAACGTGATAGGATGCAATTTACCTTCAAATTTCTGCATAAGGCAAGCTCATATGCCCTCGTGAATGGCATCTGTCACCAATGTGAAAGGTTGCTCGAAATCTGGAAACTTCAGCCCCGGGGGATTCATTAAAGCCTCTTTAATTTTCTAAAGACCGACTGTTGCCCTCACCCCATACAAACTGCACATCATCCTCAAATTGTCTGTCAACGGAGATGATAGGTGGAAAACCTTTCACAAATCTCAGGAAAAATCCGTCCATGCCCAAGAAAGAACAAATCTGCTTCTTATTTTTAAGAGTAGGAAAATCCAAATCGCCTAACTGTGTCCCCATTTACCTGACACCTTACTTAGAAATAACATGACCCAAATATACTATCTGCTTCCTCAAGAAATCACACTTGGCTAATTTAATCCTCAAAACCGCTAACCTAAGCCTCCTCAGAAACTCCCTAAGTACTTCCAAATGTCCCTGCATAGAGTTAGTGGCAATCAAGATATCATCCATATACACATAAATACACTTACCTAACAAACCATGAAAAACTGTATTTACCAATCTCGTAAAAGTCATAGGGCTACCTGACAAACCAAACGGAATCCACGTAAACTCATAATGTCCCTTTGGCAAAGAAAAAGCAGTCTACTTGCGATTCTCCTCACTAAGAGGGACCTGCAAAAACCCCTGTATCAGATCAATTGAAGAGTAGATATTTTTTACCTCCGATTTCTACAAGCAAATCCTGGCAAACACACCACAGGATAGCGGTCCGGGATCGACTTATCGTTCAACTTACGAAAATCCGCACACGCACACGTACTGAGCCATCCTTCTTAGGCACTGCTAACAATGGAAAGTTAAAAGGTGAGGAACTGGACCTAATTATACCTTCCTCTTCCTACTTATTGACCCCTTGCTCTACCTGTTCCCTAATCTTAAAAGGAATCCTATATGAAGGGACACAAATAAGCTTAGTTTCATCCTCCAAATGAATCTTGTGTTCCTGTACATTAGTTAACCCCAACTTATCCCCTTTAAGAGCGACAATATCTGCAAACTCAGCCAAAACATTTTCCACTCCGTCTATATACTCTTTATAATCATCATTAGCTAAATGATCCCTAAAAACCTATCTCCTGGCCTGTAATTCTGCTTCTGAAAATTTATTGTCATCAACCCAATCTTCAAAATCTACCACATATGTATCCTTGTGATATTTCCGAACCGAATCGTTACAGTTTAGTGATTCTACCCAAGTAACCCCTGCATCAGACACATTGCTTATAGAAACTGTTCTCACTACACCCTTGAGCTTCTCACTATCCTCACTCACACACACTTGTCTGGGCCTTTTCACATCTTTCACTCGGACTTTCACCAGAGCAACCATACCTGGGCCCAAAACCACACCCTCAAATAAAATTCCTTTATAACACTTCTTCCCCTCAGATAAACAAATCAGTATCAACCCGGAAACCATTATCAAAACCTGATCCCTTATCATGATCCCTTTAATCCCATCAATATCCTCATACAGGGCAAAAACCCTAGGTACCCCAACAGTTATACCACCTACTTCTGTATGAACCGAGGTTCTATTTCACTGACATGCTGGATGACCCAAAACCAAAAATGGGAAGTCTGTGCAACCCAAAACACTCGACCAATTTACTTGAACATCACATACTTTCTCTTTAGTAGGCCTCAAACAGCAATCGAAAACATCAATTGTATAAATCATAATTCGTCAGATTAACAGACGCACCAGTATCAATAAATACCGAGAAATCGACACCATGCACAGACCCTATCACAACTGGCTTCGGCTCTAAGGGCTCAGGTAAAAGTCCTATATCAAAAGAAACACCCATCAACTTTTCCCCTCTTGTTGTTTAGCCCCCCAAAAATTCTGCTGGTCTCTAGAAACCATCAAAAAAAACCTCGAGGACTTCTTCTATTAGAAATGCCAGAACCCTGAGGTGCACTCCTAAATTCATCCCATTTAAGAACTGGACAAAACCGCCAACCGTGCTCAGAAGTCTTACAGACACCACAATATCTCATCTAGCAGAACTTTTGGTGTGACCCTGCCTATTACAGTTAAAGCAACGGATCTGTGACATTGAACACATAGAACCCTACTATCCTCTGTCTTGCCTCATAACCTCGTAGAAGGGACACTAGAATCCTCCCGTGGCAGGTGCATTGGAATAGCTCTGGAAGCCCTCAACATCCCATTTATGAAAGTGTTATCCACAGCAAGACATTTTGACAGGTGTTTGCAAACCTGTGAGAAAAGCAAGGCTTCATCAGACCCCTTTTCTATCCTTTCATCAAAACTATCTACTATGGCATCATGAATAGCATCAAGCATCCATACGAATTGAAGCAATTTCCCTAGGTCATCCACAAAAATATTGTTATCCTTTACCCAACTGGACAGTCTTAATTTCTTCAAAAAATCTCTCACAGCATCAAAGCATCTGACACTAAATCTCACCAAAGAGTGACTTAAGTTCGCAAACTGTATCTCCAGCTTTAGCTGTCCCATATGCTGTCCTCAGAAACTTCTTGAGATCGTCCCATGTCTTACAATTTCCAAATTGATGACTCTGACAACTTTGTCCTATGTCCCCGTTATCTAAACTAAGGAATCCTTTTGCTTCATTCAAAGCCTCTGCCCCATCCGTAATTTTCTTGGCAACTAGGTAATTCGGTACACCCTCAATAAAAATTTCAAGAGTTGCCGGAAGAACCCCATCAACCAACCCTGGGAATGGCTGAACCCCCGAGGTAACCGATGTCAACTTGTGAAAGAGGGTTACCTTATCCCTATCTACGGCACCCTCCACCATATTGTTGGGATTGATAAAACTCCAAGTCCCAACAACACGACCTGATCTCAACTTCATACACTAACAGAAATTCCAAAAGTAAATCTTCGTGATGTCCAATGGTAAATTCCCAGAGAGAGAAGAAAAAGAAAAAGAGAAAGGCAAAAAAAAAACAAGAATCCTAAGAAATGATTACCCAATATCGTAAAAAATATTTATCCCCAATAACCCAAGAACCGTCAAGCAATTATCAACACAATAACCCAAGTTCCAAAAGTAACCAAAATAATAAAAAAGAGTATTCTGTAATCCCCTATTAGCTCCTAATCGCTGATGTGAACTGCCAGTTGCGGAAAAAAGTACAAGTCGTGCCTGCTATAAATACCTGTCTACCCCCACCTACATAGAAAACGCACTTAAAGAGAATGGGAAAGAAGCGGGATACTCCACCCACTAAACTTCATCACAAGTATGTCACTTTGCTCAGCAACTCTGAGTCACTTGCATCGTAATCAGAAAAAAACACTCACACGCCCTTGAACTGCCTCATTCCTTTCTACACTGCTAAACAATAAATGACCATAAAAAACTCACATAAAAATATCCCTTCTTCGTCTTCAAAACCCTCTGTGATGCAAAAATGCCTGGAAACAATATCCCAACCTGAAAAAAACACTCCGACGCTTCTCACAACACAAATTCATTCACACCAGCACAGGCCATAAGCTACTAACCACGAATCATCTAGCTATCGCAGTCGAAGGAAAAACACCTAGGCCATCAAATTACTACTAACTGAACATCTCAAAGCTTATGGAACACTCCCTGTTCCGGCGTAATGTTCATACCAGTCCCTTCAGAAGCTGTTAAGATCAAGCTGCCACCAACTATTATGCCCTATTATACAAGGTCAGGTAGGGTCAAAACCTCCTTCCACATCTATTTTAAGAACAATGTTGATATGACAAAGATTCCTTGGTAGCAATGGCCAGCTTGCATACTGGGTCGGCACATTCTCTCTCTCTCTCTCTCAGCAGCTCCACCCCCTCTCTCTCTCTCCTCTCTCTCTCTCTCTCTCTCTCTCTCTCTCTCTCTCATTATCCAGGTCACTAACTGAACTAAGTAAAAACAAAAAAATATAATTTATTCAGTAATCTAACATTGCAAGTGGTTTAAAATGAAATAAAAATGAAATGGGAATTACATCTACATCCTAGAATTGGTACCCTCAAAATAACCAAGTAAGATAACATGGTGCTATCAACTTCCACTAAATTAGTCTTTACAACATAAGAGTTAAATAAGTCAGCATGACCAAAGTCATGAAAAGTCACATTCCTCTCCATCTATTTGACCTCTAATTCAATACATCTAAGGAAACAAAGGGAATACCACAACTTTTAAAAACAGGCACAGAGAAAAATAAATGTGGGATGTTTTCCCACGTTACCAACCCCAAAAGAAATGCACAAAATTAAACATGGTAAAGTCAGAATCAATAAAATCAGAGACTTAGATGATAAAAAATAAATGGGGGAAAAGATATTCAGCATGGTAATCTGCTGCAAAGAATCAGTACATGTTAAACAAAGTTAATTAAACCCATTCAGGTCTTCTTGAAAATAAAGTTTTAGCTCGCCTCACAGGCAGTACTCATAGTACTCCAACCAAGAGGATCTTTTCACAAAGAAATCAAGACCCCAATGTCTAGCCTGTTTTCAAAATGGAACATTCACACTTCTTATGACATGCCCATGAGAGCCCTCACGCACGAATGATCACCGGAACTCGATAACTTCCCTCGGCATAGCCAGCACATCACCCAGGGTACGCTGCCCCTTGTCTCCGTGAGAAGCCATACTGATGCTAGCCTTCATCTGCACTGACTCACTGAATACATAGTCACTGTTTCCATTTACCTTTGCCCAGAATGTCTCCAAGAAAACTGCTTAACCTAAAAAAAACAACAATATAATATATCAATATCCTTAAGTGTTTCATATATATATACATATATTAAAGATTTACGAAATTTTACTGTATTAAATTCTAAAATTCATAAATCCAAATAAGAGTACTAAAATACATATTAAAAATATAAATGATTCATCACAATGACGTCACAGTCACAGAAAACGGGTCACAGAAAATGCTAAGAAATAATATTTAAAAATCATATATACAAAAAGGATTAGTCATCAGCGAAAATGAACTGACCTGCTGGTACAAAGTACAGAACAGTATAGGAAACAATAACGAAGGAAGGTGACAGGAAAAAATAAATCATCTAGACAAAAACAACTGAGTAGAGAAAAAAAGTATTTAATTCGGGAAAAAGCAGATTAATTTTTAATGTTTCCAGTAAAAGTAAGTCAGTTTTATTACTTCCTCGGCCAATAACGATAAGTTTTTTTCATTCTAATTTCAGTTTTACATATTTTGGCAAGATTACACACAATAGATGGTTCAGGGTTGGACATCCTGGTCTCTGTATAGTCCGTGGGCTCAGCAGGCTCACTGTGCACCCCTAAGATTGACAAAAGGGTATGTAAGTTGTAGAATTTGATCTATATTTAATTTTTTTATGTTACCAGTGAAAATATGGGGACTCAGCACCACTCCTGCATTGTTGAGTTGGGTATAGTGCCAAATTTCACCATTGCCCTTTGGGTAGGGGAAACACAAATTGACATAACTATGGACTGAACAATCACAGGGAGGTCAATGCCTACCAGAATGTTTTTCTTGGGCCAGTCTATAGGGTAGTATGGTTTGATATGCAAATGTATTTATAATGGGGTCAACAGAGGTCAAAAAGTCACAGATTTTATGGAATGCCTAAAACCTGACATTCCAGTGTGTATGTTTAATTGAACTGAAATATTGTTCAGCTAGCAGCCTGCAGTCTGCTTCAAAGATATCCTTTTGCACATTCAATCCACTTATGTTCAATTATTTTCCAAACTAAGGACTATGTGGCATATGGAAAAAGGTCATGTTTCAAAAATGCAAATAAAATTGGCAGTTCTGGAGTGGTAACAATATAAATGATTATAAGCAACATATGACACAACAAATCACTAACTGCCCTGAAGTTGATGCATTATTAATCTATTTCTAGCAGTCTATTTCTAAAAGTCAACGTTTCATCATTGATCACTCAGTAAACTCACCAATCGGACATGTCTGGAAGGAAACATCAGGATGAAAAGTTTAGTGAATATTGATCTCTGATTAATTTTTTCTTCAAGACTTTCTGTTTCAGCAGTACTGGAAAAAAATGAATGGTGGCACCATTTGCTACTCAAGTAGACTACACACAAACAATAGCAATGCATCAACATAAATGACTCTGAAAGTAGCATCTTTTTCTCATTTTTTGCAAATAATAGTTGGCAGACAACTTCATAAAACAATGTATAAATGTTGAGCGCAAAGCGACTTTTTTATCATGCCATTGAATGAACTAAAGATGTGGTAAACATTTCACGGTGCATTTTCAGGATGCTTAGTAGCACAACTGGTCAGTGTGTCAGAGGATGGGTCTGTTTCATTTTTTAAACAGTTGTTCAGCCTACCAACCTGATTACAATAGACTATTATCCAGTGATAAATCATCTGATCACAGAGAATGGTACCGTCCAGAAGTGCCTCATGATGTAAAAAAAAAAAAATAAAGTGCACAGATGTAGCTGTCCAGAGATACACAATCACAACTTTCAATTTGAGGGTATGCATGGCGGTGTACTCTATACAATGGAAAAACCCAAACACCTATAAGGACCACATAGTTATGGTAGGTTTACTTCATACAGTATGTGCCTACTTGGAAATGGTTGGCAAAATTTACAGTTAGGCTATGTGCTATCATAAAGCAGTGGCTAGGGGTCTTAAAAGGATGCTGTTCAGAAAGTTTCAAAGCTTAAAGGTGGAGACAGACAGCCATTACTGAACCTGCCAGATGAACTGATGTCAAAAGTGGCCAACCTACTTGCTGCCAGAAATAAGAAAAAAACATGGCTGAGTACATTGAATTCTGCCTTCAGGTCAGGAATGGCACTCTTTGGAAGACTACTGCACTCAAGGCTGGCTTACACAGATCACATTTGGCTTGAAGCATTCCCTTCAGTGAAAACAAGGGACTTCTTTCTGTGTGGAGTGTGCCTGAGCATGATGCAGATTTATTCTTCAGTTTTGATGGCCAAAATTATGCTTAGTACCTGACCTTCTTCTCCATGCATTTGGCTGATATCAAGAAGTCACATCCACGAGCAACAGAATTGCTACAACGTGGTGCCATTAGCATTGCCTGGTCCTATATTCGAGGAAATCATTGCCCAATCAACCAGACCATCGAAGAAACCTTCATGAAGCATGCAAAGTCATATGCTGGAGCAGGTGGAAGAGGTGCTGGTGCATTTGGTCTACTAGGTAACTACAAAGCTTACAGGTGCTGAGCAAAAATTACACATGAGAGATCCCGGTATCTGGATGTGTTGCTTTAGATGTCAAATATGGAAGGCATATCAAGCAGGGACAACAGGCATCATAATTCCTGACAATCCCAGGTTCGAAAGCATGAAAATACCACAGTGAAAATGGTAAATGCAATGGAGAGTTTCCTTAACTCATTTGATGTTGAAGATTATGAGCTGATCTGCATCCTGTATGATACTTCTGTACCACCTGATATTTCGAGGGACATCGAAACAGCACACACAGGAGAGAGGAAAACAAGCTAAAGATGAGTTCATAAATGACAGACTAAAGAAGAATCAGAATTTCTTTGCTTCACTGACTAAGCAGAAGCTGAAAATATTAGCAAACATTAGCAAGAAGGAACATGTCAAGATCACTAACAACGAAAATATTGAGTACAAACAACAGGGGAATGGGGGAATGTAGCATTCAAGTCACAGACACAACTAGAGAAACTGGACTTGCAAGAATTATTGCCATCAGCCAATGGGACACCAGATGGGAACCTTCTGAAGACAGGCAAAAGCAAGGGGTATCACAGTCTAGTAAAAGATACAGATGTTCCTGTTCCTTCTGACCTGGACACAGTGAATATCGAGGACAGGAGTGCCATCTTCCACCCGTTGAAGGATATGCCAAGAACATTTAAACAAATCTGTCAAAATGTCTTGTCAGTTACCACAACTTGAAAATTGAGAGTCTATTCAGCATGGATAGGTAAATGCAGGAATCCATCAAGTCCATGGAGAGATCACTGCGTGGCTGTGGAGAAAATCAGATAGTTCAGGGAGAGAATATCAGATGACCAGAAAAATGGAAAGAATCCCTAATTATTGATAACAACAAGAAACAACTGGTAGAGTTGCTCCTCAAGGTCAGGTATAGTGAAGACAGCATGGTAAAGATACAAAACAAGAAGGTAATCGAAGTTTGTGAGGGAAGGCCTATGAACTGAGAACAAATGGTAAATAATTACAACATCTGAAATTTCATCTCTCAAGCCAAGTCAGGAGGAAACAGACGCATAAGCAATTGTATGCTGAAGATCAGGCGTATTTTGTGCATGCCCAAAGTCCAGGCACTGATATCTTTTTCATCTTACTATACTATGCATCAAACTTGAAGTTACAATCACTCAAAAATGTTTTGCAACATGTTCCAGAAGTTTTCGTTCACTAACAGTAATTTGTACTTATGATATTTACAAGGTAATGTAATTTTCTTATTCGACTTTGGTTATTAATCATACGGCTAACAATATAAAAAAGAATGGAGAGTGAAAAATTCATATTAGGAAAAAGGACGAAACATTTTGAAAAATTTCACTTCAGATGATTAGGCAAAAGAGTCAAAGAAGAAACTATATTTCGAATCCAGATAAAAGCTTACTGAATAATAAAATAATGTTGAATAATCATCAATGAAATTACATATAAATAAAGAAAGAATTCAACCACTGCTGTTGTCAAAAACAAAAAAGAAAAATTCTCATAGCGTCGTATGTTATCGTGTGACTCCACATTCGGGCAGGAAAGTTAAACTAAACTGTCTCGTCACTTGCACCGATAAGATGGGCAACAGGCTCAGCTGCACCACAATCATTAGCTTGCATAAGACTAATGTCTCTATTGTAGATATTGCTCGGCAGCTTAGTGTAAATAAAACAACCATGTATAGAGGGATAAAACAACAGAGATAACGAGGAAATATGATAAATTCGTTGTAAAAAGTGGAGGACGGCCCCATTGTTGCACTACTGTTAAAGATCATCATCGGATGATCACTGAAGGAGTTCCGCCTAACTCCCCTGACAACCGGTGTTGCTATAAAGAGAGAACATTACGCTTTCCCTTCAAGTTGCTGCTCAAACCATCCGTAACAGGCTACATGAGACCAAGATATTATTTCATCATACTCCTGCCAAAAAACACTTCATATCAGCGAAACACAAAGAATAGAGGCCAGTAGGGTTGGCGTTATAATATAATCCAGTTGCCGATGATTTCTGTAAGAGCCATCTTTTGCGATGAGGAGACATTCTCAACTGATGAGCATGGTAGTCTTCTTCACTGCTGGCATTTAGCTAAATTAACTAAATTAATGTTGAACGTCTTTCTAATTTTAATTCTTTAGAAACTTAGATAATAAGAAATACAAAATACGTTATATATATATATATATATATATATATATATATATATATATATATATATATATATATATATATATATATATATATATTCAGTTAACTTCATAAGAGGCATCAAAATGATAGGCCTAAGTAGCAATGAAAGAAATGAGAAATTTACATGATAACGGCATATGTACATATATATATATATATATATATATATATATATATATATATATATATATATATATATATATATATATATATATATATATATATATAATATATGTATATATGTATGTATGTGTGTGTGATTATATTCTATGTATTACAAAAATAGACGTGAAATCTGTTAGTCTAGTTCAGTATATTTTATATTAAGTTGCACTAGTTCACAATACACATAGCATTAGTCATTAAAAATTTGATTAATAATAATGTGGGAGCAAATCTTTACAAAAGTCGTATTTGTTGATGTTAATTAATAAGACTAATAGTTCAACTTAAAACAGTCATAGGCCTATGTCTACAAAGTTCACACATATGAAGGAGATAAAACAACGATAGTGATGGCAGTTGGAGATGAAAATATTAAAACATAAGAACAGCGAAGACCTCTGAAGTATTACAGTAACATCCTTTAATTAAGTAAAGTATGACATCAGTAAGCAGTATCAGAAAAAGCCCTGTTTAAGGGAAACTGCAGGTAATTTCTCGGACCCACCACTAGTGTTCAGTCGTTTCATGCGCTTACAACTGAGTTGCCAAATAGCGCCAGATGTCGTTATTATAAGCTGTTGTCCGAAAAGTTTTGAAGTATGTTGCAAAACTTTTTTGAGTGATTGTACATCTGCTTTTTGATACAGGCACTGGTAACAAGAGATACTTGATTGATGTCAGTAACCTGTCAAAAGAATTCCCTTCCAACTGTTGTCCTAGACTGCTTGGCCTACATGCCTAAACTAGATTTGGCATGATCAGCTCATTCAAAGATACTTCAGAAAAAAAAAACTAGGTATCAGGAAGGATTCAAATGCCTTGGGGAGTCCTGGGAGATTACTGATGACCTCTTCCTTGGACTTGAGGAATTCACATGTACAATGTACTGTGATGATACAAGAACACAACAGGTTCACTGCCATAGGTACAAAATGTTTGTTTCAAAATGTAATGGCCCAAGAAATTCATTGGACTCAAAGAAAATATTGATCTTTCAGCATTTCCTCCACCAAGAGACTGTCTTTAGGATCACAGCAGGAGAGTGAATTATTAAGCTGTAATATGGAAGAGAGCACACTCTTCAAAGCCTGAAATCCCCCATCCAACTAGGGATCATGGATGGATGATGAACAATGGAAGACTGGAACCCCAGCCGGTGGTTTAAAGGAACTCCATTGCCCTCAAGTCTGGCTGACAAAAGATTATAGATGAAGAGGGTAATATATCAGAAGAAAGTGAAAGTAACAGTGATTATGAAAGTGACAGTGACCACAGCGACAGTGACAACAATGACACTGAATAAACACCTGATTGAAAATGTGCACATTTGGGGGCCATTGGTATTTCATACGACAACTGCCAGTGGGTGATAGAAGGTGCCCATGTCATCCCTTTTAATATAGTGTATTATCTTTCCTATACTTTGGAATTAGATAAATTAGGTGTCCTTCCTAGTACAAGGTATTTGATCTTTGTTGGCCTTTGCATGGATCTAATTTCCATATTATGAAGTGAATCATTTAAATGATTATTATAAATAAACTAATAAAGTATCAACTTCATGGCAGATGTTGATTTGTTGTGGCATACATTACCTGAAATCATTTATACTGTAACTGCTGCAGAACTGCCAGTTTTACTTGCATTTTTGAAAAAAGCTTTTTCCATTTGTCACATAGTTCTTAGTTTGGAAAATAACTGAACATTCGTGGATTAAATGTGCAAAGAGAATTCTCTGAAGCATATTGTAGGCTGCTAGCTGAATAATATTCTAGTGCAATGGTACAATGGCTACATACACACCAGAATGTCAGGTTATAGGCATTCCCCAAACGTTTTGACCTATTGACCTCTGTTGAGCCCATTATTGATAAATTTGCATATCAGACCATACTACCCTATAGAGTGGCTCAAGGAAAACATTTTGATAGAACATTCACTTTTATGTGTCCATTCAGGCCATAGTTGTCATTTGTGTTTCCCCTACCCTAAAAATGGCAGCGGCAAAATTTGGTGCTACTCTCAACTTCAACACCCCACAAGTGGTGCTGACTGACACCCTATATTTTCAGTGGAAACATGAAAGAAAATGAAAATTAGATCAAATACTACAATCTTACATGCACTTTTTACAGTTTAGGGGGAGGTTAATCTACTCTTCCCAGGACTGGTATGGTAGCTGAACCTCCTATGGGAGTCGATTCCCTACTTTGAGCAAACATCTAGTGGCTCCTACAGAAATCAGTAATTATATCCAGGTCACGAATATTTATAAATCAAACTAGACGTCATACAAGGGCCTAGTTGGTCCTTATACCATAAGAAAGATCATCAGACTGTTTGCTCAGGACTTTGGTGAACTTCCTTTCTAAAGGGATTGTCTGTGGTGTAAGGCAGATAAGCATAAAATTTCATTTTGGGAACAGTAGAGACCTTAACGACCTGCGAAAATTGTTTATAAAGTAATTTATCTAGGAGTTTGTAAGCTACGTTTTGGGGAAATCAATTTTTATTAGGGTAGTCTAGGAGAAGGAGGATCTCCTCATGAGACGAGTTGCAGCTCGAGGTAAGAGAAAGCGCCCTGCGAAAAAGTTTATAAATGGAATTAAATTTAAAACTGTAAAACCAAAAGCTAGAAAAGTTTAAGCCCAGCCCAGTGAAAGTCTTTTTTTTTTAATAACAAAGGTGCTAAAACCATCACTATCTCGCTTAACCAAAACATTAAAAAAGCTAGTCGAACATTCTGGTCGCGCTCAAGAGCAAACTTAATATTAGGGTGGCATAAATTAATATATTCTAAAAATAACTCGTAGCTATAGGAGGCAATGTCATAACTTACCTTTGTAGATAAAACAAACTGATGTATGTGCTTGATCATAATGTGTTTTTGTTTTCATGTGTGTGTGTGTGCATAACGAATAAAGAAAATTACTATGGCGGTGAAATCCTTTATGAAGAGAACAGAGAGGCCCTGATCATGTAAATCTGAAGCAGTCTGAGGCCAGTTTAACCACTCTATTCTTCTATGCAGAGACACATGAGCATTGCACACAGGAAAGAGTATAATCTCAAGCTAAAATAGACTTCCATAGATAAGGTGCAAAATCCATAAAGAACATTAATTCTCATTTTTTTTATATTCTCTGTGTTTGTGCGTGTGTGTTTATCATATTACCATAATTAAACTAACCAGAAGAAGAATCCGCTACCATTGAAAATGCTGAATTATATGTATTAAGTCTGAGGCGTTGGGGCGCTTACAAAGAAATAATCTAAGAGAGAAAGGAAGGGTTTCGGTATTCCTTTCATAAATGGTGAATTGCTGACAGACATCGGAAAAGCTATTAAAAAAAAAGACAGGTAAACGTCATTGAATGGAATCCCTAGGCCAACATTGAAACGCATCCTGGAATATTCCTGTGAATCTGGAATGTTGCCGTAGAACAAAAAGTCTCCTCGCGAATGCTGTCAGCTCCTGTGACGTCCTTCACTCCCTGAATCATTTCCACGCCTATTGGGATTTTACGTCAGTTTTTGAGGGCCAAAGCTTCAATATTTTAGGACTTCATTTATTTGCAAATAACTGGTTCTATGATTCATTCGATCTATCTCTTGAGAAACCTTTCTTTCAAAGATACGACCACACAAGTCTCTCCATTGCGTCTGAATCCCCACCCATATACAAAAAAAAAAAAAAAAAAAAATAGGAACTTCCCATTACCACCACTTCTCCCAAAAACAAATGTACCATTGCCTTTCAATTTCTCTCCCTTTGGGTTTAGATAGTTTGTCTATGACTGTCGGTGTGCTTTTTTTTTTTTTTTTTTTAAGTCCTCGGATTTTTCATAATCTCTTTATTGTGACCCAGAACTTTTGCGGTGAGGTACACTAAGGATTACAAAAGGTTCGCAAATCTTTTGCGGATATGCATTTGTTTCCCTCTTTTATATTCATATTGAAGTCGACGAAACAGAGTATGACCGTCTCTCTCTCTCTCTCTCTCTCTCTCTCTCTCTCTCTCTCTCTGGGATATTTAACGATAGAGAGCCTCTTTAAAGAAATCTCTCCTTCTCTTTTTTAAGGGCCCGGTTCCTCTTTCTAGAAGTCTTCTTACCTCCCCCCGTCATCTCTCTCTCTCTCTCCTGACCACCGGTGATTTAGGACAGAGAGAGAGAGAGAGACAGAGAGAGAGAGAGAAGAGAGAGAGAGAGAGAGAGAGAGAGATATCTTTAAGAGTACTTGGTCTATAATGTCCTGAATCCGATGGCATATCGGCAATGAACTGACCCCCAAATGACTTCCCATTTAAGGATTGCATACTGGAAAAGATAAACTATTGCCTTGAGGTGGTCTGATCGGGTGGAGAGAATGAAAGACGATAAATAGATTAAACTTGTACGATTGCGATCTGAAGTATTGCATCAGTTCCTTTAATGTTTCAGACAATAGGCATATGGAAGTATTCAGCAAGCAGTATCTGGCAACTATTCGTCTGGGCGCGCAGGTGCATGATCTGCTGTGGCGGACTTTTTTCAACCTGGGGTCGCGACTTCCTGAGGGTCGCCAGCCTTTTTCTGGGGTCGCGAGATCGTTTCTTGAGCGAGGATATGTTTTAATTTGTTTTTTTTTTTTACTTCACCGCTGTTACACGAAGCAACACCTGATCATCAGGTCAAAACAGTCTATAATTTAACTTATTTAACAGAAATAGTTTTATCAGTATTGTGAGAGAGGTGCGAAATAATGAGCAGGAAGATAAGTACTGCTGGTTTATTGATGTTGTTGTTGTTTCAGATTTAGCTGGCCTTGTGCCAGCACGGGCTCTTACTCCTAGAGCAGCCCGTAATGGTTTGTTGATGAAGCGACCAATATTGATGAAGTGACCCGCTTATAAAGCGACGTGTGGACGTCTGCATATAACGCAGAGACCACGAGTACAAAGATTTACAGGTGACCTGAGGTCAAACTATTTCTCTACAAAAAACAGGACAGGTACATACAGAAAACATAATGATTAACAGTGTCTGGTCTGATATAGAAATACTCTGTTACATATACATAATGCATGGTCAATTGAACAGACAATAAAACATACAATTTATAATAATGATAATAACATTTTGTTCATCCGACCCTAGGTCGAATGTAAAGGCACCGCAGAAAACGGGATGTTCATTACAGAGAACGCGTTGAGCGGGGACTTTACAGTATCTTTGCTACGCAAGTAGCAAATGGATTACAATGCAGTGCTATTTTTGTACTAGGACATTACATATGATTAGGGTTACCATAGGTTTGGTTTGGCAGGAGGACTCGTCCCGGATTTGAGGCCTTATTCTGGGCATCCCAGTCAGTCAAAAAAAGTCCCAGAATGTTCAGGACAAGCAGTCAGTCACCAGCAATGTTCCAATCTTCAGTGGGAGCGTGTGTATACAGCCAATGAACAGCAAAAAACCGTGTTTGCAGATAGACTTTGGACCCGTCAGAGCAAAAAGGCCTAAAAGATTTGGAAGCAGAAATGAATAGCAAAAAATCGTGTTTTCAGATAAACTTGTGACCCGCCAGAGAAAAAAATGTCTGATAGATTTGAAAGGAGGAATAAATAAAAAATAAATAAAAACATGTAGATAGGTTTGGGACCCGTCATAGTGAATATAGATTCCTTTTGTACTGTCCTTGGTTGATGAAAATATGGTAACCCTACATATTATTGAATCAAGACCATTAAAGGCGGTCATCTGTCATATTGAGTTGTTCATCAGGGGTCGCGGTATGGAAAAGGTTGAAAACCACTTTGTCTAAAACAAATAACCGAGTCACTCGCTAATGCATATTATGGCAGCCGAGCTAAATAAAATTAATGGAAATTAAAAAATTATTAACGTTCTTTCGTATGTTTCTTCTTTAAGAACTGTGGTATTAATTTTTTCTTGTGACTCAGCTTATCCAATTTTTCGGTCGGAAGTGGGTTTTATTTTAACCCCTCAAATTTGTAGGCCTATATGTTTTGTTTATACAGCATTAAAAACAAAACTATCTATTATATTTTGTGTACTTATCGTAATGAAAATATATAAAAATAATGTTGAATAAATGTTTGACTAGGTCTAATAATTCTTGCCTGGTCTGTGAAAGGCGAGGAATCCTATAACATGCAGTATGATTTTGTTTATAAGTATTTGTGTGATATTAGATTTTCATAACCAATAATGTGTTCTTTTACAGCCGTTATGCAAATATATAACTGAACATTTCTGCGCTGAATGGCCTCCTCGAATTGTCCATTTGATCTAATTTTTGAAACCGTATGGTTTAGGACTGAATTAGACAAGCCTTGAGAAAAAAAATGTTTATACTTCCATATATATATATATATATATATATATATATATATATATATATATATATATATATATATATATATATATATATATATATGTGTGTGTGTGTGTGTGTGTGTGTGTGTGTGTGTGTGTGTGTTATTAATATCCGTAATGAGTGGTAGATAATATTGATAGTGAGCAAGATGTAGAAACATAACATTAAAAAATTCCATTTAGTTGAAAAATATCAACTAGTAAAAGTTCAATAGATACTTTAGAATTTAAGGAACAATAACATCTAGAGATAAGTCAGTATATTCTTTCGAATATTAATTAAGGAAAAACAACAGTAGATTATGTTTATCCCACATAATTAGTAAAAGTGGAGTTTCTAGCCAGTTTCAGTTTATGAATGCTATTCACATCCTGATATTTGGTGTAACTCTCAAAAGTCCCCGATAGCTCCGTTCATTCATCAGGTCTGTGTAACTCCATTAAATCATTCATTTGCAAAAAAAAAAAAAAAAATCCAGTTTCCTTCTCTAGTATATCTGAATTCTCTTTCATATTTGTAACAATTTTTATTTCACTTTGACATTGTTGATGGAATTAAACAGAAAATTGGCATATGTGAGATTTAGAAGTTATCGTGCATCCAAACTGGTCTACTGAACATTCGACGTTGCTGACGTGCCAACCGAACCTCATAAGGCAGTGCATTTCACTGTATTTAGTTTATTAAGAAAGGAAGCTATAAATTATATAATTTTTTTATAATTATATCTTATTTGCTAACTTGAAATAACGTTTTTTCTTTTAACAGGAAGATTGTTAAACAGATGATCATTCTGATAATATTAGACAACCCAAACTCCACTCACGTATTTGCGGAAGATAACTGCTCTTTGTACAGATGATAACCTGTGACAGGTTGGTAAAACTGTTCGTATCTAAACATAATGAAACATTTCATAATGATTCGGACAAAATACTTAAAAACCGGCATAAAACTAGGTTTTCCATGCAGTTTTATTTTTTCCCTGTCATAATTGATTCCATTTTCATATTATAAACAATTTTTTTCAAACTAATAATTATATGGAAAATAAAAAAAGAAACACGACCCAAATAATATCTTTCGTAAAGTGATGCAATATATAATAGCGTAATTATACATATACTAAAGTCATGGGGTAAGCAGGAGATACTTAGATTCTTATGCCCGCGTCACACATTGGCGATTCAAGACCGCGACCATCGTAATTTGTTCATTACAATGTGGTTGGCAACTGATCAGCATCAGCCGCGGGCCTCGGACCTCAAAAAAAAAAAAAAAAAAAATCGGCTGACTACGACACCACAACGTCACACGTAACGAACATTTACGACAGCAGTGAGCACGTTGAGATGAGATTACGAACATGTGGTGTCGTATGCAACAGTCGCTGATGATTCAGGCCACGGCCACATTTAATGGTTTTGACAGGACGGCGATGTCCGTGAAGGCATGACGGTTCATGACGATTTATGCCCGACTTATATTTACGTCCAGTGTTAGACGCAATGGCAGCGCCATGTCGTACATGGATGCCACCATATTTAATGCCAGGTGAACTCGGCACTCACCATTCTTGTTGCAGCTGCAGACAGAGCAAGAAGATGGAGGACATGGATTTGATGAGCCTCATACCTGAGAACCTACTTGACCTGGAATTAGTAGAATGTACTTTGGATTACCACAATGCCTTGTTCCAGTTAAGAATTGTTAAGTGCCTGGAGGAACGAAAATGCAAGAAGAAAAGAAAACCAAGAAGGTGCTAGGTCTGGCCTTACTTACAAAGAAGAGAGAAGAAAGGTTATTATAAGAACTTGATGGGAGAATTGGCAACTGAAACTCCAGAACTGTACTGGAATTTTACCAGGATGACGGAGGAGCTTTTCAATGAAATTGTGGAATGGGTCATGCCCTACATAAAGAAGAACCTCACATTCTGAGAAGACCCATTGAGACAGGCTTGCATGTTACGATTACCTTATGCTTCCTTGCAACTGGAGAATCCTACAAGAGCCTGTCCTACCAATTCTGAGTAGCTCCGAACACAATCAGTGGTATTGTGCCCGAGACTTGTAGGGCCATTGTGGCTGCCTACAGAGATGAGATCATGTAGGTACACACCACCCTAGAGCAATGGAAGGAGGTAGCCCAAGGGTTTGAGCAACGATAGAATTTCCCACGCACCCTTGGAGGAATAGACGGGAAATACATCTGCATCCAGAACCCAGCCTTTGGAGGAACTCATTATTTTAATTATATGAAGTTCCACTCTATAATTCTACTAGGAGTTGTTGACGCTGAGTACAAGTTCCTGTAAGTGGATGTAAGTGCCATAGGGTCCAAATCTGATGGTGGTGTCTTTGCCAAAACACAGCTTTGCAGAATGCTTGATCGACATAAAGCCAACCTGCCTGCCCCTGGAAGATTGCCAAACGAAACTGAAGATAAACCCCCAGTCAACTATTCCTTCATTGGAGATGACGCTTTCGCTCTCAAGAAGTATATGATGAAACCATACCCTACACGAAGTCTGACAATACCTGAATGCATCTACAATTATTGACTAAGCAGGGCAAGACATACAATGGAGAATGCCTTTGGGATCCTAGCAAGCAGGTAGTATCTGGTGTGCTTGTTTAAATATGTATTTAATAAGAAATTCCTTTTGTATACCATCCTTTTTTTCTTTCATTAAGAAATAATACATACTTAATATGAAATACCTTTTGCATACCAGCTATTTCTAATAACTAATGTTTTCCATTTGTCTCCCACAGATTCAGAGTGTTTCATATTCCCATAAAACTTTGTCATGAACATGTCGAGTCTGTGGTGTTTTATTTTGTGACTTGCACAACTAATCATGACAAGTAATCTTCATGCCAGGAGTGAGAGGGAGATGAAGAGGACTCGGTGACACGTGAGGTCCTACCTGGCAGCTGGAGGTCTGAAGAAATTTTACCAAGCATGACTCTCTCATGGCAGAGACAGCAACCATGACTGGCAAGGCTCAACATGTGTGGAAAAAGTTCAAACTTGCTTTGAATTTCCCTTTCTCTTCTGCCGTCTTCTTCACCCTCTTAGCAAAGCAGACCAGCTCCACTTCCATGTAGGAGTAGAAGAACAGGTCAGCCTAGGAGAAATCCTTCCCAATCTTCTTTAGGAAGAGATTCACTGGACCACCCTGGAAGTTGGCTGAAACACTCCAACAGTGCCTTCTTGGCAGCTTCAGCATTTTCAATCACCTAAAAAAATAGAAAGAAACATTGTTAGTAAATACACAAAAGTAATATATTTCGTTGCAGAAATGAAATACAGGAAAAAATCGGACAATAAAAAATGCCTCTATAGTTAATGTTATGAAACTCAAGCATTAATCAAAAGTTCATCAGCATGTTTGTTATGTGTTTGAAGACTGAAAATAATGAAATATTAACTTTATCAAGGACACACTCATCACCCTCCTGAAGTTTGGTTTCATCAATTCTTGATAGGCCCCCTTTCCTCGATGGCGGAGATGATAGTCACTTCGTCATCATCTCCACCAGCAGCAACCTGTATGTCAGGGGCATCTGGAGGGACAACGGCAGCAGCAGCAGACTGTAGAAAAAAAAAATGAAATGTATTAATAATTTTGAAACAGCATATGTTTTTGAAAAATTTTATATTCTGATGTTTAATGATCAGGAACAAACAACATATTATGCCGTGAGTTTTTCTTTGTATTGCGTTGCACCACATATGAACGACCGTGTCTGTAGACTTCACTTGATAGTAACGCAGGGGACTCGGTAAGTTAGGTTGAAATTGTCTATTAATATTTTTCACTTTTCCCGGAGGGGGGTAAGAATTCGCCGGGCACGGTTTTTCATAAGTTTTATTCTAACTCTACTATATCACACGGCCAGCCACCCTGGACTTAGAAATTTCTTGATGTTAAGAGAGGAGCGAGTGACACAATCCTACCCAATTTGGTTTTCAAGTAACTCTGGCTAAAAATTGATCAGAATGAACTCTGGACCTATGTTGAACAAAACTCCGCCTCCTTGAGGACGTCTACTTTACTCTTAATGGTTCAATCTTAACTCCCACTTTTGGCAAGGACAAATCAGGTCAATTTTGCTGACCTTTTCACTTCTTAGTCTATCCTCTAACTCCTCCTTCCTTTCCCACATCTTGGAGGTTTGTTATGGTTAGTCTTCAATTTACTTGGTCCCATGACTCATCATTTTAAACTATCAACATCGTGTGTCTCTCTCTCTCTCTTTCATAATCCCGATCAGTGAATCTCATACTTATTCACTGCATAACATCACTCGGTCACCTACCAGCATTGACTACAATGCAAGTAGATAACCAACTCAACTTGACTATAGTCAATTACTTCAATGTCAATGATTTCTATTAACAAGCAATAAATGCAAGAAATATTATAATGCATCATAGTGCTAACACAAACAATATAAGCATGAATTTGAATATCAAATACTCAAACTAAATGCAGAAAATTATGGCAAAGTAAATATATCAAATGCCTATTACTCTCTGGTTATCAATCATAAATTGCAAAAAATAAAAAAATCAATCATCAAATGTTCAAGTGCAAGTCAATGGTAAACGCTATCATTCTCTAGGAAGGATTCTGTCCATCATGTCCTTGATTATGGTAAGCTTATTCAGTATCAATTTCCTGACAATTATAAAAGAAATGAAAGCAAACAGTACCAAAAGAATAACATTTATGAATGACATAATAGGAGAAATCTCGGTCTTATATGTATGAAAGAAAGTATGAACCTCTTCTAGCTTTGTGAATGTCTCCAATTCCAGTTCTGAAAGTTGAAATTCGTTAATAACTGCAAACTGATGTACACTTTTACTGAAATTCAAACTGTACGTCGTGAAAACTGTTGGTTTGTAATACAAATTATGTAAAATGACCAGTTCACAAGCAGATGAAAATGAGTGTACGTTAATGAAAACTACTTCTGTTTTGTTTGACTTACAGTCAATCTTAGCATTCAATCTGTTTGCTGAGAACACAAAAATTTCATCATCAATGATTTGAGCCTTGAAAGTTTCTGTAAACGGTATATATTTACAATGGTTCTTACCATTCTTGTTGTTTACAAGATCATCTAGGCAATGAAGAGCACTCAATGGTTCATAGAAATTCACAATGTTACAAACATATACACCATCATTAAGCATGACACATTCCCTGAATTTATGTTCGGGAATTTCAGTCACTAGGAAAGAATCATGCTGCAAGGCAAAGTGTCGAACTGTTCCTTCTAGTACAATGGACTTATTATCTACTACCATTGGGAATGGATAGACTGACATCAATGAGTTGACGTCTGGATTGTTGAAAGGGATCACTAGTATGATTTGATTGGCTATCACTTTCACTGTTATCAGGCCATAATAGTCCACTATATTTTCTACTAGTGGCTTCAAGTGATTGTTCACAACACATTTCTGAATAATGGCTTCAATTTCACTAGGGGTTATCAGAAAAGGCGACAGCAGGTTTTTACCTGCCATCATGATTGCATTGAGTAATTCCTTGTATTCCAGAAGGAAATTACTTGTTTCTATGAGCAGTTGCTCCATCATTTCTGTTTGATGGATTTTAGCAATTTCTGATGAAACATTATGGAGGGCACTATTTACAAATTCTTTCAGCACTGTGATCATTTTCTGATTTTGATTGACATTTCCTATTACTTTATTATAGACAGTACCCTGCTCAGAAGCCCAATTTTCAAGTTGTGCCACTCTTTCCTTTAGCCTTTCAACATTACCATCGGTCGCCACTCCAAAGAGATTATGTAAAGCGACGCCTATAAAGGGTATGAGTGATCGCTTTACTACTTTCCTTGGCATAACACTATCGATGTCCCTCTGCAACTTGGAGAGCATGTCGTACAAATTTCTATCTTGGACACTTTGTAATCCTGCCTGTATCTGATTGCTCAGCTGGACTAACTGCTCTCTCTGATCGATAATGGAGTCCGTCTGGATCTTAACAATGGCTAGGTCCTGTATCATCTTAACCTTGCCATGCTCCTTGATGATGGCTCCTTCCTTAGTTGTACGAGTGAGTTCACAATTTGACTCACTGCCAACCACCATACAATCCATTTGCTGAAATAATGTTATCAAGCAGTAAAAATCTTATCAACTACATTTGTTTACCATTGCACTTGCCATTACCTTCTTCTCAAATTATACCTTGGGGTCATTGAAGATTCTATTTTGTTATCTATCTTATCTTTATTGGACAAATCCTTTAACTGGGTAGACGACCAAGGTTCTGAATGAACTACTTTAATGTGGTTCCAATGTACAATGGATTCTTTCAAGGTAATTTCATGCATTAACTTGAATTTATTCAACTTCAAAACTTCTAAAACTCTATATGGACCTCGAAATTTTGGTGATACTTTAATATTAGGTCCTTCAAGAACATGATTAAGTACATAAACTTGTTGTCCTACCTTTAACGAGGGTATGGTGGATCTGTTATTGTAATACTTACTAGATTTTTATGTAACTCCTTTAATCTAGCCCTGGTGACTTTAACGGTCTCGTACGTACGTCTTGTCTTCCAAGCAATATAGTCCTCGTAGTTGTACGTACGTCTGGGTGGTGCGGCATCATCCAAAAGTGAATTTGGCATTCTCTTTTGGTAGCCATTCTAATAGGAAATGAGGAGTTTCTCCTATTGATTCATTTACTGTGTTGTTTAGAGTAAATTGTATGTCTTCGAGAGTCAAGTCCCAGTCTTCAGTGCTAGGGGTTACCAATGTTTTCAGAACATCCTTTATCTTGCGATTTGTTCTTTCTACTGCTCCATTTGAGCTTGAAAAGCTTATATGCTGTTATTTGACATTTCTGTATTTCATAAAAGTCACACAATTTTGTTAGAATGTCACTAGTAAATTCAGCAGCATTGTCTGAGAGCAAAACTTGAGGACATGAATGTCTGGTTATAATTCTAGACTTAAAGGCTTCTGCCACCGTTGATGCTTCTCTGTTTCTAGTTGGAACAATTTCTACGTATCTGGTCAAATAGTCAATGAAAACTAAAATCTGTTTATTTCCTCTGATGGTGTTCGGGAATGGACCTAAGAAATCCATTGTGACTACTTGAAAAGGATTTAATTCTGAAGGATACATTTCAGAGGAGCCTTGACGTTGACATTCCCCTTATGTATATTACATAGGGTACAATTCTGAACAAATCGAGTAGCATCTTCACTACATCGAGGCCAAAAATAGTTTCTAGTGATTGTTCTACATGTTTTCTTAATTCCAGGATGTCCTGATAACTTGTATGAATGGGTTAGTTCTAAAACGTCTTGTATTAGTGTATTAGGAATGTACAAACGTGAACAAGCATTTGGTTCGTCTGAAGTCTTGTACAATAACCCATCTATCAATTGAAACTCTGAATTTTTCTCACCTTGCAAGAGGTTACCAATTACTTCCTTTATTCTAGAATCCTTTTGTTGTTCTGACGAACTTTGTCTAAATCTAAGTCTGTGATTTGACAACTGAAGGCGAAATTATGAGTGGTAATTTGTTTCTCGTTCTCTTCTTGTGATCTAGATAAGGCGTCAGCTAATGTGTTATATTTACCAGGTATGTATCTAAATTCTGGGGCAAATTCTAATACGCTAACGAACCATCTATTGAACTTCATATTATTGGTAAAAGCCCTTTTCTTGAAAAGATCACAAATGGGTTTATGATCTGTAAGAACATTAATTTTATGTCCTAGCAAAATGTGTCTAAATTTCTGTAATCCCCAGACTAATGCCAAACATTCCCTTTCTGTTGTACTGTAATTTCTTTCAGCTGCATTCAAAACTCTACTGGCATAGTATACAGTCCTCATCCTTGTTTTATCCTTTTGCATCAAGACGGCACCTAGTCCTGTACTTGAAGCATCACAGGCTAAGTAGAATTCCTTCTCGAAGTCTGGATAAACTAGGATAGGATCTGTTATCAACATATCCTTTAGTGTTTTGAACGCTGCTTCCTGTTCATCTTTCCACTCATAGTTAGCATCTTTCCTAGTTAACTCAGTTAATGGTTTTGCTATGGTAGCAAATCCCTTTATGAAAGGTCGATAATACCCTACCATACCTAGGAATCTTCTTAGTGCCTTCAAATTTCTTGGGGCTGGATAGTCTACAATAGCCTTAATCTTTCCTTCTTGCATTTTCAAACCATGTTCACTGATAACATGTCCTAGATATTCTAGAGATTTCTTCAGAAACTGACATTTCTTAATTTTTACCTTTAAACCGGCCTTTCTGAGCCTATCTAATACTAATTCTATTGTCTTGAAATGACTCTCTACATCCTTACTAGCAATTATTACATCATCAAGATAAACCGATACGTCTTCAACATCTCCCAAGATTTGCAGCATTAAACGTACAAACGTTAAAGGAGCTGAAGTAAGACCAAACGGCATTACCTCAAATTGCAAATGTTCTTTATGAGTACTGAATGCCGTGAGATGCTTGGATTCTTCATCGAGAGGAACTTGCCAATATCCACTCAGTAAATCGAGGCTAGAAAAAACCTTGGCACCTCCTAATTGAGCTAGCATGTCACTAATGACTGGCATTGGCATTCGATCGGGGATGGTGTGGGAATTCAATTTACGGTAATCAATTACCATCCTCCATGTACCGTCTTTCTTTGGAACTAGCAGTAAAGGTGAATTATAAGGTGACTTAGAAGGTATTACAACTCCATCTTCCTTCATCTCTTCAACCATCTCGTCTACAATGGGTCTTTGACTTATTGGAAGTTTGTAGTTAGGTATATAAAAAGGTCTAGCACCATCTTCTATGACTATTTTGTGCTGCAGGACATCTGTCCTTCCTAACTTATCTCCTGTTACTGCTACAACACTCCTATATTTCTCTAATATCTGTATTAACCTGTCCCTACAATGAGGAAAATCTGTATTATTTACTTCCCCTTCTAATTTAACTCTTGTGTCAGCTACAGAGACAAATGCTTTTTCACTTAGGGTTAGTAAAGGGTTAGTAATCACAATTCCCTTACAGAATTCTATGCCGGCATGCAATTCTAGTCTCTTGTCAGAATAATTATACACATAAGTCGTACAATTTCCACCATTAAGTCTTACTTAGGAATTGTCCATTTTCACAAAGTCTGGTAAGTCTTCATTAACTAATAACACATCTGTATCACCTAGGTTTTTATCTGTTACAATTCTAAGACAAACCTTTGTCAGACCTTGTGGATGCAGTATAACGCTATTGTTTAATTTGAGTTTTACAAGATTATCATCGGCAGTACTAACTAAGCAGATCTCTTCTGCATTCTGTGCATCGGCAGTGTAACAGACATCAGTATCATCTGAACTTTCATCTTGTAGTATCACAGAACCTATCTCTGTCATTTTTTAGGTTGCCTAACAGCAACACCTCATTGAGATACTTCTCTTCCGTATCTTCTCTTATTATTAAGTGACTACAATCTGTTAGCGTGTCAGGATCGTCAGGTTGGGAAAAGAACTAAGTTCTTCGGAGGTATCTACTTGTCGTGCACTTGAGTTATCAGGTTCATACCTGCTATCTGAGAATTCCTCCTGAGTGGCTTCTAGGCTTTTAAAAGTAGTTTGTCTATCTTCTCCTATTTCTTCTATCATTGAATTTCTACTCACTGTCCTACCCAGGTTAGCATTAAATTCTATTTCTATCTGTTGGATGTCTACTTCTTCAGATGAGGCTGTCTCAGGTAAAGTGATCAAGTTTATCTGAAACTGTTCCTCTTCTTCAAGAGAGCAAACATTTCCTCTATCAATTTCCTTGATAGTTACTCTTCCATTGCTACAATCTAGTGTAATTCCACATCTTTTCATAGCCTGGAAGGAAAATAGAGCTTGAGCTGGAAAATATTTCTCTTCCAACACCACAAACTCTTCCCTATATTTCTTATTTAGAATTTCTATCTCTAAATTGACATTGCCTATAGCCCTTATTTGCTTTCCAGCGATCCCCTTTATGGTCCTATAGGAT
Organism: Macrobrachium rosenbergii; assembly: GCF_040412425.1. Classification (NCBI taxonomy): domain Eukaryota; kingdom Metazoa; phylum Arthropoda; class Malacostraca; order Decapoda; family Palaemonidae; genus Macrobrachium; species Macrobrachium rosenbergii. The sequence goes on along the minus strand of NC_089763.1, from coordinate 6,681,464 downwards.
TCTCTCATTTGGGAAAGCTCACAACCTATATGTTTTATTAAAGTGCCTTTATCTATGATACTTACAGTACTGCCTGTATCCAACAATATGGAACTCAGTACACCTTCTAAGTGTACTTGTATGATAGGCAACTCTTCCTGACACGTATTAAAATTCTTTACAGAAAACACTATTTCATTACTTCGAGTAATGTCTGTTGGGGACACATCCTTATTCACTGTCACTATTTCTCTCTGTAAGGATGGACCTTTCTGCTGCACTCTCTGTGATTGTCACTGAGAATCCCCTTGATTTGGGTTACTGGGGAGGTATTTTGATTATTAGGCTGAGTACTTTGGTTATTTTGAGACCCTGAGAATTTCCCTGTTTGTTGTACCAACAGTTTTGGATCAAATGTCCTGTCTTATTGCAATTGAACACCATTTGTTTCTTCTACAATTCTGTGTTGTATGGTTGTTATAACCACAATTTCCACAACTTTGTCTCTGCCTATTGAACTGTGGCCTATTATTCCCTGAATTTTGGCCTTGACTAGCTCCCCTCTGTCCAGGAGTCCTGTTATTTCCACTGTTATTTCCATTAGTTCCAGTGGTATTCCCATTGTTACCTCTATTTGGCAGCCTACCTTGATTGTTTCTATTTGATTGATTAAATCTCCTATTGTTGTTCCCACCATTTCTATCAAACGAATTTCTATTTCCTGATACCTAGACCTAGCTTGCCCTGATTGGTTTCTATTGGACTGATTGCTATTATTTCTTGGGTTTCCACTAGCTACGGTTCCCGTAAAATCTGCACTACTACTTGATGAATTCTGTTTTACTTTCCTTTCTATGTACATCAAAGTTTGTACAATTCCATCATTTGGCTTCCTATCACAGTACTTCTTTAAGGCTACTCTTTCTTCCTTACCCAAAGCATCGTAGATTGGTCCTAATGACATATATCTAAGTACCTTGGATATACTAGCTAAATCTGTTTCATCATCATCAAATTCATCCTTCCTTCCAACAACAATTCCTACAGCTTTCATATCTGTCGTCACTCTATCTATAGCTTCTTCTACTCTAGTGGCTAAAACTAAGTGATTACCCTCATATTTCTGATGATGGAAAGTTCCTATGTTATACCATGGATCTTTCTGTGCTTCTGGTTGCCAAAATTGTAAGCACTGTTTCTTGAATTCGTTAAACAGAGTAATATTCTAAAAGTACTGAATGAAGAACTGTATGTGCATCACCATGTTCCATACTAACATACAAGAGTGCTTCATCTATTTTCTTTCTCTCATCTGTGATACCAGCAGCTGAAATTCTGCTTTCTGTGTCTGCTATCCATCGATTTACACCATATTCTTCTAATCTACTTTTATCTACATTACTTGGGTCTACCGTTCCACAAAATCTAGTGGCTTAGGTTATTACGGCGGCTTGCGCCATGTTGGGATTTCTAGGTACAATGGAAGTTATTGGGTTAGTGGTTACAACTGAAGGGTTAGGCGCACTCGGTAAACTAAGTGGGGACCTTGACTACGAGAACGTCTGGGTCTAGTATTACTAGGATCAATTGGTCTAGAAAGTCGTTCAGGTACAGGTCTTAGGTTATATGGAGTCTGGTCTTCGCTTCTTGTCTGTTGCAGTCGGGAGATAACTTCGTCCAAAGTGTTATTCATATTAATTCATAAAATATTCAATGATTCCAAGAATGAAAAATTGAAAAAAAATAAATTTGAGAATCAGGTACTTACTTCAATTGCATGTTTGCTGAGTTGACTATATCCCTCTATACAAAAAAATTCAAATTTTTCCTAACTCATTCCTTCATAGGACTCTCTCACAATCTGAAAAAGTCTGATATTAGTATTTATGTATACAATTGTTTGGGTTCCACTGCAAAATGCTGCGCCAAGTGTTTAACAATAAAATTTATTATGATAGAATTATTTAAACAGAATTGTCTCTATCACCAAGTGAATGAAAATTTCTATTTCGAAAAAAAATTTCTAAATATAAGAAAAAAAATTATTTCCTTCTTACAACAATAAGGAAAAATTCTTCAGAATATTATTCAAAAGAAAAATAATTTACTTAAATCATTTATGTTTTAAAAAAAATTATTTGCGCACTGCAGGGAAAAATAATTATATAAAAATTTCACGCACACAAAAAAAAATTTAATTATTCACAGAGAAAAAAAATTCTCTTGATAATTCCCCGATACTAGGAATGAATGTTTACTATTCAATTAGCTTCGTGTCGCCTTGCACTTGAAGATCGCGCTGATTGCACTTGAGCGCAATTTGTCGTTAGCATCCAGCGATAATTCGGCACAGCTCGGCCGACTTCCAGTCCGTACTTGCTGAATTTGGCGAAGAAAAAATTTGGAATCCCTTCCAAACTGTTGATTGAAGGCGTCACTTCCCTTTCGAGAGGCGGTTATCAACGCGTTGACTTCTAAACTTTATCGCCGTTCTGAATTCTTCACTCTCTTTCGTCGCCGTCTTCCGCTCTCATTCGTCGCCGTCGTCGTCACTGCTCTGCTACCGCTACTTTTCGCTAAGTCTCCCTTTTAGCGACCAAAAATTTTTGGAATTTCGTGTATTTAAGTCCGTACACGATAGAAAAGTTCACTGAACTGACGTAGATATAAGCGACTTTCATACGTCCGCCAACACAGTTTGTTTTGGTCTTCTCCGCTTCTGCGATCGGCGTAGTATAGGGCGAGTTGCTGATTCTTTCTTTCGTAAATTTCGTTTTCTTATAAAAATCACCGCTGTTCTATGCCGTGATTATTACTATTGTTCTTATTATGGTCATATATAATTATTAAACTGAATTTCTGGTTGATCTTATGCGAATGTTCGGAAGTTTCAAACTAGGCAGAGATTTACCGCTGTCAATTTTTCATTCCGATCGACGCAAAAGATTCACTACTTCTTGGAATATTTCGTTCTGCTTCGTTTCCCTTCTGCTACAGTGTTGGTGTTTCTAGTGCTGAAGACCGTCTTGAGATTATTTGCGCTGTTAAATTGAGAGTTAGTTTCAGCGCCGTCACTGCTCACTCTCTGTAAATTTCTCTAGGGCCGTGAACTTTAATGTTTTTCAAATGTGCGCTGGGCGAAATCCTCCGAAACTGCCACCAAATTTATATTATGCCGTGAGTTTTCTTTGTATTGCGTTGCACCACATATGAACGACCGTGTCTGTAGACTTCACTTGATAGTAACGCAGGGGACTCGGTAAGTTAGGTTGAAATTGTCTATTAATATTTTCACTTTTCAGGAGGGGGTAAGAATTCACCGGGCACGGTTTTTCATAAGTTTTATTCTAACTCTACTATATCACACGGCCAGCCACCCTGGACTTAGAAATTTCTTGATGTTAAGAGAGGAGCGAGTGACACAATCCTACCCAATTTGGTTTTCAAGTAACTCTGGCTAAAAATTGATCAGAATGAACTCTGGACCTATGTTGAATAAAACTCCGCCTCCTTGAGGACGTCTACTTTACTCTTAATGGTTCAATCTTAACTCCCACTTTTGGCAAGGACAAATCAGGTCAATTTTGCTGACCTTTTCACTTCTTAGTCTATCCTCTAACTCCTCCTTCCTTTCCCACATCTTGGAGGTTTGTTATGGTTAGTCTTCAATTTACTTGGTCCCATGACTCATCATTTTAAACTATCAACATCGTGTCTCTCTCTCTCTCTCTTTCATAATCCCGATCAGTGAATCTCATACTTATTCACTGCATAACAAACATATGAAACCAATACATAGGCAGAACAATTACCTATTTCAATCCAAGGGTCTTCAGCTTCCTCTGACAGACAATGTTTTTCCTAAATATATGAATATATGTCAGGATCCACTTTTCCCTATCCATATGTCCTTCACTGCTGCCTGGCTGCTCTTTGTCTTCATCAACCATAAATTACCTCGTTTTTACGGACTTCAACCGGATGTTGAGCTGTTGAGGACTTGGCCTTGTCTGCCAAGAGGTGCTTCTTCTTCGCCATGTTTTTGAAGTCCATCAATACGGCCCCCATCATACAGGAAGGGTGCTCAGCAGCCATTCCCCAATATCTGTCTCGGTGTTGTCGAATAAGAAAATGTAGGTGTTTTCTTGCAACGATATGCTAAATATCTCCACATCTGTCGTCGACTCCTCATTTCGACATGGGCTGCCAAATCACTGAAATCCATGGACAGGGGCTCCTCCTGAAGACTTGCACTTGGGGTTCATCCTCGGCAGAAGTACATGGTGCAAAAGAGGCGCCTGGAGAGACAATCTATGTGGCATCCTTATACGGTGCAATCTTCTTGACCTTGAATTAATTTCCGGGGCATGGTAAATTCTAAGCAGTGCAGGTCACGTAGAGGTCTAAGGTGATGAATGATGAATGAGGAAGCTGATCCTGGGATTTTTTTATTTCTGCAAAGCACGTGACTCAATCTGACTACAACATACATTACTGCTATTTTTCATTTTTTACCAAGTTTATGGAGTACGCTTACTGGATGGCACATTTGACATTGCTTTACGTATGTTATAATCAAATGCTGACGCCGTCTCGTCAATAATTTTGATGACATTACGACAATGTTGCGTTATATTTGGCATGACATTACGACAATGTTGCGACATGTGGCATGACAATTAACCGACAATGTTGCGTCATGTGGATGACATTTCGACTTTTTCAATAAAATGACTGAATCTTAGGTGCTTCATGCAGCCTTAAATACATCGGCCATCAAATGTAAGATAGGTCTTTAAACTCGGCGACGCGGTTGAGAATCATGCTGACTGATGCTGAGTGTTCTAGAACGTAACCGCGTTGTAATGAGCAAATTACGGTTGCTGGTCTTGAATCCCCAGTGTGTACACGGGCATTATCCAGTAACATATAATGCATGTGGGTTAAACATCGTTCTCTGGGATTGCCAGATCTCCCTTATTCTCTAACAACTGACTTCAGCTTCATAATATCCTAAAATACACAGTTTACTTGAAGGATTTAACGGGAAGCCAAAGTATTCATAAGTAAAAAAAATGATGGATATCTTTAGTTTTATTCTAATAATGAATAAAACTGGGAAAGCAAATGTTTCGCTGGCATTCACAATACTGTGTTTGTTACATGAATCAAACACAATTATTTAATTTAGATGACTGTCTAAACTGTTATATAAAATACAATCAAATCTCTCTCTCTCTCTATAAAGTTATCTCTATCTATCTCTCTCTCAGGTACAGTGGCGAACCCTTTATATATTAAAACCAGGAACAGTTGTCTATCCTAAGATTTTCTGCATAAATCTTCGTACTGACAATTCCTTTCCTTTTACATTCTTTCAGTGTCGTGAAAAAGCTTATTCGCTCAAGACTAAAGCCCGTCATTGAAATTTTTATAGTTATATTCTTCCTGAAATAAAACCGGATCATTTATTCTATAAAATAACAAATAAATCTTGCTATGGAAAGGCAGTCATTCTTCATAAATCGAAAACAGAAAGTAATTTTTCATGTCTTGAAATAAAAAATAAATAAATCTTGATATTTGAAACAGGAAGTTTTTACTCATACTTTGAAATGGGGCGTAGTTTTACATTTCTTAAAACAGACAGTATCTTCTTATTCTTCGAAATAGAAATGATTTCCTATATAACTGCAAACAGAAAGCAGTTCTTCATGCTCCAAGTTAAAATTGGTTTATCCCTTGAAATAAATTCTTTTTTTTTTTTAACTGAAAGTTAAAAAATTATTGATAATTTTGTTTTGGATTCATTAGTCATTAAAAGCTCCTCACTATACAATTTATTTTCAATGTTAACTTTTCAGTTGATCTGAGCTGAACTAATAATGATTCAGAAGATTATAGGAAGAGAGTGTATCTTAGGTTATAGGAAATAGTAAAGTGAAAAATTTCGTACTGGAATTGGGCATGAGTAGATATTGGAATCTTAGGTCGACTTTTCTAAATGGTTTATTTACTTTGATATTATTTTTGAATTTAAGTAATACATTGATTCCAAATTGTTATAGTGAAATATTTTTTTTTTTTAGAAAAAAGAAAGTAAAATAAAAACAACTGTAACCTGATGATCTCCCTCATTTTCACGTCCAGAGAAAACTTTGTCCCTCTCCTTGAACAAATTGATTGGTAAGTATGTATGTGTTTGTTTATGAGACGTTCTGTCCTAAGAAACAAGCTCTCTTTTTCTTTCAGTTATATTGTCTTTTATAAACTTGTAACGGATTTTGGAAAATCATTTGCTGGTATTAAGTATTTTCTCTCTCATTTCTCTCTCTCTCTCTCTTTCTCTCTCTCTCTCTCTCTCTCTCTCTCTCTCTCTCTCTTACAAATTAGAGAATATTTTACCCTCTCTATCTTTCTGGTTCTGTCTTAACTCTTAGAAATCGTTTCTACTCCTATGAAAATTTTCTCATCTCTCTCTCTCTGATCTCTCTCTCTCTCTCTTCTCTAATCAAATCTCTCTCATCCCATTTACTAGTTGAGTGTCCGT